>NC_090932.1:1373100730-1373403760 GCF_040938575.1 Ambystoma mexicanum
TCTGAGAGCGGGCTGTGGCTGCCGCCTCACCTGTGGGCCCTCCGTGGCTGGAATCAGTGGGGGGGGGTTCACTTCTGAAGGTGGGGCAGTTGTTGCTGGTGTGGACAGCGGTATGGTAGCAGTGGCGCTCCGCCGATGTTTGGCACTCTGCATGGGAACTCTTTTCCCTTTGCCCTTGATGTAGTGGGGGTGTCCCCTGTGTCCTGTGGCCTTGGTTTTTTCGTGGCAGGGGGTGCCAGAGTTGCAGTGCCAAGTTCTTCACCGTCTGTATGTGAGCCTGTCGGGTACAAAGAGGGGGATGCCATTGGTGACGGTTCAATGTACTTCATGCAGAATACATTATTCATGCAGTTGTGAGCATTGGGACTTCATCGGTAGGGATGCAGGTGATGTGTTTATTGAGTGGGTCATCCATGCATGGGTCTGTGTGGCACTTGTCTCTGGTGATGCATGTGTGTGTGTGTTTGGCACTGACATGGCCATGGTTGTATGCATGTATGGATGTTTGCGCATCCATGAGGTGAATCTGGGCTCACATTGGGGGAGGTGGGGGCTCAACATTCACAGTGTATACTTTCATGTGTACACTCACCTCCATCTGATGTAGTTGCCACACCATGCTCCATGCTCCCAACTCCCTCAATCGATTCAACACTGATCATGTTGGTGCAGGTCTCCTCCCACTCCTTTAATTTTATAGGCGAATCGGCTCCACCTCCTGTGGCCATGTTGCGGTTCGCAGACAGGATGCTCATAAAGACCACGGATACAGCAGCCGCCTGGTTGTGGCTCATGCTGATCCATCATTAACACAGTCGTCATGGTACACGCGCGTATGCACTATGCGGGCCATGACTCACGTCAGCCATCTTGGAGTAGAGTAATTTGTTGCCATAGAAGCGGCAACTCATAAGGATGCAAGCATATAATGTTTAGGAAAGATCAAGAAATATGTATCATCAGGCTAGAGGTGTAACCCATGTTGATAGGAATCGGAGGGAGGCCTCACATAAGAATCTATAGTCAGTCAATCCCACTAGGAGTGCTGCATGACTCGTCAAGTCAATTCACGGAGGGCTAGCCATATAAAAGTGTTCCATTTGGGGATACTGGATTGTATATGATTTGTGATAATTGCCCCACAAAGGAGAGGGGGGTGATCACCCTCTTGAGAGACAGAGTGCATGGGGGCACAACCGCAGAAAAATTTTTAAGTAATTATCTGCAGGGTGCTTAAAACACTCCGTCATGTTGCCTAAGAAGTGACAGTAGATTGCAACTACATACAGGGCCAGATCCAGCCACTCCACTGTATTAAGGGAAACCTTGTTTGAGTAAACACTTAAAGAGGATGTCATGTCTCATAAAGTGGTATGGAGCATCCGTGGCTCGTGGCTGGACATGCTGCGTCAATACTATTGGTATACAATATAGCTAACTAGGACACGTGACATAGAACTCCCAACCTGAGTAGGTTACCTCACCACTTGGGGAAATCTTATTACTAACCGATTGGTGACAAGCATCAACTGATGTAAATGTATCTTAATTCAACATTTTCACATCAGGACCACGCCACAATCCAGCATGCTCTTAACCAAACATACATCGTCATTCTTATGGATTCCCAGCCCTCTAAACAGATGTCCAAGCTATTTTATACAAAACACATTAAATCAAACTGATTGTTCATCCCCTAGGGCTCAGTGACTCCAAAAGATCTACCCACAGGATTTCTCTCTGTAATAGTTTGCGTTGGACATCACCTCCCCTGTTTCCCATTGACACCTGTTCAAGAATCACGCACTTAAGCTGAGCAATCGTATGCCTGGCTTCCAAAAAGTGCACGGATACCGGGGACTTCGGGTTCTTAGTCCTAATATTTGACTTGTGTTCTGTCCATCTCGTCTTGACCTTCCTGGTGGTCATACCCATGTAATAATATCCACAGGGGAACTTTAGCGCATAGATCACATTGGTAGCATCAGAAATGCAGGAATGTTTTAGCAGAATGGGTTTTCCTGAGTGTGGATGAGAATAACTGTTTCCCAAAATAATATTCCCACAATGTTGACAGTTGTGGCAAGGGAAAGTCCCTTTGAATTCACTCTTGGTTGATGGCTGGAGAACTTCTGCCTTGACTAAACTGTTGCGTAAAGATCTGCTGTTCCTGTACGCAAATATGGTAGGTTTATGGAACAGTTGTTGGAGTTGGGGCCCATTGCCAACATAGGCCAGTTCTTCTGAATTATCTTGGAATTAGTGTGGGGTCGTAACCCCTAGCCGTGAACTTAGTCCACAACGAGCGGGACTGGCATTCGTATTCAGAGTCCTCAGAGATGTTTTTGTGGTAACGTAAGAATTGACTTAGAGGAACACCATCAATGGTTCTTTGCGGATGAAAACTTGTCGCCAATAAAAAGCTGTTCCGATCAGTTTGTTTGGTATAAATCCAAGTTTCCAAGAACCGGTCCTTTGTGTAGATCTCCACATCAAGGAAATGCATCATCGTATCACTTGTCTCGGTGGTGAATTTGATTCTCGGATCTATCTCATTCATCATTGTAAAAAACTCCCGAAGTTCTTCCTGGGGGCCCGTCCAGATGCCAAAGATATCATCAATATACCTCACATAGATGGAGAGATGCCTGATCCATCCGTGAAGACAGCATGTGTTCTTGCTCTAGATAATAAACGTAGGTGTTAGCATAGCTTTGATCTTTAATTATTCTTGCCACCTTCTTTTCACTGGGACAAGCATGAGCATTCGGTAATGATGATCACTCTCTTCTTGTATTCTTGACTATCTCTACTAGGATGAATATGAGGGTTCCAGTATAGATTTTCACACTCTTCAGTTACTGTTAGCACAGTATGTTGACTGGGAGGAGTATGAGCGTTCCAATCGTTATCTTCGTTCACCCTCCTGGAACTCCCGTTTGACCAGTTACCCATTCTCTGTGGGGATAACGCCACGAGAGTTCCTAATTGAGTGGGACCCTTGTCATGTTTTGTCATGGTGGCTTCTAGTGTCCACAATCTGTTCTCTCTTCGGTTACCATTACTTCGTAGGAAGTAGTATCAGCGTTGTCGTGGGGATGTCCATGAAAAAGTGAAAAAACATTTATCTGAGCACAAATGACTTTCGTTTTTTTTTTTCTCCTCCTGTTATTTCTGCCCACCCGCTCCACCCCCTTACTTACCTTTTGCTGGCACACTTTGCTGTGTACCGCAGACTCCTCGTCTCCCTGCAACGCCTGTTCCCTTCACTTCCATGGATGGGAACTGGCGCTGCAGGGTAATCATTTATTTTTAAAACGTTATTTGTTAGGGAGCTGGGGTCACACTGCAATCCCGGATGCCATCATAGTGAACAAGGGTGCGGGGGACACCCCCACAACCCCCGCTTCCCATTTTCGCTATAGTGGTCCGGTATGGTAGAATAGTTTGAAACCTTCGGCTGTACGTAATTCTGGTACAGCCTAAATTAGAACAATTCTACCATTCGTTTCTGTTCCAACCTTTTATATGGATACCTTATTGTCGGACCACAGACTTTGTTCAGGAATCAGATAAATTACATCTCCTTTGTTTTCTCAACTCTCCTCTTTCCCCATGCCACTTGTAGGAAACTTTACTCCAGCTTCTGTCTCGCATCGAATGCTGCACATCCTAGTTGATTCTAAGTACCTTGCTGCGAGCAGTTTGGGAACTGACAGACATTTCCCTCTCCTAGTGTCTCTGCCCCTCCCTTTTGGTACATTGCTGTTGGACTTCCCCAGCACAACAGTGAAGTCCTTCTCTGTTGGATCCATAATCTGTATTCTTCTATTTGTCTTTTTTGCCCCAATATGACCCATGTTTTCCTTGATAGGCACAGTTAAGATATTGGAATGACAATACTAGATTCGGATTGTTCTTCATATTTTCCTTCACTGGGCGTCTTAAAAGGTTCCCCAAATAATGGAATGAGAGCCTGTGTAGCATACGTGGAAGGTGCAGTGTCCCTGAGAGGTGGCTGGAGGGCTCGGAAAATAGGAGAGGAGCTGAGCGGAGCGGATGAAGGAAGCGACCTACCACTACGGCGGGAGATCATTGTCGACATAAGGTCCTGAACGGGACTTTGGTAAAGCTCCGGTCTGAGGGTTGGTGATTGCCCGCCCAGGGCAAAGGCTTAGAAGGGCATGCTGCCTGCATTTGAGCGGCTCTGGAAGGCCTGAGCTGGAGTGCAGGAGGCACGTCGTAGCACTGTGAGCTGGTTGCAGCTGCAGCAAAGCAAAGGAGGCTTGGTGAGTGTAGCTCAGCACGGACACCATGAGGGAGCTCCCCACTCACCGGGGACACCCAGTGTGAGGTGGCAGCAGCCTGTGGAACAGGTTTGGACAGGCCAGTGCTGCCCTTTTTCAGTCTTTTCAGCACCAGTAGTCAGAGGGGGCCTTTGTTGGTTTTGAGGAGCCAGGAATGAGACGCGGACACAAAGTCATGGTTGTTGCCTCAAACTAATATTAAACAAATGGGGGTTGGAAAATACCTCACTATCCCTAATCTAGGAGCAGTTTTCCTACCTCACCAAAACAAATGGTCCGTTATGAAAACGTCCAACAAATATGTTCAGTTTTGGTAATCCTGTTCTGACCCTCACACTAAACTCTAAATTGTAAATGATATTTTCTCTTGCTTTTTAAAAGTGCCCAAATGTTCCAGTTCAACACAAAAGTTCAAATCCAAAAAAAAGGGCTCCAATGAAAAATGTTCATAAAAGTTCCAGAGAATAACTTCCTTCCCGAGATTCCTTGTTCCAATACTACAAGCTCAAAAAGAATAATCTGGTTCCAAGAGGATTTATCTCCTCCCCTTCTTTGCTTTTCTTGGGCAACATTTCCCTTCCCCGGGGCTCTCTCAACAAGTTATCACGCTGCAAATCCTGAGGGCATGTCTCTTCATAAGGACTTTCCTTTCCTTTATATACTTCCCCAACAGTTCATATTTCCAAGGGCACCAGATTCTTTAGAACTCATTTCTCTATTGATCTTCACCTGGTGTACTCTCCTGCCAGGACTTTACACAAACACTTAATTTTACCTTCAGCTGGTACAGCTTCTCACCAGGACTTTGTTACACAAATACTTAGCTTCATCTGGTACTACTTTCTTGCTAGGACTTCATCATACAAATTACTTTCTTTTTAAGGCTGGGGTTCAATAACCCACTTGTGACTCATTTTACAAATCCTCCTATTACTTTCGCAGTTTTGCTGTTGGCCTCTCGTGTTTTCAAGAAGCGACTAACTATTGGGCCATCCAATAACCCACTTGAACTCTGAGTTCACTGGTAACTTCTGGCCTCTCCTCTCTTTGGTTCCCTTCAGTTTGTTATTCCTATGGACCGGTACACATGCGCTGGCAACCCGGTAACCCGCTTATTCTCCCTGGGCTTACTGTTTGTCTCCAGCACTCCTTCGCTCCCGCCTGCTTTAGCGTACTGGCTTCGTGTGGGCTCGGTTAAGCTCTGGACACTTGCCATCTCTTTCTGTGGCGCGCGGATACCCTTGCCGTCTCTTTCCGTGGTGGACGGTTCCTATTTTTTTTTCTGCCTCCCTCTCTCCCTCCCCCTGTCTCCCCGATGAGCCACCCACGACCAGGCGTGTACTTTGGTCGTTCGGATTTGCTTCACATCGACCGACGCGTGTTCTCTCCCAGTGCGGTACTCAGTGTTACTGCAGGTCACGCTGCAGTTCGGCGTCTGCAGCTCTCCTTCTCCCCATCAGGTGAAGCCAGGTCGTATTTAAACTTCTCTGCTTTATTATTCATCTTGCAACAACTAGACCGATGCAATGGTCTTCCGGATCGCAAAATTTTCATTATTCCGATTCTTCCTCATGTCAGTGGTCCACACACTATCCCTCATTGGAGTTTGGGTAGTAACAAATTCAGATCTACATAGAAGTTTCGGAAGAGTGCACCAGTATGCCATTATGGCATGGGGAATGGAGGAAACATCCCTTGAAGGGAAGGTGGGGCATGCGACTTTCCCCAATGGCGACAATTGGTCTCCCTGAGAGTCCCCACCCTGCAGGCAGTCCTCCCTCATACAGCGGCCCTAGGGTTAGGTAGAGGCTGTCACAAAGGAAGACCTCATGCAGTGCCTAAACACTTTTCAGGAAAAGCTGGCTGCCAACGTTTCAGGATCAAATTGAAGGACTCAATTTGGACTTAAAGCAGTCGCTGGCCAACATTTAGGGGGACCTGGCTAATCTTGAAGAACAGATGGAATCGACAGGAAGGGCTCTACCTGAGTTCATGGAAGACTCCCAGAAAAACAAGGAAGTCCTCGAAAAGGGTCGCTACAATAACAAAGAAACTAGAGATCCAGTGCAATGCTCCATTATTCGTATTAAAAATCTTTCTGAGGGGGGCGTGGCCAACATGCAAGCGCAGAGGACGTGAGCTCCGTGAGCTCCTCTTGCCGCCGACAACATCCTGAGGAAATTATCCTGTTTGGTGGGGCGATACGATTTGCAACTTCAGGATTAGCTGCATGAATGCCAGAAGAAGCGCCGTGTGCATTCTCACCCTAAGAACCCTGCTCTGGGCGAAGGAGAACGGCAGAGAAGATTCGGCGCGCAGGGCGCGAATAGCTGACTTCAAAATGGCCGCCGCGGCCCGATCCCTGTGTTAGACCGAACTCCTGAAGGAGGAGGAACCCTCGGCTGCCTAGCCCGGAGCGGTGTGCCATGCTGTGTCCCGACACCCGGTCGCTGGGAAAAGGAGAGTTGTGAGACTGTCGGAGCTGTCCCCGAGAGCGAAGGGGCCCGGTGGCGCCTTGTGAGCGGGAAGGACGCTCGACTGACGGAGGTCGGGCTGTCCGCACGCACCGGCGAGGAAGACCCACGGGGCTAGATCACACGAGAAGCTAGAACAGGCACCTTCTGGCTGGTCTCCTGCACACAGGCACCCCAGCAACCGGTGCTTACGTAACTTGGAGGGCTAATCACTGCGGACAATTGGCGGCCCTGGTCCAGGATGGCCTGCGGTGCCCGGTGACGCCGTACGTAGGGGACCCCGCGTGAGGAGTGTGCCTGCATCGGAAAGCGCCCTCTGGAGCAGCAAGCAAGTAAGTGGGACTTTCCCACCCCAACCACCCCATCTATCCCGGGGAGCGCCTGGGGTCTCGCAAGCCAACAAAGGGGAAGGGACTACACCGAGTACTCTCCGCCGGACCCCCGGGGCACTGGCCCTTCCCTGCGGAGCCACGGAACAGAGCATAACTGGGGTAAGAATCACCGAGGTGAAGCACACCGCCGGCGCCCTGCCCCGCCAGGTTTTCGCCGTTGGGCCTAGTGGGAGACGCGGTCTTCGACGCACGGCACGATGGGGAAGGACAGGCAGAGAAAAGCATCTACCCAAAGCAGTATGGATCAGTTTGCGATAGCCACGGCCCCGGCTCCCGCGGCGTCAACAACACGAGCGCTCCCTCAACCAGAGGATGAACCTCTCTCACTGCGGGACATTATGGCGGCTATTGCTAGCTCGCGCTCCTCCATGGAGATTAAGATGGATAGTATAGCAGCAGATGTCTCCTTCCTGCGGCACGACCTACAAAAGTTAACTTCCAGAACGAGTGAGGCCGAGCACCGTATCTCAACAGTAGAAGATAACGTCACTGGGATCAACAGGCAGATGTCCCAGGCACTGGCCCGCCTGAAGTCCCTAGAGGCCAAGGTCGATGAGGGGGAGGGAAGGTCTCGTCGCAATAATGTTCGCATCCTCGGCCTCCCCGAGGGGGAAGAGGGGCAGTGCATGGAACTGTTTCTAGAACAATGGCTCACTGACATTTTCGAACCCTACTCTTTCTCAAAGTTTTTCTCGGTAGAGAGGGCACACAGAATGCCCTCGGGCAGACCGATACCGGGCACTCCGCCCCGAACAATAATTGCCAGGCTGCTGAACTATCGTGACAGAGATGCACTCCTGCAATTGTCCCGCTCCCAAGGGTCGATTACACATAATGGGTCGCGAATAGCCTTTTTCCCAGACTACACCCGAGAGGTGCAACGCGCAAGGCAATCCTTCGAGCCTCTCAAAAGACAGTTGGCGCAGTTGAAGGTGAAATACGGCCTTCTCTTTCCGGCCCAACTAAAGATTCACCATAAGGGGACGACAGTGCATTTTACAGACCCACAGGAAGCCTGGAAATGGGCCGAGGCACACATTGAAGGGGATTGGTCCACGAGACCACGACGACAGAGGGGCAGGGTCCGACCCGGGTCACGGCAAATCTCCCCGAGGAGAGCTCCGGAACGAGGGGAGCAGGAAGCTCCGGAGCAACAAGCAGAGCAGGACGCACACTGAAAACGCTCAAAGCCGGCAGCGAAGAGAAAGAGCGTTCAAACGCAGCATACGACTGAGCCACGGGAGACACCCCACCATACAAAACACCAACATACGGCACAAGAAGGAGAGCCCCCCTGGGTAGGTCCCTTCTTGGAGTTTCTCTTAAACTTAAAGTCAAGCCACACCCGCGTTACAGGTAGACACCTGTACCGTTAAGGTAGTTTGTTTCATGTGAGTTGTCCAGTTGACAACTTGGTTTCTCATGTTCGGGCGACAGATGCTTCTAGTTGGGAGGAGTATAGGGTGGGTAGTTATGGGTTTGTTATGTTTAGTTATGAATGGGGCCAGACAAGCAGGGGAGATACGAAAGTTCAAGATAGGGGCAGCACTAAACAAACACACGGAATCCCGGCGCCAGGCGTCGCCACCAGTGGCATATACCTTCTCGTCTACAAATAGTCATGGCCTCCAATAGCTTTGGGACCAGCAAGACCAAGTCACTTAACCTCATGACCTGGAACGTCAACGGACTCGGCAATGTAATCAAACGCCGACTGGTAGGGCAATACTTGAAAAGGCACACGCCAGATATAGTTTTTCTGGTAGAAACACACCTCGCAGGCACAGAATGCTCTTTTTTCAAACGCACTAACTACAGACTTGCACTCCATGCGGGCTTCACAATGGGTTCACGAGGTGTCCTGATCCTGATACATAAAAACCTCCCCTTCCATCTGAATACGGTGACTCAAGACACCGGAGGCAGGTACATACACACGACAGGCACGCTCTGGGGAAACTCCATCACATTGCTCGCTGCCTACGCACCACCAACTTTGCTAACACCACTACTCACCGACATTTCCCCCATGATTACGGAGGATAACTCCGACATCACGATACTTGGAGGTGACTTTAATGAAGTCATGAACCCAACCCTAGACCGCTCACACTTACGCAATAGAAACCCTGAGACACGTACCAAACTCGCCACGTTCACGAACGCCCTAGGCTTGTGTGACGTGTGGAGAGAGCTCCACCCCGACTCCAGGGAATATTCCTTCCACTCTGGGGCGCATGCCTCGCTCTCCAGACTGGATTATTTCTTCATTCCTTCAACAGACCTTCATAGAGCACAAGAAGCTTACCTATTACCCAGGGGAATCTCTGACCACTCCCCAGTGGTGCTGAAAATTATGACCTCTAGACCGACACCCCCGCCAAGTTGGCGCCTGAATAATTATTATTTGGGAAACCCAGACCTGGTAGAAAAACTCCAAGGGGCGACCGAAACGTATTTTGAGCTAAACACGGAGTCTGCAGCAGATCCAGGGTTACTGTGGGAGGCATATAAAGTAGTTCTAAGGGGGGAACTCATTTCATGGACTTCCGCACATAAGAAGAAACACCTCCTCAAAGTACACGAGGCAGAACAACAAGTTAAATTGGCAGAGGAAGCCCACATTGCCCAGGACACGCCTGAGACGAACCGAGCCCTACTCCGAGCACAGAAGCTGCTCCAGAACACAGCACTTGACAACGCCAAACAAGCACACACAGCAATGAGGGCACGTGTTTATGAAACAGGCGATAAAGCTGGCAAATTGCTAGCGTGGCTGGAGCGTAAGGAGCAGGGGAGCAGGCACGTGCATCAGTTACAGGGGGGGAGTGCAGGGCCACTATTATCGGATCAAGCCATTTCACAAGGGTTCGCTGACTACTACGCTGATCTCTACAAAGAGCCCACAACCTGCATGAACACGTCAATAATAGATGAAATTAACCTTCCCACTTTGGACGAGACCCAACAAGAACTATTGGACAGGGATATAACGGAAGAGGAAGTGGCTTGTGCGATGTCCGCCCTCCAATCTGGCAAATCCCCAGGCCCAAATGGCTTTCCGATCGAACTATGGCGGAAGGTGGGGACCAACGTAATTGCCCCACATCTCCTGAGAATGTACCAGCATGCAAAAGAACGGGGTACCCTATCCCCAGACCTGAGAGAAGCCACGATAATAGTATTGCCCAAACCGGACAAGCCCCCGGACAGCTGCAATTCGTACCGGCCAATTTCACTCATAAACAGCGAAGCGAAAATTCTAGCTAAGCTGCTAGCGGACCGTTTACAGCAAGTGATAACAGCGCTGATCCATCCGGACCAGTGTGGGTTCATGCCCCAGAGATCGACGCGCATGAACCTCCACAGACTGCATGCGGCACTGGAAAAAACTGACAGCATTCAAGGGCCGCTGGCCTTACTATCAATCGACTTTGAGAAGGCCTTCGATTCAGTGAGATGGGAGGCCATCTGGGACATAATGAGACGCATGGGGTTTGGAGAAAACTTCATGAGCTGGGTGCAGTTGCTGTACAGCGGGCCGGTGGCCAGGACTAAGGTTAACGGTTGGCAATCTGATCCGTTTAGTCTGGGCAGAGGCACAAGACAGGGCTGCCCCCTGTCAGCAATGATCTTCGCAATAGCCATAGAACCCTTGGCTATCCTCCTACGTGAAACGCTGCTCTGGGAAGGGTTCCGCTGGTCGGAGACATGGGAAGACAGAGTATCTCTCTATGCGGATGACCTGCTGATATATTTGAAAGACCCGTGCAACTCCTGCCACCGCGTCACACAGATGTTGAAGGAATACGGAGACTTCAGTGGCTTGCGGGTAAACTGGTCAAAATCCACCCTTTTTCCCATCAGCAACGTGGCAGCTGCTAGCCCCGCGGATTGCCCTTACCAGGTCGTGACAGATCAGATTAAATACCTGGGGGTAATCATCACGAAGAACCTGATGGACTACACATCGCTGAACCTACACCCGGTTGTGACAAGGTTTGCGGAGGACACTCGCCACTGGTCTTCCCTGCCACTAACGCTGATGGGCAGAGCAGCCCTATTCAAGATGATTGCACTCCCAAAGTTTCTGTACATCTTGCAAAACGCTCCACTACACATCCCACACCAGGAATTCCTGAAGATAGACCGCATCCTCAGAAAGCTGTTGTGGAGCGGGGGTCATCCGCGGATTGCCCTCTCTACCCTGCAAAGGTCCATCTGGGAAGGGGGGATTGGGCTGCCCAGACTGCAAACTTATTACTGGGCCAGCCAGATGGCGGTGGTGAACGACGTGCTCCATGGGGACAGGAATTTGCCGCACATCAAAAGGATCAACTCCCAGAGTGGAGCTGCCCCCTTGGAACTTCTGTATCGCGGCCGGGGCCGCAGACCAGCTCTAGATATGGACACTAGCATCACAAGCATCTGGTCGGAAGCGCATCGCCACATAGGATGGGACGCGAAACTGACTCTAGCCCAACCTCTGTGGCACAACAAATTTCTCCCCGAAATGTTAAAACTCCCCAAATGGCACGCATGGGCCAGTAGAGGTATCACCAAAATTGGAGACGTAATAAGGGAGGAGACACTGGTCACATTTGAAACACTATGTTCTGAATTCGCCCTCCCTCCTTCTGAGGAATACCACTATACCCAACTGAAACACGCACTGCACGTCCACCGTCACACCATCAGCGATATCCCGGAATGCACCCCGATAGAACGAAACATTGTCCAAGACCGTATACAGCGCAAAGTCACCTCAACCATGTACAACGTGATCACATCCTTTGCTACGCCTGAATTGCTCAGCCTGAAAGCCAGATGGGAGCGCGACGTGGGCTCGCTCCAACCTGAGGACTGGACAGAAGCACTGATGTATCCCCGGGAAGTGGCCATCTCATCGAGACTCCGGCTGGTGCAACTTAAAATCCTACACCGCATCTACTATCCCAGAGTGGCACTTTTCCGCTGGGGCAGAATCCCGGACGCGCGTTGCCTACGCTGTAAACGGGAAGAGGGCACCTTCTTCCACATTATATGGGAATGTGACAAAATACAGCAATTTTGGAGGAAATGCTGTGACAAGCTATCCAGAGCCATGGGCAAACCAGTGCAAAGGGGACCAAAACAACTCCTGTTAGGGATCTCCGACGAAAGTGATCTGACCCGCTACGAGAAATTGCTCTGGTCGACCGCAACAGCAGTCCTCAGAAGGAACATTGCGCAGCTATGGGGATCCGAGAGAACACCCTGTTATGACCAGTGGGTCACAGATGTGGACATTTGCGTGATAATGGAACGCAGGGTGTATGCTGCAAGGGGGTGCCCGCAGAAAGCAGACAAGATATGGCAGAGATGGGAAGAGGATGACTGAGTCCCAGACGAGATGTAACGAGTGTAACGAGTGTAACGAGACATATCGGCGGGCGACGCCAGGCTAGCGAACCTGGAACGCACAAACTGCCTCACGAGCCTCCTCACCGCAGAATTGATGACCCCGAGAATTAAAGCCCCATTCTTTGTTTTCTTTGCTTTCTTTTCCTTTTCCCTTTCCCTGGAGCTATTTAGCCCCTCTCCTCCCCCCCCCTCCCCCTTCTTTGTTATGATGGGATACTTGTAATGTTATATGCATGTTTTCAAAACCAAATAAAGTTTTTGATTAAAAAAAAAAAAAAATCTTTCTGAGGAGGTCCTGGATAAAGATCTTAGGGACACAGTTCAACATCTGTTCGGAGAGCTATTGGGAGACTTCCCAGTTGATGCGATCCAATTTGACAGACTATCATACAGGCCCCAAAAGAAAGATTGCATCAGGGAACAAGAGTGAGGGACATAATGATGACGCCAACTTCTGTCCATTCTGAGAGCAGACAGAAGCTCCAATCCTATATGCCCAAATAGTAAAGAAATTTAATTGATTCAGGACCTTGCACAATCCACACACCAGAATAGAAGAGAAATGGTTCTGGTGGTCAAGGCTCTCATCCAATGACATATCAGATATAGGTGGACATTTTCCTTCGGCATACTCTTGATTTGGAAGGGTAGAGATCACAGTACTAATACCCTGGGGGAGGGAGGGATCTCAGCATCCTGAATATTGACAAAGTTACTCACCATAGGGACTACCTTACTCCTAGTCCATAGTCCCATTTCCCCCGTACTTGTGGGACATTCAGTCCATCAGGACGGGACCGGAGCACTTTTAAAGCATCAAAAAATTACCTTGTTTGTTCTTCTTTAATTTTTACGGCGAGACACCGCACATGACCGTTGCCCCGCTCACCTGAGCTCCACCCCGCCCATCGCCCTTCAGTCCTTCTCCATCGCCAGGTCCAGGACCATTTAGCAACAATAGAGGATACTTATTAGAGGGGACAGCAGGTGGGAGTATGGCATAGCTCTCAACTCGCACACTTTTGGCGGGTGTCACCTGCCTTGTCAAGAGCCGACACCCACCAAGCCTCCTGCGCGCCCCTTCATTTCAATGGGCTCTCACCTGCCAAAAACAAAATCGTGTGTTTTCACCCGCCTTTGCGATAGAAATGATTGAGAGCTATGCTATGGAGGACAGGGGACTATGGACTAGGAGTAAGGTGGTCACTACGGTGAATAACTTTGTCATACTCCTACATCCCGTACCCTTTCCTCCATACTTGTGGGAGATTCCCAAGCACTGAACATAGAAAATACGGGTGGATGGAAATTCCCTTACTGGAACACATTCTTAAGAACTGCTTGGCCAAATTGTCATCAGCCCGGGAGCTCAGGTCATGACAATGTCTGCAAAAAGCTGATGGAAGCCCATGTAGCAGCCTTGGCTGTGGACTCTCAAAGGACGTATTTTTGGAAGGAAACAGCAGCCGCTTTGCCACGGACCAGATGTGCATGAATGCCCAATGGGGCTGAAGGCCTTGAATTTGTATGCCTCGGAAACACATGAAGCTATCCAACGAGAGATGGGTGCTTTCAAGGCTGGTTTCCCTTTTGGGTCCCCAAACGTAAGAAAGAGTTGTGGAGAACTTCGAAGTTCGCTTGTTCTGTTGTGGTAAAACTTCAGAACACATCTGTCCCCCAAGCAGTGGTCGAAGTGTAAGAAAAGAAGTAGTGGAACTATGTTTCCTGCTAACCTGCCCCGCTCCTCACAAACCCCGTTGCCGTGCCCCCTTTCACACACAATGCAAACCCCCAAACACATTTGCCTGCTGTTTAAGGGAATGTTCAGTGCAGTGCACTGAATGTGCAAGTTTCAACTTCTTCCTAGCCTTTTATTTTAAGAATAAACAGTTACGGAATGGTTTCTTTTTAAAATAAAAGTATAGGAGCTGTAAAACTTAATTTAAAAAAGTAGAGGAGCACCGCTCCCAACCGCTCCCGCTCACTTCAACCACTGCCCCCAAGTCTAGATTGTGTAAAACCCTCTCTGCATCGTTGGTGTAGAAGAACTCGTCAAAAGGCCGCTTCAGACTGCGTGGGTTGAAATGCCATTTTGTCACTGCCTGAAGCAATCTGCGTCACATGTTTTAGTGAAGCCATTGTCTCTACTGGGATTTTAGGGGCTTTTGGATCAGTTTCCACCCTTTGACAAGGAACCTCAGCAGAGCCGATACTAGCCGACTTGGAGCACCTTTCAGCCCTTTTGGTTTCTGGGGAAGAATTAGCCCTCAGCGAGGGAACCTCAGCAGGGCTGGTGCTTGAAGACTTAGGGCCTTTGCCCCCTCAGCAGGACTGGCACGACCACAAGATTGTGTGGTAAAGCTTAGGAGTACGCCTGGTAGCCAGAGCCCCTAAATGGAGCTCCTTGATCCCGCTGGTCTTTAAAAGAGCCCCCGATTGGGGATCCTCTGGGTTTTACCCCAGTACTTTCAGTCACTTGACCGCCTTTATTGCAATGGCCTCCTCTTCCCCTAGCTCTCCTCCCCTCACCCGCTGCATTTCCTTGTGTAGACCATGTAGTTGTATTTTATTAAGGTTTCTAAGGCTAACAAACTCATTATTCAAATCTCTTAGCTGTAGGGCTGTGTACGTACCTCCAAGTTCATCTGTACCTTCTAGGAGCATATTGTCTGATTTCATCTAGTGGATCCGAGAATCTCAGTCAACCAGTTTCCCGCCGGCCGCTGGCTCTCAGGCCGTAAACAGGCCTAAACAGGATCCAGTTAAGCCCTAAAGTCAGGCTGCAATTACGCGATTTGATCGCGCCACATACCAGTGCTTCTGAGAAGTGCAGTCCTTTCCCTCACCTCACAATGATTTCAATAATGAAACAATAGCACGTATTCACACGCGACAGGACTATTAAATTGTATAGAGGTTTAAAAGTACATCAATTTAGAATGTCCTCACAGAATTCACCAATTTACAAGATTAGTAATTTTAAAAATTCTATCTAAAACTTTTGTTGAAATTCAGACATGCTTGCATGCAACTAGCACTCTCTTAAGTACAGGAAAATGGAACGAACACAAGTCCAACATCAGGACCAACAACCAACAATCACCTGTAGCAAGACACTTTCAGCAGCAAATACATCAACTGTCCCAGATTATATTCCAGATCCTTGAGGTTGTGAATGTCACTAATCTGAGAATCAGTGTCAGAGACTAGACCAACGAGAAGCATTCTGGAGCAACAAGCTGGAAACTGCTTTTCCGAATGTCTCAATGAAGAATTGGACCTATTCTTCTAGCTGTAATCTTATGACAAAGTATCTTGTAACCATTATCTCTGAGAGCAGCACAGGAATATCTGATACACATATATATATGCACAATATATCATGCACTCTTCTTTAAGTCTGTGTCTTGTGCCATATGTACTGACAAACCAAGAGGTATTACCTTGTTCATGATGTTATACAGCTTATACAGCTGATAGTATTAGAGGAATATCAAACACGTTTAGAGGTACATTACACACTATGGAATTTGTCTTTTCTCCTACCTTGAGTCTTGAGATATATGTATTTAAACACAGCATTTAGGCAAGAAGTGTTAAGATGACACTAGCAGGATTCATCTTCTGCGTCTAATGTATAGACATTACACATCTGTAACACATTAATGTTTACTGCAACTATCAGTGCATATGTGATCAGTTTTCCGGTAGAGAATAACATGATGATACCAGCATAATGCTCTTTTTTAATCCATTATTCATTTGTAGTGCCTGTATGATTATTACTTGCAGCCTAGTAAGCACAAGAAGAAGGTAAAAGGTATGTCGAACACCATATCTTTAGTTCTTAAAAAGAAGTGGCCATATATAGCACCATGAAGAGTTTTTGTCTAGACAATTGAGATTAAAAGAGAATGATTAGACTTTCAAGTATGCACTGAAAATTTGGTTCTGGTCATGAATCGTCAGTGAAAAATGCAGGAGTACTCACAAATTGACTTATTATGTGATCTCTATTGTCACACATTCTCGCCCAACACGTTCAGAATGACTTTTCATGTTTTAGCTCAGTATAATTATTTTCATTTTTGCATTATTTTGTCATTGCTCATCAACGGTTAACTGCGGCTAGCCAGTCACATTTAACACTCTCAACTAGCTTTAAGTTGATTCATTAATTAACACATGTCGGCACCACTGCCCAGAAGGGCTTGTTTCACACACAAATAGTATGGGGGTTTGAAAGTAAGTATGTCGTTTTTTGTAATGGTGGGCCATTTTACTTAATACTACAATTCCCAGCGGGCAGGTCACCTTCGACTGGCAGGAAAATCGCGGTACGATCTTGATGCATGTCATGACTCTGGAATGCGACGACGTGTTTTATAAATGGGAGAGGGCCTGGGCGGTTCGTTTCATGGCGATGCGGTCGTGCAGATCCTTCACTGCGCGCGACTGACAGCGATTGCTAGCTGTGCTCACACATGCTGCAATCAAAGGCTGATCCTGATTTACCAGGTAAAATTATATGCCGACAGAAGCTTGCGCACAAAGCAAGATCGCAGTTAGGCAGCACATGGCTTCATTAGTTACACAAGCCCATGTCTTACTTTATTTTCAACACTTCTTCTAACATTAGGGAAATCCCATCAGCGCCTCCAGCATGATTGAGGCATTACTTGGTAATTGAACCTTTTGATTAAGGTGATTACGCACAATCACTTTTTAGTTTGGCACTAAAAACAGTGTCTTTTTGCAGCTACTCTGAATGCATCTCAGCACAGATATTCCTGCGGTTTTGTAAGGAATAAGCCAAACATAGGAGCTCTGTTCTTTTACTATGTTTCAATTCACAGAACGCGCTTATAGGTAAGAGCATGTTGTGATGCAAGCTACAACCCAGTCGCTAGAAATATTTTGTCATGATCAGCCATCTTCATTAGTGCTATCCTGAGCCATATTTGATCATGTTTTAGGTTTTCTGTCATATTAAAGAAATGGTTCGGTCAAAAAATGTTATTGCCCCTACGGGTCGGCCATGTGTTTTTAAGCCTAAGTCGCTCGATTTTAGAAAAATTTCCTATGGACCTTACCCGAGTTTTCGTCCATTAAACGCATGCGAAAACGGGCAACAGGGAGCTGCCATTTTGTGATAATCCTATAATTTCCCCCCCCCCCCCCATCACCCTGGCTGAACTGCTTTTGCATGCACTAAATCATATCCCTCGCCCCTGAGCCTGTCATCAGCAGACACGTACCGCCCGTTGGACAATGCCAAAGCACATCTCGTGTCAACATTCGCTGCGCTTCAGCTACTGACGTGTCGCCATGGAAATGGCAGGACGCCTCTTTCCTCAATAAGTATAAACAGAGCGTTTCACAACACACAGCAGCAGATTTTCGATTCCATTCCTCTCTCTGTGTTACTTTGAGTATTCTGTGACTCGTTTCTGTGCTCTGGTCAGCTACCTTTGTTGCTTGTAGCCCGTGTGGACAGATACCAGTACCACTGCTATCAATTATTTTAGTTTGTGCAACACACAATGGATACAATAATGCCCTACATGTACGAGCCCGAGTATACCGAGGAGGAACTACTGGAAAGGGAAACACGCGAAAACGATGGGGCTTCGGACAGCAGTTGGCAGGACGAATCAACGGATGAACACACTGGACCTAGTCGCATGGACGGTGTTTCCACCTGGTGCACATGCAATCGGTGCGAGCTAATGCCGACCGAGGAGGAGAACTACTGCTGCTGTGAAAACTCGGGATGCGTGGCCTACATTTCGGAAGGCGAGCCACGACCGCAATGCATCACCGAGCTGCCAGACTTCATGGCAGCCTGCCTCACACGGTCCGTGTTGAGGATAATGATGGTGCTTATGCACGAACTTCGCGCAACTGTTCGTCCTGGTAATCCGAGTAACGAGTAAGTATACTCTGCTTGTCATGCCACTCCCATTTCATGGTCTTCTACTATATCCAAAATTACATATACATATCATTGGAACGCATGAAAGTCTTTCAATAGTGTGCAGTGTCTAGATAGCATTCGTCCGAGCAGAATGCCATTAGTTACAAGAATTGTCATTGATAACAAACGTTTAATAAACTTATCTTGGTCATTTAAAAACAGTTTGTTTCATTCCTTTTCACAGGTGGTACAGGCTGGTGGCCTATCGCTCCTTTACATGGTGGCTTCACGGGAGGCTTGGACACCGTGTTCGAAGAGTGATACCCGCCTGTGCCGTTCGTGCCATAAGAGAAACGTTCCCGAGTGACAGCGGTCAGTACAGGGGATTTTCTCTCGCTGTGCTGCAACCTGAACTATACAATTTGTAAACTTTTTTGTTTTTGTGTCATCAAAATAAGCTACAAAATAAAACCACATATATTTTAACAACGGTTGTTTCGATTTTTTAAATCAATCAAGTGTGTCTCCATTCAAGGATGGACGTCAGACACCTGTGCTCGGAATGGGTGAAGTTCAGGTCGCTGTGAAGCGGGGTGGTCACTATCTAAGCTAACATAATATATTATCAATAATGCATGCACTAAATAACCGACTGAAAGACTTTGAACAAGTGGTATGTCTTTATAAAAGTCACATACATATCAATACCATCAATGAACATTGGATTATACAGGCCTTAGGTCAAGGGTCTTGACCACTATAATACAGTGTTTGAAGTGTGGGTCTGTGCTCACAAGAATCTCCGATATGTGGCATTTGTTATTGATAGGCAACGATATACTGCAGTAGGGGTCTAATGTTAGTTGGGGATCTGCTAGGTGGCCATCATGGCGTGGTCAGTGGTCTGGCACATAAAGAGAATACCTTGCAGGGACACAGGGTCAGAATCGAAGTAACTTTCCACTGGCGAGGGTGCGTGGGCAAGGACACGTTTGTGGAGATGAACAAGCCATGTGCTTGGTTCAGGCTGGTTCACATGCAGGACCGTGATCTCAGAGAGTGATGCGTTACATTTATTAGCTGTTGCAAATACCTCTGGAGTTTTCCAGTCAGAGTGGGAATGAGGCTATGGGCCATGTGCTCTGCGCGCTGTACTATCGCAGTGAGGCCTGCTCACCAAAATGGAGTGGAAAGGGTGTACAAAAATGGATGCCCTGTGTCCTGCTCAGTGTTCCCATCTACGCGAATGTCATGCAAAGTTAATATCAGATAAGGGCAAGGGACGGGCACAAACGGCCAAGGTGCCAAACAGCATGTACACTTCAAAAGGTATCCCACGCCCAGGGGCCATCGCTCACATGGCCTCCTCAGACCCTGTGTCTCCAGGCAGGCCTCCCCTGAGGTAGGCCACCCCCCTGCAATCCACATAAGTGTGTCTCTATTCAGCAGTCTTCCTGTGCCTTATCTGCACGCCCACCGGCCCATCCATCCCACACCCCTCTATCAAAGGCGGTTCGCACCCGGGGATGAGCGCTGGCATGGGGGCTGTGACGGGCGCAAACAGCCAAGGTGCCAAACAGCATGTACACTTCAAATGGTATCCCACGCCCAGGGGCCATCGCTCACATGGCCTCCTCAGACCCCGTGTCTCCAGGCAGGCCTCCCCTGAGGCAGGCCGCCCCCCTGCAATAAACATAATACCACGACATACACACATCATTCATTCACAAACACACCCCTGTTTCTAATACTTTACAAACCACTTGATATGTCTCATGAGAACATCTTTGTGCTTTGCAAGTCAACTCCTGAACCTTCTACCTGAGAAGCACTGAGATCTATGCTAATCTGCTCGTCGCCGTGCTATCTGTGACAGCTTCGAGCAAACTCGTCAGTGTGCTACCTGTGGCCATCTACCTGTTCTCCTGCAACATACTGCTCGGCCTGCTGAATCCAACTGTTTGTTGGTCAAGGTAAGGCCATCTATCCTAGTCATATTTCGGTCATTTTTACATTTCAATCTATTTGCTATTAGAGTACCCAATAGAGCTATGTCATTGGTCTCATTGCTATTGACTTGAGTTTCAATTGTTATGCTATCAATAGATCTATTTATTTTCATCTGTGTCAGTTGTCATCGAATTGCATCCTTCGGGGGTCCAGTCTATAATGTAAGCATGGTTCCTCTTCGTGCAAGACAGAACATCCAAGGGACGAGTCACATGTTCAGAGTTTAGTCACATAATTTAAAACATTTCTGTAACTTATGCAAATACTAAGCCGCACATGATGAACTGGTATAGTTCCGGCGACCAAAACAAACCTTGCATTGAGCATGGTATGGTTCATTTACTTTTTTATGACATTTTTATTCATTAAGGTTTTATAATAATCTTGATATTTACTTTTCAGAATTTTCAACAATGCCTGCCTGTTCGATTAGCGGTTGCCCTTCGAAGACCCATGCTAAATCTGAAGGCACTACAATGCATGTGTTCCCGAAAACTGTTGATCGAATAAGAGAATGGGTCAGACATTGCGGATATCCACTGGATGAGCTGGAAAGTAGAGTCCAACAAGTCTTTGAGGACAAGAGGGGTGATCGATACCGCATCTGCAGCCGGCACTTTCCCTCGAACATGTACACCACATCTTAGGTAACAAAGAAGAATAAACGGCGATCGACACGAAAATTGCTCGCAAACGCTATTCCCACTCTATTCGTCCACAATCCGCCACACTGGTGAGTCAAGTGTCCGTTTTTAGCTTTAGGCCTTGCGGTAGTGTGTAGGTAGCCGAATGGATTCATTTATATTTTAGGTGTTGTTTCCAATTTGTAATATTTTCGACATTGATATGAGTGTATAGCTTTTTGAATAATGACATTTATCAAAATATTATTTTTAGATTTCATAACCCACAAACGAAATCTATATATGGGCACAGGGAACTGTGCTATATTGCGCATTACTGAAGTATTCTGTCTCCTTACATGGCAATCTTAAATATTGGCATTTCATTATCAAACAATAATTTACCTTTACAACTTCTTGACTATCCCTTGAATCTGAAGCAAGAACATTCTACTTCCGTCACGTGCTCGCAGTTATCAACCACTTCTAGCGCGTATCAGGTAATCATACTTGGCTATTCCGCTACTGACTTGTTTTATGCACGTCAAGTAATAGTTTGTATGTATCGTGTGATTATTTTACCAATTGTTTGGTTAGTGCTTTCCAATTGATATACACCTTAGTTGTCGTCCCCTGGTGTTTGTTTTCAGTTATAATTAGTGTTATCCATACTAATGCAAGTACTGTCTTTCAGGCAGATGCTGAAGCGTCCACCACATTGACAACAGCCCTAGATGTTCTTCAGCAGCCCGAGGTATGGATACTGACAGCTCCATCGACCGTGATCATCAGGACTGGAACACTTGTCGTTTGATTGTTCTACACCATGTTTCATTTGTGGTTAGCCGTTGATATGTACCTGTGCGGTCGAACCCAAGCGTGTGTTGTGTTTTCAATATTGTATCCTTACTAATGCACATACTATGTTTGAGGCAGTTGTTGAATCGTCAACCCACGCACTTGATGCGGAGCCTGACATTCAAGTAATTCCGGTGGAAGCGGGACCATGCGGATACGAATCGGCGCAACAGCTTTCGGAAGTGCGCACCACATTGACAACAGCCCTAGATATTCTTCAGCAGCATCAGGTATAGATACTGACAGCTCCATCGAGCGTGATCATATAACGTGATTCCATTTGCTATACTTTCTTCCCTATTAACGTAAGTACTGTGTTTCAGGGAGATGATGGAGCTTCCACTACAATCACAAGATCCCATTTAGATGATGCAGATGTAAAGAAATCGGAGAAATAAGTTGATTAAATCTGATCATTTTTAAATATTCCTTGATTCTTTTAGACAATGCAACATTTGTGGTTATCTCTTTATATGTACCTGTGCCGTCGACCCCAAGTGTGTGTTATGTTTACGATATTGAAAACCATACTAACGCAAGTACTGTTTTTCAGGGAGTTGCTGATGCCTCCTCTTCAATACATTCATTCGTGGCAGTCCATGCAGAGCCAGAGGTATGGATACTGACAGCTCCATCGAACTAGGTCATCAGAGCTCGAATACTTGTCGTTTGATTGTTCCACACAATGTTTAAATCGTGTTTGGCTATTGAGATGTACATGTGTGTTCGTCCTCACGTGTGTTTTATGCTAACAATATTTTGATATACAGTAATGAAAATACTATGTTTCATGGAGTCGATGGAGCCTCATTCCGTGCTGTCTATGCGGATACAGAAAATATAGTCGTTGCAGCGCAAGAGGAAGGGGAGACATGCGGATACGTATCGGAGCAACAGCGTGCAGATGTTGAAGGTCGAGTCAAAAAAGTTGCAAAGAAAAGAAACCAAAATAAGGTTAGTTACAAACAGTTCATAACTTTAGAAATTTTTTTGTGCTGGGGACTACTTTACGGTTTTTTCCAGTCAATTGTACTATACTTTATCTTGTGTTTAAACTGAACATCCCTTTTCCAATCTGTCCTCTAGTTACCCGTGGGTCTACGAACTATACATACACAGACAGTGAAGCGATTGAGAGAGGTTGCTTGCCAGACCATTTACACTATGGAGGCTATGGAGCAACTATTAAGTCAGACGCGGCGTGTTGAGACTCGGGATGCTCATGTCCAATGGCCAGAACATGAAATGAATGTGTCCGGAGAATCCAGCAAAGTTATATTGGACCATTGCTACAGTACGACCGCACCGCCGCAACAACATGATACTGGATGTATTGCAGATAGCACTGAAGTAGTCGCAGATCAATTCACACAATCTACACCCGCCAAAAAATTGCCACCAAAAAAGCTGTCGACGTTGTTGTGTTCTCCCATCAATGTTGAGGTAGCAGATGTTGAAATGACAGAGAATGAACCAGCAGCATCATTCACCGACGCATCAGAACTTGATAGCAGAGATATTTCTTTGAAATGTGGTGCTATGTCCTCAACGTCACAGGCCGAAACAACTTTGACGCAGGATGACAGTCTAATGAAAGAGGGCAAAAACATAGTATTCGATAGTTGTTTGATGGATATTATAAGTATGCTGAAATGTGGGCATTCCGTCAGAGGGTAAGTATGTGGGAAGCCAATGATTCATATGACTCGTCAAAAACAAGGCAGTAACGTCACAATACATGCCGCCTGTAGATTACATCATACGTTCTCATGGTCTGCACAACCGATGCTGGGGAAACTGCCAGCAGGCAATCTACTGTGTGCAGTTGCATCACTTTTTAGTGGCTCCAGTTTTAAAAAGTTAAAGTCTTTCTTTCAGTTTGTGGGACTCCATTTCATTTAAAAAACGGAGTATCACAAATACCAACATGATTATCTGTTTCCGGCCATTAGTGATGCTTGGAAAATTGAACAATTGTCTCTAACAAGTACATTCGAAGGCAGACGATTCAGGCTAGCTGGCGATGGACAGTGCGACAGCCCTGGATTTTCTGCCAAGTACTGCACCTACCACTTTCAGGACATGGACAGTAAGAAGATTGTGAGTTCGGTGGTCGTGCAGGTAACACAATGTACATCCTCAGTGGCCATGGAGAAACTAGGATTTATAAAATCAGTGGAATATCTACAATCGAGGGAATGCACATCGACCTCATAGCCACGGACAGACACGTTTCAATTGCCAAGACAATGAGAGAGCAGTTCCCACATATTAAACATCAATTTGACGTATGGCATCTTGCTAAATCAATCAATAAGAACATCTCGGCTGCAGGGGAAAAAAAAGGTTTGGAAAGTATTTCAGAGTGGTCCCAATCTATCAGCAACCATCTTTGGTGGAGCGCAAAAACTTGTGAAGGGTCAGTGGAAATACTACTTGAAAAATGGCGGTCACTGATGCACCACTGTACCAACGTGCACCGCTGGTCAGAAAACCTACATTTCCACCAATGTGAACATGGCCCTTTATCCCCAGTGGAGGCACGGAAGAAGAAGTGGTTGAATCCATCTTCACCGACACACAAAGCCATTGAGAAGATTGTTTTCGATAAAACTCTATAAAGAGATTTGAGGGGACTGACAGAATTCTGTCACACAGGAGGTTTGGAGGTGTTCCACAATATGTGCCTAAAGTACAGGCCAAAGCGCTTGCATTTCAGCATACAGGGCATGATACATAGGACTCTACTTGCCGTCTTGGCCCATAACGAGAAGCTCGGCCGTGAACAATCTAGGACTAAGGGTAATGTAAAGATGCCTCGCTACACTAAGGCCTTTTCAAAAAGAAGTAAGCAATGGGTGATCAAACCAGTCTATGAGGAAATGGAGTTCGACTTTGTCAAAAGCCTTATTGTTGCTGTATTAGAGAAGCACAGATATGGAATTTTGAACGTTTCTGTGCAGAGCACTGATCCATTGCCACCCAACATTGCCACTGTGCCATGTCCACCCAAAGGAGAGCTGGTTGTGAAGTACAAATCCCGGTTTAAATAATTGTAATACAATTGTCTTTTTGTAAATAAATGTTATTGTACAGTGTGCATACAGAGTATGCTAACCATAACCCCTACCTTCACCATCCTGGGTGCCGAACTACCTGGGTGTCATCTTTGAATTCTCTCTCTATTCACCTCATATTGCTGACTTTGTCTATATGTGTATGTATATATTTTTGTTGATGTAACTAATTTTTGCAATCTCTTATAAATGCTGGGCACTGTTAACCGAGGGGAGGCTTGCATATTGCAAATAATAAAACAAACAAATAATAAACCTCACTTTCAACTCAACTCCTCGGGTACTTTATACTTTCCCTGACCTTCCCCAAAAAATAAAAAGTCTCAATAGTTATTGTTCTTTGGGGCTTCAAAGCTCGCAGACGAGGACAAAATTGGGGCCTTAGAACGCCCCAAGCAAGCCGTTGCAGATGGGAGAGAAGCCAGTTTGCATTTGCACATTGAGACGGACTACATAGATGGATTCGAAACTTCAAGTTCTCAAAGATGGCTTTACTACGGGATGTTGCAAAGAAAGAATGTATGCTAATTTCTAGTGAAGGTCAGCAGCTTTGATTTTCAGCTCGCGCCCTGAAGAGGCCCACAACTCGCACTGGCAGTATAAGGTTCTATTGTTTTTTGACCTTGAGAGACAGGGACCATGCAGAAAGAACTTCATTTGAAGGGGGGTTTGGGGGGCGCAATAACGTTTGAGACGATAAGGCAGAAAATTCTTAAACTAGACCGAGTTTCATGTTAGTTCAGTATACGAAAAATCGTTGTCAAGAGCACAGTGGGATTTACGGACTGCATTACGCAGAGACACAATGGAAATTACAAATATAATGTAAGTAACTCTTTAGAGGCTTTTATACCGGAATGAAGAATTAATGAATGGATGCATGAATAAATGAATGAATGAAGAGCTTTGAAAAGGTTTGTGGGATCGTCCTTGTAGCGGGCACATGGGCATGCCACATTCCACATGCATGTTGACAAAAAGTCGTTTCTCATTGTGTACCAACCTCGATATATTTCGTTCGTTTTTGCATTGATTTTAGAGCCGAACATACTCCATTGCACTATCCTTGAAAGCAAATAGTTTCAGCTTGGCCGTAATAAATAAAATGAATAATATTAATAAAGATCGGTTGGCGAGACTAATTATAAATTTTATGTTTTCAAAATAGGTACATCCTTCCCTTTTGCCCCTGCCACCAGTTTCAGACACTGGCAGATGGTTTCTTCAGCCGCCAGCTGCACTTTAATGTAAACAACTGCACCATTCTGATGATTTTATGGGACGATCGCCAAGGGCCCATATGCCCTTACGCGGTACTAGCGGCTAGAAGCAACATATCAACCTTTACGCTGGCCTAGTGCCTACTTGATGGAACAGCCTTGCGGTTCAACGTGCGACAAAAGTGCTTCTTTGAACGAAAACCAACACCCTGTGTACCATAAAGGAACAGCGCGTGACTCGCAATGAAATTTTACGGATTTGCGGATAGAGATAAAAGAAAATAAATGACTTTCGGAGTTCATATGGCAATTGCAGAATATTCTATTACCAAATTTACCGTGTTGCTGTTTGATTTTAAAGTACAGTTTCATATTCCGAATTGTGGCGCGCTGTGTTGTGAGCTGATCTGTGTTGGTTTCCGGGTTCTGTGTGAAGTCGCGTAGAAGACGACTGGGCGCGTTTGCCTACGCAGCACAGTAACGTCACGGAGAGAGGCAGGGAATATTAATGTTTTGATAATGTCAGGCTCAGGGGCGGGGGATATGATTTAGTGCCGCAAAAGCAGGTCAGCCAGGGCGATGGAGGAAATGATAGGATTATCACAAAATGGCAGCTCCCTGGTGCCTGTTTTCGCGTGCGTTTAATGGACGAAATGTCGGGTATGGTCCATAGGAAATTTTTCGAAAATCGAGCGACTTAGGCTTAAAAACCCATGGCCGACCCGTAGGGGCAATAAAGATTTTTTACCGAACCATTCCTTTAACTCAGGTTTACACCATGAGCTCGTTCCACCTAAAGGCTTCATTTTTATAGGCGACCATCCTAGACTACGCCACACCTCACGTCACCTAAACTAGGGCTGTACCGAATAGAATATTTAGTATTCGGCCGAATATCGAATAGTTTGTCAACTATCAGGCTGAAGTCGAATATGAAGCTGAATAGTTGCTTTTTTTAATAAATCATGTTCCAAACTTCAAAAAACACACTTATTCAAAAATCAAATAAAGCACCATTTTAAATGCATTCTATACTTTTTTTCTCTTCATTGTAATTAATTTAGCATCTTTATTTAAAGTATAAAATCCAGAAATAAAGCAGATTTAACCAAAATGAAGAGACCAAATGTACAGAAGATTGTTGCATATTCAGTGCCAGTTAAAGTAGGAGGCTTCACAAATGTAAAAGGACTGCCTTTGTGAATCAGATGCATTGCATTCTCTATCCAGTTGCAAAGTCGATCCAGTCGAGTTTCGAAACTTCTTTGAAGCGCACATATAAATGTATAAAATGGTTCATGTTGGCTCATGCAGGACACAAGTCAAGAGGAAATCTGAAATGCATGAACTCTATCTCACAACTATTCACCCCACCCAAACAAATGCTGCTCACTTTTCACTTATCCTAGCCACTCTTTCTCGCCAATACACAAACATATGGAACTTATAATTCCTCATAAAATATCAAATGTTAAACTCAGGACTCAAGTCCTTAAAAAAGGAAAGGGGGGGAATGTGACATACGCAATGGAAAGTGACATGACAGGAATTGAAAGTATCTATGCACATTTCTGTCAGTTTGTTTTTTCCAACTGAAAAAAGTGCACATTGCATTTAAACATTCGCAAAAAAAAAAAGATGTGCCTGTATTGTTGCATGCTAAGTATAAAAGATGAGCACCTTTTTTGTCTAAGAATCTGTAACAAAACATGCCCTGAAGAGCAGATTACAATAGAAGATATTTTTCAGCTGTGTGATAGCAATTTGTCTGGACTAATTCTATTCAGTTTTGCAAACTGAAGTCTATATTTACCTTTCTGAGTTCATGTTACATTGTATTCAAATGAGAATGTCAAAGTATTCATCAAGAGCCGAATAGCATATTCAGCCGAATAGCATTTTTTCAGCCATAATTCGGCTGAATACTTACTCGAAGCCGAGGTTCGGTACACCCCTAACCTAAACAGGTATGATTTAGCAGACAGTACCATGGAGTTCCAAAACTTTGGATACCAAGTTAGTCAAACTATGTTATAAGGGAACAATACTGATGAATGTGTACAAGATCATGTATTTACATAACCCGCCCTGAAGGACGCATGTCCAAAATGCATCAGCCAGGGTCTCTGTGCACAGATTTTGAAAATTAAAAAAGAAGATTGTAATCTTATGGACTATGAGAATCCTATATTTTTTATCTGAATTTCTAATGAATTTATACATGTGATATGATGCAATAGTTTGGACTACACTTCAGGTGTCTCCAGGTCTAGTGATTGTTTCGCTATGTTCTCTGCTCTATTACTCATAGCACAAAGGTGAAAAGGTAAGTAAGCCCCATCGGAGTATGGGGCTTTGTGGCCTTGGAGTTGGTCACATACTCAATTCAATCAGAGCATGCAATGTTCCATCAGGAATGGGGTTCGGTTTTGGATTTTCTACACAAAGATTATATTCGCCCACTATGCCCACAGAGACTGTCTCTTTTAAACTTGATGTAAAGACACCTTTGCGCGAGAATCAAGTGCTGATGCGACACAAGAGTCTTTGGAACATGGATTGGGGGAAGGGCCCGGGCGTTTGTTCCCCCCCCCCCATCTGTTCAATTGTGGGATGTAACTGAAATTTTAAATTAAAACAAATTTAAATAAAAGAAAAAAGAAAATGGAACGATGCGCACAGCAAAGTGGACACGTGCCTAAGGCATACCCATCTACATCTGGAAACTAGCAGCATTCCTTGCACTTGGCGTTGGTCCATCAGGTGATAATGGAGGCAATGAGCAAATTGAAACACGTCCTTTCACAACTGAAAACATGTTTAAAAAACTTTTTTTAAATAATAAAGGTGGATTAAGGGTATAGCGCTGAGGAAGATAAGGCACTAGAAATTTGAGGATCACTGCACTAGAGTTGTGAGTGTGACTCAGCTGCCTATGACTGGGCTCTTGTGAGATGGTGCCTTTCAGTCTTGTTTGTTGGTTTAGACAGTGTGGGTATTGAACCTGTGTCACAATGGCGCTAGGTTGGTTGGTAGTTTTCCTTTGATTACAGGGTTCTATGATGTAGAAAAAGATTCACAAGCTCGACGTTTGGGGTGTGTAGGAAACCGTGATAAGTAAAAACGCTCAATGTTGTAGTATATATTGGTGATTTTTAATTGCACAGTTTAGCCGATGTCTGTTTCGACCCAACAAGGGTCTTTTTTCGTGGCGTAGGTGTGGGTACAGGTAAGGTAGGCTTTCAAGAATAATGCTCATAATTCCAGCTTCCGAATGAGATCAAGGCCCGGGGAGCCTCTGCAAACAGTGAAACGGTCTCTGCAAAGTTATTGGGGTAGCTTGCTTAGGGAGTTCCTCATAAGATTGTGAGTCCTTGTGTCTCACATGACTAGACTTCTAGATAATAAGCTTGCAACTGCTTTACAAGGCAGAACAAGTAATTGGAAGCATAAAGAGCCCTCCCGTTTTATGCTCTGGTGGAATACCCTAAATGCCTCACACATACTAAAAAAATCCTTTCTGTTATGGTCTCCTTTGGAGAACTTTCCCGGGACTCCCTAGCCCAAAGAGTTTGAAGAACATATAGCAAATAAGGTGCACTAACCCCAGTGGCTTACGACTAATCTCTGATCTTCTAATTTATCTCTCCTTAATGTAAAGTCACAAGATTACCAGACCACCTCATTAGCCAATATAACTAAAAATCAAATGCCAGTGCCCGCTACTATTTGTGCTCCACCCCTCTCCCCACAGATCACCACACCTCACCAAACAATAGTATCTGTAAATATCAAATTCCTTTGGTGATCATGGCTATAATTACAGACTTCAGATCTCATCTTGCTCATGTATATTGTTTTCTCCTCTCCCCCGTTTACATATTTCATCAAAAATGGACAAATACAAATAACGCGTAACTCTACTATATTGCAGGTAAGTGCCATTGGTTCTGCTCGAGTTGACATTTGACTTAATGGATGCCTCAAGTTAGCATTTAATTACAGTTGTGCTCGTTATTATCCCTAGGGATCGACTCATGTTCATATATTGTAGAAATTAACCGGGCTCCAGTTATCTCTGTTCTATCACTAACACTCCGTTCTGACTTTCTGGACTATCCTTTGTAAACCTGAGTGATAATATTTCTAATAGTTTTTGTTTTGTAAATGTACTAGTTTGTATTTTTCTCTTTAATGCCAATAAAAAGAGAGTTAAATAAAAAATAAAATAAAGTAAAAGTTTCAACTTTGTCAGTATGTCGTTTAGAAAATGCCCTGGAAAGTATGAGAGGGTACACAATGAGAAGGAGAGGGAAAAGTATTTTTTTTATTATTATTTATTTGTTTTGGTTTTAAAAAGAAAAAAAACCTTTACAAAAGAAAAAAGAAGCTTTTTCACAGATTAATCTCATTAAAAAAGAACTATGTTTAAAACAAGCAGCAGAGAGGGAAAAGAAAGCAAGAAAGGCCAAAGGGCTACAAAGAGGACCAGTCACAACAGGGCAGCATTCTTTCAAATGGCAGAGGTCTTCCTTTTACGATAGAATGGAGCATTTGTTCAAAACTTTTGTTGCAGTTAGCATGATCCTGTGACCAGCTATCAATCTGTCCCAAAAAAACTCTGATATTAGGCCCTCTTCTTTGGCCACGAATCTCCTAAGCAACAGCAGTATGACTTCCCAGGTTCCTTCGCACTCCATTAATAAGTGTCTTGGGGATTGTTTGCTTGGGGAATCGCAATGTCCACAGAGTTATTTTGCTTGGTCCCCCGGATTTCTTCTTGCCAAAATTTCCCCGGTGTGGGCTAAGTTTAGCCTGAGTCTCAAGAAGTTGTTTTTTGCTCCTTTGTCTGGAAATTTTTGTAAATAGCGAGGAAGAAAACCTAGCTTTTTATCCACCTTTAGAAATTGATTGGGAGGGTTAAGAGACCTCACTCCGGTGATTGTGTCAATCCATTCACTAGATTCCTGTGACCTTGCACTTTCAAAGGATTAGACACTAAGGTTTCTAAACTCAAATCGAGCCTGAGCAGGATTCCTCCAACTTTCTTCTCCAGGCAAAGGAGTATCCGAGAGTATTCTCTTTAAGCAATGCTGCATTACTTCGTCCATTCTGGGTGGCAATGGCCAAAAGCCGATGTTAAGAGCAGATTGTTACCAAGTGTTGAAAACCGGAGATTATGGCTATGGCATCCTAGGGCAAAGCCCACGGTGATAAGGTGGAGGAAATAGGAAAAACATGGGTTGGGGCAAGCACCTCACCTATGAATTCGAAAAAGAACCATGGCTGCCATACAAATGGAAACCAGGATTCCAAGCGCAGTTACACTTCCTTTTCTATGGATGGGTGTTGAGGAGGCAGGGGGACGGTAATTGAAGAATAGGCCTGCACAGTCCTGCCTCTGGAATAGGTATGGAAGGAGTGGGCAAGCAACAGGACCATCGTATGGGGACGTAGGATTCCAAAAGCAGGCCAACCATGGAGGCCCAGGGGAATAGGCACCAGCTTCGTACATGGACTTGCACCCGATAAAGCCTATGTTCACGTGTAGCTGATTGGCTTGCGGGGATTCCGGATATACATAACTTATGTCCTGGCCTGCAGTCACACAGGCCAGGCAGACCAAGGCTCGGGGCACCCAGCCGACATGCTGGGGCCACCCAGCTGACATCTCGTGGCAGGGGGCACCCTGTCAGACCGTGAGCACAGGGTCTCTTCCATGGCCTGGGGGTACCCAGGCAAACGCAAAGGACGGTGCCGGAGTTGCCCATCAGGGGCACCGGCAGCTCACTGCAGAGTTGCGCGTCAGGGATTCTGGGACCATCGGATGCAGAGTTGCCCAGATGCATTGTTGCCCACCCGGGGCTCTCCAGACATAAGTGGAGTGGGGACATCATGGATAGTGTTGCCCAGCAGGGGCACAGTCCGTGTGGAGGGTCCTGCAGCAGCAGGCACTCCGTCTGCTACCAGCATAGCTCTCAACTCACACGCTTTTGGCGGGTGTCACCCGCCTTGTAAAGGGCGGACTCACCCGCCAAGCCTCCTGCACGCCCATTCATTCCAATGGGCGTCTCACCCGCCAAAACCAAAATCGGGTGATTTCACCCGCCATTGTGACACAAATGGTTGAGAGCTATGTACCAGCACCAGCATTGCGCTGCAGTAATGACACACGCGGCATGCAGGGTTCCATTACATCCACTGACTAGCAGTAAGAGGCTCGTCCCTTTTATTATTTTAAGTCACATGGTCTCCCAACATGTTAACTTAGCACGAGCCCTGGGCAAAAGAATGCTCCCAGGAGGGGTGACACCACAATAACCAATGGGAAAATTTCAAATTGCAAGCTATTGGCCAGGCATAAAAAGTTGCTCGCTCCCTCAGTTCACCACATACACACATACCATTTCTTACTTGCTTAGAGTCGGTTATATTAGCCTTGGGCAAGTGCACATTTTGAGGCACACTCATAACACGAGATCTTCCAACTCTCCCATTTGCATAGCTCTCAACTCACCGGCATTTGGTGGTTGTCACCCGCCTTGCAAAGGGCTGACTCACCCGCCAAGCCTCCTGTACGCCCATTCATTCCAATGGGCGTCTCAACCGCCAAAAACAAAATCGGGTGATTTCACCCGCCTTTGCGAGACAAATGGTTGAGAGCTATGCATTTGGCGATTACATTTCGCACCACTGCTTGGGCCTTAGCACTCATGAATGCTGGTAAGGTATTTTCACACGGAAGAGGGCGCTAACCACCCAATGGCACTAATCTGTTTTGCATACAATTGTGTTTAATAACAAACAATTCTCTTAACGTGCATGTATTTGAAAATAATATAGTACTGCATCATATCAACGCAGTCCACAGTTTGCACCTAATCTGTACTTATAAAGGGGGGGGGGGCAACATGCTTCTTAATGCGGGCCACCTACTGGCAAAAGTGCTGGGGGTACTAAGGCGACTGATCCTACTGTGCGTGGCATTTAAGAAGCAACTAAAACAGCATACATAACAATACAAGCGAACGTTATTGATGATAATGGCGCATAAGTAAAAAGTAGTATGCAAACCAAACGAGGACTTACGGGAGCATCCCAAGGACATACAGGAGCAACCATAAAGTATAAGTAGGCACAGAAATACCATGTCAGAACCGGATTAAACAAAGCAAATTAACGTATGTGCACATAATTGTAAATTAATATTTTATTAAACACCATAACTCAATACAAAACACCATCTACATGTTTTTATAAAAATATAAAATCGCGTATTGCTTCGTGAAAAGTAATGGTTTCTCTCGCAGTGTTAACAATACATAAATATAATTACCAATACTGCAGCATGGATACGCTGTTCGTAAACAGAGTTCACCAGAATACCAATTAACATTGACAAACGACAGCATTTGTTGCGAAAGAACAACGCAAAACTATTGGCGACAGCGGCCTCGTAGTTGTTTAAAGATGGCCGGCGTTAATCGTGAGTTGCATATGAGCATGCGCGTGCTCACCGAACAGGCTTGGCGATCACGCAAGCGTTGGGAAATGACGCTACGTCCGATGTGGGGGTCTCGAAACCGTGTTGCATGGAAGCACCGCACTTGAAACAAACTGTCGCCATGACAACTCTTTCTGCATCCGCTCGAGGGCACAAAAGAGCTACGCGTTCAGGTGTTCAACGTTGCTTGAAGACCTGCCATAAAGAAGAAATACTGGTGCAAACTTAATGTAACCCCTTCATGGTACCTAAATGCAACATTGACATCTTTCGGGGAGGAGGCCAGCTGCACAGTTTGAAAAACACTGCTTTTGGTTACAAAGTAAGCTTTTATTGTTAAACATAGGTTTAAAATTGCGAAACAAGCAAAATAGGTGGCATTTGGAAAATAGATATCAGTCCAGTGGTCGATAATGTATTTTTTTAAATTACTCAGCTTTTCAATCCCACTTTCGTTAAGCAACACATTTTTTTTAATAGAAAGTTTTGTGTGGAATTAGCCACCTGCTTGTTTTCACATTCATTACTTATTGAAGGATGTCCAATGCTTACCACGCGCCTTTTCCCTGTATGCCCGGGATAGTTCAAACCTCTCCACTCACATTTTTGGCGGGTTTCACTCGTCTGTAACGTCTCTTATAAGCCCATACACTTGTGGTGGAAAAACAATCACCCGACAAAATGATCCACTCTTTGGGTAGATTGGTAAAACATGTATTAATTACCGTAATAGCATTTCTGATGATTGTATCTGCTTAGATTCACATGCTGTGCATATGGTCCGACATCCAGTGGGAACCGCAGAGTATTGCATCTTGTCTTTCGGGGACCGAAAGGGGACGTAGGCATAGGCATGTCGGTAGCTCTAACCCTATTGTGACGTGTGTAGTACCCAAAATCCCTCACGCGCTGAGGTCCCTCCGATTGTATTTTTTCTGCCATGAGGGAGCCCAAGGCTATAGTGAGTGAGTACATAAAAAGAGAAAGTAGTAAGACGTCTATGTTCCTTCCACCCCGAGAGGGGTGGTAGGGAGGGTGCATGTGAATCTAAGCAGATATAATCATCAGAAATGCTGTTACGGTAACTAATGCATGTCTTCTGATGCTTGTTAATCTGCTTAGAATCACATGCTGTGCATAGACTAGCGAGCAGTAACCGGAGTTGGAGGTGGGTTGTGAGAAGGAACAGTAGAGAAAAGATGTCTTAGTACTGCTTGTCCCACCTGAGAATCAGACCTACAATGAGTTTCTAGGCAATAGTTTTTTTTGTAAAGGTGTGTACAGAACTCCAGGTTGCCGCTTTGCAAATGGACTCAAGAGGAACATTTGCAATGAATGCTATGGATGCCCCAGTGCCTCGAGTAGAGTGCGCTGTAGGCTTGAAGGGCAGTTCTCTCTTAGCAAGAGTGTAACGTAGTGCAAAGCATTTGACAATCCACCTTGAGATAGCCGATTTAGAGACAGGATCCCCTTCTCTACCAGCTGCCACTGAAACAAATAATTGTTTAGTCTCCCTTAGTGGTTTAGTCCTTTCCAGATAAAACATGACTGCCCTGCGCATGTCTAGTGTGTGAAGGCTTCTTTTGGCCATGTTAGTAGGGTTCTGGAAGAAGGTGGGTAGTTTGAATGACTGGTTCACATGGAACTTCGAGATTAATTTAGGCGAACCTGGGATGTGTGCGCAGAACTACCTTATCCTTGTGGACTGTAACAAAGGGGTCTAAAACAAAGAGCCTGTAGTTCGCTAACCCTTCTGATAGAAGTGATAGCCACTAGGAAGGCTGTTTTATAAGTCCGGTCTTTCAAACTTGCTTTATGCATAGGCTCAAAGGGAGCTCCCATGAGCCTGGTCAAAACCACATTCAGATCCTATCCGGGGCTGGGTGGGAAATGGGAGGATAAATCCTCTAAACCCCTTCCATAAAGGCTTTAATCACTGGTATTTTCCACCACAATAATTTTTGTTGTGATGTGGTGTAGGCTGACAGAGCAGCCAAATGAACCTTTAGGGAATTGAAGACTAACCCAGTGTCCAACAGGTGGGTTAGGTACAGCACAATGTGTGAGGGTGAGCAATCGATGGGATTGACGCCCTTGGAATTGCACCAGATGACAAACCGTTTCCACTTGCTGGCATAGCAATAATGTGTATTAGGTTTTCTCGCTTCCCTGAGTATGTCCATGCACCTTTGAGGGAGTTGCAGGTGTCCAAACTCTATGACCTCAGGAGCCAAGCTGCTAAATTCAGAGTTTGTGGGCATGGGTGCAGGGTCTCCCCACTGTCCTGAGATAAGTTGTATGGGGAGGGTAGCTTGACTGGTGGGGAGAGGGAAATTTCCATCAGGTGAGCGAACCAGGGTTGGCGGGCCCACATGGGGGCCACCAGTATCATGGTAACTGGTTCCTGGTGCATCTTGTGCACTATCTTGTTGAGAAGGGGAGTCGGGGGCGGAGGGGGGAAGCGTAGACCAATTTCCCCGGCTAAGTTATCCAGAGACCGTTCCCCTTGGATCGGTTCTGGGGGTACCTGGAGGCATAGTCTTGGCATTGGGCATTTTCCGGAGTAGCGAACAGGTCAATCTCTGGGAAACCCCATTCTGCGAAGACGTTGGACACAATGTCTTCGTGTAGTCGCCATTCGTATTCTTCTGACAGAGGAAAATCTCTGCCGAGTACATCTGCCAGAAGATTGAGTTCCCCTGGAACATGTTGGGACAACAAAAACATCTTGTGTTTGAGAGCCCATATCCAAATGTTTTGGGACAGCTTGGATAGCCTGGAGAGTGAGTGCCCCCCTGTTTGTTCAGGTAATACATTGCTGTAGTGCTGTCTGTTAGGATCAGCACTGTCTGTTAGGATCAGCACTGTCTTCCCTTGCAGTTGCACCTGAAAGGCTTTCAATGCTTAGAACGCCGCTAATAGCTACAGTAAGTTTAAAGGATTGGACGCTACTTGAGGGGTCTGCTGAAGCAGGTGAGCCCCCACCCCGTGAGAGATGAGTTGGTCGTGAGAGTGGCTTCCATTGCAGGGGTGGTGAAGGTCGTCCCCTTCAAGAGGTTTTCTCTTGACCACCACTGCAGAGAGAGAACGAGGGCTGGCGAGACAACAGATCTTTCCATTGTCAGCTGGCCTGACACCACTGGCTGTTGAGCCACATGCACAGCCGCGCGTGGGGAACCAAGTATATACAGGACTCCATCATCCCTAGCAAACGCATGGCCTTGCATACCGTCACCTCCCAACTGGCTACATATTGAGGATTCTCAGAGAGCATGTTCTGAACCCTCTCGCTGGAGGGGAAGACAAGACTGTCTTCCGTCCGGATTAGCGCTCCCATAAATTGTTTTACTTGGCTGGGGACTAAGCTGGATTTCTTTTCGTTGATTGAAAAACCCAGGCTGAAGAGGAGATCTACTGTTTTTTTGGGTGTTCGAAAAACAAGCGTCGAATGAGTCCCCCATAATGAGCCAGTCGTCGAGGTAAGGGTAAACTGGGACTGATAGTCTGCGCAGGTGTGCTGCTGCCACTTCCAGGACTTTGGTAAACACCCTTGGTGCCGAGGCGATGCCGAAGGGGAGTACCTTGAACTGATAGTGTCTGTCCTGGATCATGAACCTTAGGTATTTCCTTTGCGCTGGCAACATTGAAATATGAAAGTATGCATCTTTCATGTCCAATGTTGCCATGAAATCCCCCTGTTTCAGCAATGGGATCACCTCCTGCAGTGTTACCATGCAAAACCTCTGGGCTTTTATAAACTTGTTCGCTGGGCGCAGATCTAGAACAGGACACATGGTGAGATCCTTTTTGGGTACAAGAAAGTACACTGAATAAATACCCTTGTTTACCTGAAGAATAGGGACGGCTTCTATGGCGTCCTTTCCCAGCAGAGCTTCCACCTCTTGGATCAGGATCTCCAGATGGTCCGGTGAAAGGCACCGTGAGCGCGGCGGTCTGAACTGTGGAGGTCGGGCGAATTCCACGCAATAACCATGGGCGACCGTCTTTAAGACCCAGTGGTCTGAAGTTATCCCCTCCCATGCCTTGAGGAAAGATGTTAATCGCCCCCCGACCGGGGTAACATGGGAGGGGACCTGGACTTGGTGGTCATTTCTGACCAGAGGCTGTGGCTCCTCTGGGATTCGGGCGTCTGCCTCTTCCTTTGCTGCGTTTCTGTCCCTTCAAGGGTAGTAAGTGGGGCTTCCAGATGTTTGATTTGTGTTGAAGTTACCCGTGCCGTAGTTGTTTTGACCAGCACGGGTTTGCCCTCGAAAGGACCGCCAAGAGTTATTACCCCTCTGGGAAGAGGGTTTCTGTGTAATTTGGTGCAAAGACCTTATAGTCTCATGCTCCTTCTTGGCTGTCTCCAGCACTTCATCCACTGCTTTCCCGAAGCGGTTAGTCTCCTCAATGGGTTTATTAATGAGGGAGGCCTGAGTCTCAGGTCTAAATCCTAATGTACGCAGCCATGCATGTCTTTTCAGTAGAGTCCCTTGTGCAAGAGACCTGCCTGCAGTTTCCGCAGTGTCCAGGGTGTTCTTCACCACATTCTGGTTAACCAGTCTTCCCTCTGAAACAATGGCGAGAAGTTTGTCCTGGCGGGTTCAAGAACCTCCTGGAGGCCTTCCTGAAGCAAATTCCATTGGGTTTCAGCATAGCCTGCTAATAGAGTAGTATTATTAGCAATCCGAATGGTGTATGCAGCTGCTGACGTGACACATTTGCCCAGGAATACAACTTCTTAGACTCCTTGTCCGGTGGTGATTCTCACGTGGCAAGGGGTACCCCTGCCCTCTTTCGAGTGGAAGTCACTACCAGTGAGTCTGGGATGGCGTGCCCTTTGATGTATAGAGGGTCGGAAGGAGAAGGTCGAAATAATTTTTCGACTCTCGGGTTCACTGCCCGTGTCTGAGCAGGTGAGACCAATGAGGGATCTACCCATCTCTTAACTGAGTTAAGGAGGCGGATGGATTGACTCGCCGGAGGTTTTTCCTTAATATCCTCCACAAAATCTTGCTCAGGTACCATCTCTTCAGTGGCAATTTTGAAGTATTCAGCTGCTTTCTTCAACATGGAGTTAAAAGCCATTTGGTCATCCACAGGGGAGGCCTGGAGAGCCGAGGTGGACGGAGGAGAGTCTAGCCCCAAATATCAGTGTCCTGATCTTGCTGTGTCCAAGGATATTGACCTTCCTGTTGGGTTTCCTCCCAGTTGTCAGTCGTATCCTGTTGATCTTCCTCATAGTTTGAGAAAAGAAGCTTATTCTTCTTCATTATAGATGTCTCTATATGTGTCCATATGGACCACGTCTTCTTGTTGGAAAACATGAGACTGATCTTCCTGAATTTGGGGGTTATGGTCTACCCGAGCCCTTTTCGGGGGAGGATGATCAGAAAAACTGTTAATCTGCTCCAGCCGATCCATACAACCCTCACATTTTTCTGTAGTCCATTTATAGGACCCAAACGGGCCTACAAGAGGAGAAACTATGTTCTCCGCACTGTGGCGTCGAAAGAGACCTCTCAGGGTGTCGGAGAGAGGCTCTGGACTATCTACGTAAGCCTCATCGGAATCGGGAACCCAATCCGCTGAAATCTTTTCCGCGGCTTGGCCCATAACCTTAGGCGGAATCGGAGTAAGGCCCACCGCCGCTGCGATTCTTCCGATGCTACTTTGGATAGCCGCTGAATCGTTGTGAGACAAAGGCTCCGATGATTTGCCGGCAGTTTTAATACCGTCCGCGGCACTAGGGGGCCTAGCGGTCGGTTTTTCGGGTAGAGGCCTGGCCGTAGTTTTCAGGCCTACTGAGGCCTTGGAAATCTTCGAAGCGTCGGGCTCCCGAACTTCGACGCGTGTAGGCTTTGGAGTACCGCCCTTGGTTTGTTTCGATTGCCCCGTCGCAATACTCTGCTGCGGATGCGGGGAAGGCTTTGGATCTAAATGATCCGAGGGAACCAGTGAAGTTTTCGGTTCCCTTTTCGACGAAGGCGTCGAAATTGGCGTAAAGGTTGTGTGCTTAGTGCGATGCGCTTGTACGCCCCATGTCGCCGGGTGTAGTCCCTAGCAAGACCAGAGTCGAGCCTGGAAGGGGACGGGCATGGCGGAACTAGAAGCGTCCGCCTCAAGGTCTATAACATCCGCATTGGACATTTGGTCATCCGAAGTACCCCCGTCACTTTCAGCTGGCGTGGCAGTGCGGGAGGGGAAGGGGGAGGGGGGCTCCACGCGTGACATACAGTACGCGGCCCACCGATTTACACGGGGCTCCTTAAGGGTCTTGGGCCGAAGGAGTTTACATGCCACACACCACTTCTCGTCCTGCTCTAGGGGGAGACAGGCGTTACACGTCCTGTGTTCGTCCTTCTAAGGATCTCTAACCCTACACTTAGGGTAGAACCTAAAAGGAGTCCTTTCCATAGCAAAAGGGAAGGATGACCAGACCGACAGGGAAAAGAGGGTAAAGGAGGAAAGACATACTAAACAATATGGCCACCCTGACCCCACTCTCCCTACTGTATAGGTCGTCCAGAAGGCCCGACCAAGTGGAAAATCCGGCCACCGGATCTTAGGCGCCGAAATCCACAGTCGTAGATGATTCCCCCGTAGTCTTCGTCGAAGATGTTCTTGTTGGGCGAAGTGACTTAACGGGGAATAAACCGACAATTCGGTAAAGATAAACAATGTCTCTAGTAAGAGCTCCACTATAGGGCAACCAGTTATCTGGGCGGAAAAAAACAATCTGAGGGATTTTGGGTACTACACACGTCACAATAGGTTCTCGGGGCCCCATTCCAAGTAGTTATCCTTCTCCTGCTGCCTCCTTGTTGAGATGGATTTCTAAATTCCGACCAGGTGGGCAGAAGTTTAGGAGGTCACCCTCAGTCTAGTGAAACAGGAGAACCTTATGGACAAGCCAGACCAATCTATGTAGCTTGGCAGGCAGTCAAGACTAAGGGCCTCATTACACGGTAGGGATTTAACGTTACCGGTAATGGAATACCGGTAACGTTAAATCCCCATGCAAATTACGACCCGGCTCACCGCTATTAGCGGGACCGCTAAGTACAGTGCCACTAATAGCGGGCAGTCCGGGTGCGTGCGACCCTCCATCCCGTAAATAACGCCATGCCGCTAATAGCACAGCATCACAAGGCAAGTGGACATGCCAATAGCGGCATGGTAAAGCCCCCAAAACCCCTTACCGCCATGGCTCTTACCGCCATCGTGAACCAGTTAAGAGAACTGAGCAGTGTTCCCACCTGCCACAGGTGGACACAATCAGCACAGGTGGAGGCAATGGAGACTGTGGCAGCTCAAAAGGAGCACCCCAAACCTCTTCCCTCACCAAGATGGTTCCAATACTTGCAGAATTACATGGGCTGGAGGACATGATTGCAGCGCAACAGCAACAACAACAGGCAGCACAGAGGAGACGCAGGAGGAGGAGGGCAAGACAGGCACAGCAAGCACCACCACGGCACCTAATCATACCACAGAGGCGCCCACCAATCCCCAGGATCAGAGCCAGTCCATTTTACCTAACCCCAGAGCAGATACACACCCTGTACCGTCTGGACCGGGATACCATCACCAGCATGGTGGACATGATACACAACGACATTGTGAGCCTCAGACATCCGAACTGCCATCCCCCCTCTACTCAAGGTGGTGACTGTGCTCCACTTCCTGGCCACAGGCACCTACCAGCATACAGTGGGGCAGATGTATGGCATCTCACAACCAGTATTCTCACACACGCTGAACCAGCTACTTGATGCCATCCCGAAGCATGCACCTGAACACACATTCATGCCACGGACTGCCCAGGAGATCGCAAACACCAAAGTTGGATTCTATTCACTGGCAGGCATCCCAAGTTGCATCGGGGCCATCGACTGTACCCATGTGGAATTGGTTGTACCACATCACAATGAAGTAGTCTACCGAAACAGGAAGCAATTCCACTCCATCAATGTCCAAATGGTATTTGACGCCAACAAGATAATCACACATTGCTGTACCCGATATACCGGATCAAGCCATGATTCCATGGTCCTGCGGAACTCAACTATCCCACGCTACATGGAGCGACAAGCCGGACAACGTTCGTGGCTACTTGGTGAGTAGCAGGGCAAGCACATGGCAGTGTGATTGGGGGGGGGAGAGATACATACTCCAACTGTGTGCGATTGGGGGGGGGAGAGATACATACTCGAAATGGGTGTAGCTTGTCGTCCGTCGGACGAATGCACATACAGATGTACGCCAATGTCCATCTGGGAAGGCCGCAACGTACTTGAGATGAACGGACATGCAAGTATAAGCTACACAACATTGATGACAATCCAGGTCTAGAAACCTTAAACATCCATCCACATCGCACAACATTCCACGCCACAAAATACACAAATGTCATACATGCCATCAAGATAGTCATACAGAATTAGTCCAGCACAACATCAATAATGCAATGTGCCCTTGAAAGCATGCAAAGGGATCACCCCTAGCCATAGCATTGCACCACGCACGTATAGCACCACTGAAGTGATGCCTCTCAGCATGGGAACATCAATGTTGGAATGGCATAACACCAGCAGTGTGGTACCAAATCTGCCTGGGCCCAGGGACACCTAAGACCTGGCCTCACCAAGGACATGTCAATTACTGTTGGAGGCATTAATGGGGCATGTCTACTTGCAGGGTCGAGCTCACCTTTGCACATTGCAGTCACACAGACCATCTGCATGTATGCTGTTAATTGTGTAATTCAAGTCAATTTGTGTGATATGAACAGGCCGCTCTTGAGGCTCACCCCTGTACGGAACCCACAGAACAGGCACGAAGAGGAATACAATCGTGCACATACTCGTACCCGCATTGTGATCGAGCAGACTTTTGGCCTTTTGAAGACACGGTTTAGGTGCATTAGCAGGTCTGGTGGCGCTCTCCTGTATGGCCATGAGAAGGTGGCCAAGATCACCATGGCATGTGTCATGCTGCACAATAGGTGTATCAGACAGAATGTGCCACTGCCCCCCCCCGACGTTGAAATAGAGGGACCTGATGAGGATGATGATGGTAATGAGGACGAGGTGAAGGGGATGCAGGTCATGCAAGAGGGGATGGCCAGGAGGGACGTGCTGTGAGACAGCATCTGATGAACCAAATATTCTGAGTAACATGGTTTCGTACTGTCACATGGATATGTGTAGTAATGCACTGGTGTCTGTTTGGAAGCGCACAATGGACCATGGCACCAATAAAGTACACATACACAATGAAGTCCAAGCCTGTGTTTTGTTCAAACACCAGTGTATTAAGGAACGTAAAGAAGAAAATGTGCATGTCCCCAAACATCCCACCACCCTTCCCCCAACCCCCACAACAGTTCCACATGTGTCTGCCACAATGTTTCCGTCCAGCCATGCACGCGGAGGCTTCACCATGCACTCCCTATTGGCCATTGCCAACACCAGCATTGGGAGGCTGCGTAGACGTGCGCCTGGTGGTGCGTGAGGAGCGGCGGAGGGGGCTTGTCTGCCTCGAACTGGCGGATGAGGAAGTGGCAGACTGTCCTGGTGGTGGGGGTGGTGGGAATTGGCGGTCCAAGGCGTCCGCTATCCGTGTGAGGACCTCCCTGACTCAGATAATCTCCCCACACAGCCTGTCTGTACATGCCTCCATCCCCTCCCTGGAGTGCCTTGCGGTCTCCGTAATCTCTGCCCTGAGACGGGCAGCCTCCTCCACATGCTGCCCAACCAGCACATTTATTTCCTGTTGCTGCTGGCTGATGCTGGCCAGGTCGGGGGCAGTGTTGGGTTCTGGTGGTGTGGCTGCTGTGGCCTGTGATGGTACCAGGTCAACAGATGAAGCCACAGGGGGGCTACTAAAAGCTCCCATGTTCTCATCGCCAGTGACGTTAGACCCAGGTGTCTGCTGTGGTGATGGGTCAGGGTTTCCAGGGGGGTTGGGGTGTGCATCTCCATGTGAAAGTCGGTTGTGTCCTCCACATCTGATAGTGGGGCAGTGGCTGCCGCCTCTCCTGCGGAACTAGCTGGAGCTGAGGGTGGGCCCTCTGTGGCTGGGATCGGTGGTGGTGTGTTAACCTCCAGAGGTGGGGCAGTTGTTGATGGTGTGTCAACTTGTGTCTTGGAAGTGGCACTCCACCGATGTTTCACACTCTGCATCTGGACCCTTCTGCCTTTGCCCCTCGATGTTGTGGGGGTGTCCTCTGTGTCCTGTGCCCTGGTTTTCTTATGCGCAGGGGGTGCCTGAGATGCATTGCCAGCATCCTCACTGTCTGTATGTGAGCCTGTCGGGGACAAAAAGGGGGATGTCATTGGTTACGGTTCTATGTACTTAATGCAGTATACATCAATAATGCAGTTGTGGGCATTTTGACTACATTGTAAAGGATGCAGGTGATGTGTCAGTTCAGTGGCTCATCCATGCATGGTTGTGTGTGGCACTTGTCTCTGGTGATGTGTGCATGTGTGTGTGTTTGCGTCTGACACTGACATGGCCAGGGTGTGATGCATGTGTGGATGTTTGGCCATCCATGAGGTGATTCTGGGCTCACATTTGGGGGGACCAGTAGATTCACATTGCATGCTTTCATGTGTACACTCACCTCCATCTGAAGTGGTTGCCACGCCATGCAACATCGTCCCGACTCCCTCTATGCATTCCACTCCAATGAGGTTGGCGCAGGTCTCCTCCCATTCTTTAAGTTTTATGGGCGACCCAGATCCACCTGCTGTGGCAATGTTGTGGTTTTCGGCAAGGATGCTTCTCACCCGGAGTCTCAGGTCATCCCACCTCTTTCGGCACTCACGCACATTGCGGGTGGTAGTGCCCACAGCTCTGACTTTCAATGCGACCTCAGCCCAGATTGCCTTCTTTTTCATGAGTGTCTCCCGCCACATGTCGCTGGCAAAGACCACAGCGGCATTGTCAGCTAGGGTCTGAGTCAGCATTAATAGCTCCTCTGAGGTAAATTTTTATTTCCGCTGCCGGTCGGTGTTTTTTTTTAATGCCTTGGGCATGTCGAGGGTGTCCCTGTGGATTTCCTACTGCAAGCTACTCCAAACAGGTCCAGGGGGCAGAGTATGGCAATGGATTGAGTTTTTAAAGATGGCCGCCGTGCTCTTTCCCGTTCCTGTGCGATGACGCTATTTCCGGTTCCGCAATTTAACGGTCACCGCTAATAGCGGTGACTGCTATTTGCATGCAGCGTGAGGGCGGAGGTGCTATCTGCACTTTCGTCGAAGGCGGTAAGACTTTTTGGGGACTTTAGTGGCAGGGCGGTAGGGTCATTACCGGCAGGGCGCTATGCTCATGTCCGCGTACTCGTAATGGTACGCTATTAGTGCCCTCTTGCGAGGGCGGACACGTTAAGAGCGCCATGCCGGTAATTTGAGATTTTTAGCGCACAACGTGTAATGAGGCCCTAGGTCTCAGGAGGGGTGAGAGTGATCGGAAGCCCACAATGAGCACACACAGCAACAAACCACAAATTACACTTAGAGAAGTGTATATGAAAAATATCTATACATTTATTGTCGGCTGACCAATAGACACAAGTAAACTTAAGTTAGATAAAATCAGTTACCACACAAAATACTCTACTATATAACATATATACACTACGTTTCCAAATGTGACAAATGCAGAAAATATAGCCACAACCCGTGAAGAGAATGGGGGGGTTAGCACATTAGGAGCATCAGACAATTCTTCAGAGTTGTTTCCCAACTTTCTAGTGCAGCCCTAAGAAGTGGGGAACCTTGTGCTCAACAGTATAGTTGTGCATTTTTACGCACAATCACACTGGTGAAGCAAAAAGCGGGTCTTCTTGAGAGGGCTGTAGCAAGTTAAGAAGGGGCTTGAGGCAATTAATTGGTTCCCACTATTTGAGTAGGATGTGCCTTTGGCGGCAGAGCAGTATTCAAAAGGTGCGTAAACTGGATTGGTTGTGCCAGGGGACCATTGGTAAGTGATGCAAGTACTCACCGATCCCCGGCACAGTCCGGACCAAGCTTTGCCAGTTTAGTCGAGGTCGCTCGTAGGTTGGAGTCCTGCAATTTTGTGGCACTCTGGCTCTCAGCAGCTGTGGGATAGAACAATCATATGTGACGGGAAAGTCACCTTTTCTCAGCTTCCACAGGAGATGCAACGAAAATTCTGGTGCAGCCTGCTTAAGGGCACATGAGAACAGGTCAGCAAGACACCTACAGTGACAGTCACCAACAGGTAGTGACGTGGGAATCACAGATGTGTGCAAAATTACGCACTCTCCTAATAGAGGAGGTAGGCCTGCAAAATTTGGCAGGAGAGGGTACGAGACTACAAGCAAGCAATGTCCCAGGTCTCGGGTTTCAACTCGATACAGCAGCGGTTCTGCGGGATATCCAGTGGTATAGCTGGCCAGTTCACTGGATGGCCCAGGAACACTTCCAAATGGGCTCATTCGGTGGGTAAGCATGGGGCACCGAGAGTAGTTCCCATTACCCCAAAGGGGCAAAGTGCCTTGTCAGGCCTTCTTGATAGAAGAAAACAGGGGTCTGACAGGACAGCAGGGGGGGTGCCAAACCTTCCACAGTGTCTCTGGCAGATTCACCAGTATGTTTCTTCAGTGCAGGATACTTGGCTCCTTCCGTAGTTTGGGGAGAACTCAGGTGATCTACCTGGAATGGATGCAGGGCCCTTTCTCTTATCCAAGATTAGCTTCGCACAAAAATCGAGGACTTCCATTCGAAGATCTGCTCTCATGCAGACACCCCAGTCGTGGTCCAATCACAGCCCAAGGTGGTCCCAGTCATTCATACTCTACAGACATCCTGGTACCAGTAGTGTGGCTTGGGACCAGACTGTCCCAACCCGCTTCTTGGGCACACACATGTGACAGGCACAAGCCCCCGAAAGAGATCGGTTTTCGTGGGAGGCTGCATGCCCAAATAAGAAAAACCTGGGTTACTCGACCTAGGTAAAGGCAAGGGACACAAATGGCCATGGGATAGAACAAAATACTTTGTGGCTCAGCCATTTTCGGACTTGGCCACAGTCTTGAACCAAACGCTGTAAGGGCGATGTTATTCAGTAAAAAGAAGTAAAACACTTATAAAAAAGTAACTGCTGTCACCAGTTTGTCCCAGGCACACTCGTACAATCAACAAAAAATCCTTTGAGGGTGTCTAGGGCCATAAAACAAAAAGGACCCCAATTGTGCACTGCTAAAAAGTTACCAGGAAATGGCAACATAGTCAAAGACTAAGGGAAACACAGTTTACCAGTACTGACAGTCTGAAGGACGTGTCGGTTTCCCCATAATTACTGAGCAAAAGCCCAGGAGAGCACAGCTAAAGGCTGGACTCCACTGGCAAAAAGTCAGGATCGGAAAGCCAAACAATAGCAAAATGTTTGGGGGGTCCACAATTGGAGGAAAATGTACACCTATATGAAATATTTCCTAACACTCCTCTCATATTTTTTCATGCCTCATTCTCTCTAAGAAACAGCAATAACAGATCTTAGAAGCGGTTTCTCGAAGGAGGTTTTTTGGGGATATTTGTCAACTGTCCAGGCGACAACGGGGAGGACCTGTCCTCATCAGCCCTCTCCCCCAATCGGTCCTACCTTTTTCAAGGAATGTGAAGGCTGTCCCCATGGAGGAGGATGGGGGAAATTCCCAATTGTGTGCTATGCTTCTGGGTATGACCTAGGACCTAGTCAAACAGATGGAATAGAGGGGATTCCTGGACCTGTAGCCGGTAAGGTCTAACCAGGTCATTGACACTTAGGTCCAGGCTCCATAGTCTTCGGGCCACATGCTCCTTCTTTTACTACTCCTCACTGCAGTCCTTTCGTGAATGTTTTCCGATAGCCTCACAGAATGGCACAACCAGCAATAGTTTATTGCTCAGTTCCGACAGCCTGCAGATTGGAAATTCCTTTTTAGAGGCATGAACTGCTATACAGAGTCAAGAGATTTCCTGTTTTATGCTGGTTGAGTCAGACTGTCTTGGAGTGTGTAGACCATGACACGTTGAGATCTTTTGAACTTTAGAACATGGTAAACACTGTAGCAGGAATTTTCACTTGTAAGCAAAATAGTCATCAGTGATTTTAAGATTTTAAAGACGGGTTACACATTCCGAGTGGACATCTTTGGCCTCATTATTTGCCTTGAGAGGGGAACGCATTTCCCTTTCAGATTCCCTCCTTTTTCTACCCAGTAGGTTGCAAACAGAGACCATGACACTACTAATGGTGTGGGCACATGTCAGTGGCAATTTGACTTAGTGGATGTCAGACTGATGTGCACCAGTCTCCAGAGTCCTATGTTAGCATTGTGGGGTATTTACTACAGCAGTAAAGGCCACCTTTGAACAGATATGTCCTTCGTACTTCAGGGGACCTTCATCCTAATTAACTGATGGTGGGGAGGTAATCCTCTCAGGAGGTTTCTGCTTTGGTGACATCTGCAAGGACAGTTGTTCATCTGGCTATCACTCTTCCTGCTGTTTGACTCACCTTATTTGCAGGTTCCTGTATCTCCAGACCTTGGGCACTGTCTGGATGATCAGCCCTATCTTAATGGCTATTTGAAGGAGGCTGTCCAGTGCTTTCTTTAGAAATAGCAGTCTTCTGCTTCCTGGTGGCGCCTGAGGTTCGAGTGCTTGAGGACATCAAGTGGGTGGCAGCTGGCGCAAACCCATTACTTATCTCCTTCCGTCCCTATGGCAAATAACAGTCAGCATTCTCTCCATGACATTGGTGACAATGGGGTGGCAGGGTACTCCAGGTTCCCTCATTGGGCTTTCTGGTGTAGTCTTGTGCATGTGAGCCATTGGACACTTTCTCTCGCTCCATGGCACCCAGGGGGGTGGAGGAGCTGTCCGTCCCAACACAGAAGCCTTCATCTGAGCCAATCCGGTGTTTCCTATCACATTTTCCGTTTTAGGGATTTTCATCTGTGGGTCTCTACAGTAGGTCACAAAATTGGCACTGGCCGCTAGCCATTGGTGGGTGGGAGTTACTTCTTGGGATGGTGTGCTGTGTGCATATGCACAGCTCAAGGCACAAATAACTTTGTGCCTGGCTAGAGACATGAGACTTAAAAGCGTGACCCTTGCACCACAGATTTGCTGCACCAGATTCTTAACTGGCTTGCTGGGGACAGTAGGTGCCATATCACTGATTGCCCGGCGGTTATTCTATTTCCTTTTTCAGAGCAGGTGGGCAAGTCTTGGAATGATGGTCTGAGTTGGGCTAGGGATGGCCAGTTTCACATGGTTTCATAGCAGGTTTCTCCTCCATTGCTTCCCTTGAATCCAAGTTTGTACCACAACACCTCTTCATACTTGGTGTTTCATGGAGGGGTTTTTATTGACAAGAAAATGTAAGGAACTCATGGTAGCAACAGTAAAGATTGACAAGTGATCACAGTTCATGGGTGTTTATTAAGCTATATGCAGGGATGAGAAAAACGCCTATCTAAACCAAGTTAATAATAAGGCAGTCCTAGTGGCGTCTTGACAAATAAAAAAGGGCCTATACCAAAAAAAAAAATGGCCAATCCTTACTACTAAGTTACAAAAAGAGTGTGGGATAATGTTCACCAGAAAAGAAAGAAGTGTTCACAAAATGATGTCAGGATGGAATGGCTCGGTCTCCCTTCCCCATGTTTTAAGCATGGGACAAGGCTGGACTTCTGAACACAGAACACTCCGGGGCCTCGTTAGCACGAGGTTCACAGTTCCAGTTCAACTATATCAAAACCTTCTCAGGCTAAGTCTCTTTCCTGCAAAAGTCTCTTGCCTTCGAAGGCCTGCTGCTTCACAATGACAAACAAAAGTTCCTTCAGTGGTTTTAGCACCTCGGCGATTGTTGTTCACTCCTAGGATCTCCCTCCCTCCGTCGGGCTCAGATCCCTTTGTAACTTGAGCCTCCCTTCGTCGGGTTCACTACGACTTTTCTCTGCAGCTGGCCCTTCTCTGGGCTTTCACATAAAGTTAAAATACACATACTTTTTTTTTTTAGGTTCCAGTTCATCTAATGTTGCCACTTGCAACCATGGGCTCAACACACGTCGGTTTGCTATCAGCTCCCTTAGACTCACTGGCTGTGTTTAACTCGATGGCTGGTCTTGTCCCTGGAGTCAAGGATGGTGCGTGTGTGCTATTGTGCCATCCGGGTTGCGGACTTGGCAAATGGGCATCCTGGGGGCTTCCCTCTTGTAAAGCCAAGCAAGGAGCTTCCCTGGCTTGTCCCCAAGAGCATGACTTCGTTCGATGTATTTTGTGTAACTAAGTTTCCCTAGTTTTTCCCAGTGCACCAGGCAGGCTTGTTTGAGCTCAACTATTTTTTTAATGTGGGTAGGGTCTGTGGAGGCTTTGGCTTCTAGTGCCTTCAGCCCATCTTCATTGCATGTTAATGAGGTTAGTATGGACTTCTGAGCTCCTCCTATAGCTGCAATCATTTCCCCCCTCATGACCACTTTGTACGCCTCCCATGCTGTACTAATATGTTGCACACTATTGTCATTTAATTGCCAGTAGTCTAGAGTGCTTTTTTTAATCTGTTCGGAGAAGGCTTCGCCCAGCAGGGCTTCACTTCTAAGCCTCCAGGTGAGCGCAGGGGGTCTGGGTGCAAACACTGTCCACATGGTTATCAGTGGGGAGTGGTCTGACAACACTCTGGCAAGGTATTGTGTGTCCCCGAACATAGCCAGTTGTTCCTCGTTCACATGGATGTAATCTATTCTTCTCCAGCATGGGGTCTGGCATGGATTCACATGCTCATGAATATTCCCCGTCGTCAGGCTGGGAATCCTCGGTAAAGAAAAAACCAGTATCAGTTTCGTTTCTGATCTGTCTTTCGTAGTAATAACCAATCACTGGTCTCTGCGTCATACTGACCACAGCCAATGACTGCCCTCTACCTAAGCACCGCCTCTGGCAGCCATCTTCAGATTTTTACCGCACGTTCATGTGTTGGGATCCTCGTGCTATTGCTCTCGAGCGTTAGTGCTATTTTTTCGCGCTTTTTCACAAAAACTTCGATTCTTTCGGTCAAAAGAGCCTCAAGCTCCACCGATCCTACATCCGATCAACGGGGACCCGTGTCGGATTCATCTGTGCCCCTCAAGGGTGAAGATTTCGTCGAGCTACACTTCGGAGGACTCCAGAAGCTTCTCAGGCCCGGTCTCGGAGATGGCCCAGGAGAAGGGAAGCTCGACGCCCGGAAAGCTGTTCAGGGCCTGCCCTGGATGCCAGCTGCAGAACGTCTTCAAGGAGGACGAACACTCTTTCTGCCTTTACTACCTTCATGGGGACAAGACGCACGTGGAGAAGGACTGTGCGTTTTGCGGCAACATGTCGGAACGGACCATGACGGACCGCCATCAACGTCTCGCCAGCTGGCTGGAGGGTAAGAGCCCGTCTGGCGAGAAGAAGAAGAAATCTGAGCAGTCTTCTAAGACCTTTGAGGGCGCCCCGGCGACGGGGGCCCAACATAAGGCCAAGCACCGCGAGTCCGCTGGCACCGGGAGCGCCGAACGGTCGGGCTCTACGGGCGCCAGGCAGGGCGCACCCTCCCCGGCACCATCAACCACGAGCCAACGCTCTGGGTCGGGTAAGAGGAAGGCCGAGCACCCGGCGAAGCTCCTGGAGAGACCCCGGTCGAGCTCTAAGGCAGAGGAGGAGCGTGGCAGTGCCCCCTCCCTCAAGGATAAGGCGGTGAGCGCACCTAAGGTGGTGAAGGCCTTGATCCATTCGACCAAGCCCTCTATCGAAACGGTCGCGGCGGCCCTGGCCCAGCCTGTGGAGGCTGCACCAGTGGTGGCGGCCTCGGGGCCCAGAATCTCCCTGCCTCCTCGGAGGGAGTCTTCTTTCGTGCCCATCGATAGGACCCCCGTGAAACCCTCTGTGGGGAAGAAGGGGGGGCAGGGCGTCGTCGTAGATTCGGCCTCAACCTCAGAAGAGGAACTGATCGAGGTCTTAAGCCACGGCCTAGGCGTGGAACAAGACCAGCCCGTCGGAATGGGCCCCGACGCAGGTGACGACGACGACATCGTCGAGGATACCGACGGGGCCCCTGCTCGCCCGTCGGATTCCCCTCTGCCAGCGCCGCAAGACAACTCAGCGGCCATTTTGTTGGCTATACAGTCCTTATGCTCCGAGATAAGGACGAGACTACCGTTACCGACGGAGGAACCTCTCCCGTCGGGGGATCCAGAACCGGGACCTTCTGGTGTTCCCCCTACCAAGAAAAGAAGGATCCATCCACCGCCTCCTTTTCAACCGTCGCGCCCCGTCCAGCCCTCCTCCCCGTCCACCCGAGGGGATGATACGGGGACTGACACGGCAGCGACGGGTACGGACGACGAGGCATACGACGAGGATTTTCCGTCGTCGCCTCCCACCAGGGCTTCTCCGCCCGACGAGATTGGATCGTTCCACTCAATGATCGCCAGGGCATCCGAGCTTTTCCAACTCTGCCCTGAGGAGAAGAAAAAGGAAGGCTTCCTTTACCAACGGCGCGAGACCAAGAGGAAGACGGTCCTCGCAGTGCCTCTGTTGGACGACATTTGGGATGAGGGCCTTTCCCTCCTCAAGAACCCTTCCACGACGCCAGCGAAAAGAGACCGGTACGAGAAAAAGTACCGGGTCCCGGACTCGGCCCCCCTATGCCTCCGGGCGCAGCCTACCCCGGACTCCGTCGTCTCCGCGGCAGCCAGGAAGAAAGCGGGGGGGGTGCGGCCTCCGCGTCGACTTCCCCGCCGGACGGCGAGGGAAAGAAATTGGATGCCATGGGACGCAGAGTCATCTCGTCGGCGGCGACGACGATTAAAGCGGCCAACGCCTTGGCTATCGTGGCCCGCTACGACAGGGAACTCTGGTACAAGATAGCTCCCCTGCTGGATTTTCTGCCGGACGACAAGAGGGCGGAGGCCCTTGAGATCCTGCAGGAAGGTGAGGTGGCCTCGGACCACGCCATCACCGTGGCGACGGACATCGCCGACACTGGGTTCCGCCAGATGGGCAACGGCGTTTGCCTTCGACGTCGCGGATGGCTCAAGGCTACGGACTTTCGGCAGGACGTCCAGACCAGGGTCCTGGACATGCCCTTCGACGGGAACAACCTGTTTGGGAAGACAGTGGACGATTCCCTTCAGGCCATCAAGGCGGATACTGAGACGGCCCGGGCCCTTGGAGTACTGCAGCAACGGCGGACGCCCTTTCGGAGCGGCGGAGGCAAGGGCGCCTCCAAAGGTTCCGGCGGCGGTTTCGCTTCCTACCGTCAAGCGGCCCGCTCGTCGTCGCAAGAGGCCTACAGAGGACGAGGCAAGTCTGGCGGCCCCCGCCGTCGTCGCCAAGGAGGCCAAGGTGGCAAGGCCGCGTCCAAGCAGGATTGAACCGGCCGTGGGGTCGGGCCCCCACCGAAGCACCCCGGTGGGAGGCCGGCTGGCGGGCTTCGTCAGCGTGTGGGAGTCCATCTCCACCGACCGTTGGGTGCTGGACGCCCTGGCCCGGGGCCACGCGCTCGAGTTTCAAAGAAGGTGCCCGCGCGTCCCCCCCATGGCCAGGAAAGAACTTCACGTCCCTCAACTTCTCCTGGAGGTAAAGGCGATGCTCAGAAAGGGCGCCATCGAACTCGTCCCAAAGAGGCTTCGGGGCTCCGGAGTCTACTCGCGTTACTTCCTCGTGAAGAAGAAGACGGGAGGATGGCGCCCCATCCTGGACCTGCGACGCCTGAACAAGTTCATCAAGGCGCAGAAGTTCCGGATGGTCACCCTCCAGCACGTCCTGGGTCAGCTGGAGGAAGGAGACTTCCTATCGTCGTTGGATTTGGAGGATGCCTACTTCCACATTCCCATCCTAAAGGGGCACCGAAAATTCCTCAGATTCGTGGTCCAAGGGCGTCATTACCAGTTCAAAGCCCTTCCCTTCGGACTGCGGTCGGCACCCAGGGTTTTCACCAAGTGCCTCGCACCGGTGGCGGCGCAGCTGCGCCGCGAGGGGATTCACGTCTACCCCTACCTGGACGACTGGCTCATCCGCGCCAAGACGAGGGAGCTCGCCGTGGTCCACACGGCAAGGACCGTCCAACTCCTCACGGACCTGGGATTCTCCGTGAACTACGCCAAATCCCACCTGGTGCCCGCGCAAGTCGCACTGTTTCTGGGAGCGAGGCTCGACACAGTGTCCCTTCTGGCCTCCCCGTCGGAGGAGAGGACCAGGACCATCTTGGGCAAGGTGCAACGGATGTTGGTGGCCGACGCGGCCAAGGTGAGGTCCATCAAGTCCCTCCTCGGGATGATGTCTTCCTGCATCTACCTCATTCCCATGTGCAGGCTCCGGATGCGCCCGTTGCAAGAGTTCCTGGATGCGCGCTGGATCCAGACGACGGGCAGCTTCGAGGAAAGGATCAAGCTCGACGAGAGTTTCCGACGAGCGATACGGTGGTGGGGCACCCGCGCGCATCTGACGGCGGGCATGGACTTCCAGACCCCAGCCCACCAGGTGACTGTGACCACGGATGCCTCCCTAGAAGGGTGGGGAGCGCACACCGAAAATCTGCACGCAAGGGGACTCTGGCTCCCGACGGAGAAGTCCCTGCATATCAACGTCCTGGAGCTCCGTGCAGTGTTTTGGGCCCTCAGGTCCTTCCTTCCGTCCCTCAAGGGCAAGGTGGTGAGGATCTTCACCGACAACACCACCACCATGTTTTACATCAGGAAACAGGGCGGAACCAGGTCCCCAGCGCTGTCCAAGGAGGCGCAGGACCTGTGGCATTGGGCCGTCGCCCAAGGGATTCTTCTGGTGCCGTTTCATCTGGCAGGGATAAAAAACACCATCGCCGACTCACTCAGCAGGGAGCTGCGCTCGTGCCACGAGTGGGAACTACGGCAGGATCTGGTGGATCGCCTCTTCCGACGGTGGGGCACACCCCAGATCGACCTGTTCGCGACGGCGACGAACACCAAGTGCCGGAGGTTCGCCAGCAGGTTTCCCCAGACGAGGAGCATGGGCGATGCTTTCTCGTTCCCCTGGGAGGGCCTGTTCCTCTACGCGTTCCCTCCCTTGCCTCTGCTAATCCGGCTCGTCAACCAGCTCAAGAGGTCACGGTGCAGGATGATCCTCGTCGCACCTGCGTGGCCGAGGCAGATATGGTTCCCGGACCTTCTGGACTTGTCGGCGTCCCCGCCAATCAAGCTGCCGGCGGACGCGGATCTACTCTCCAGGGAAGGAGGCGCCATCCTCCACCACGACCCGAAGTCGCTGAACTTGCAGGCCTGGCTCCTGCAGCGCTAGAGTTTGGAGGATACGACATACCGGCCGATTGCAGAGAGGTTCTTGCAAAGGCCAGGGCGTCCTCGACTCTTAAATGCTACGGACACAAATGGAAGAGGTTCTCTGTCTGGTGCTACGCACAGAAGATTAACCCTCTACGGATTACGGCTCCCCAAGTGCTGCCGTACCTGCTGACGCTGGCCAAAGCTGGTCTGGCACACGCGTCCATCAAGATTCATCTTGCTGCGATCTCCCGATACACCAGAACCACGGGCCGGACGTCCTTGTGGTCTCATCGTCTGGTGAAAGAGTTCATGAAGGGACTGTTCAGATCGTTCCCGCCGGTGAAGGCTCCGGCCCCGGCGTGGGAGCTCAACGTGGTGCTGACCAAACTCATGGGACCTCCGTTCGAGCCTCTGCACTCGGCCCCGTTGAAGTTTCTATCGTGGAAAACAGCTTTTCTCGTGGCCATCACCTCCGCACGACGAGTGGGAGAGATCCAGGCCCTTTCCTGCAAGGCCCCGTACTTGACTTTCCACGACACGAGGGTAGTGCTCAGGACGCACCCCTCCTTCATGCCCAAGGTACCGTCGGACTTTCATCTCAACGAACCCTTGGTGTTACCTGTGTTCTTCCCGTCGCCTTCGTCGCCGGCTGAGAGGACTTTGCACTCGCTGGATGTAGCTAGAGCGCTGAAGTTCTACGTGGACCGCACGAAAGGTTTTCGGAAGACGTCACAACTCTTTGTGAACTTTGGACCTGTCAATCAGGGGAAGGCTCTCTCGAAGGCTTCCATCTCCAGATGGCTCTCCGGCTGTATCATGTACTGTCACCGGTTGGCAAACCGACCGCTGCCTGGCCGTCCGAGAGCCCATTCCACCAGAGCGATCGCAGCTACCACGGCGTTTCTATCTGGTGTGCCCCTGCTGGACATATGCAGGGCTGCTACGTGGAGGTCGACGCACACCTTCACGAAATTCTACTGCGTCGACCGGGATTCCAGGGAGGAGTCCAGGGTCGGCCAAGCAGTGCTGCGCAACCTGTTCGCCTGAGGTGAGCCTGGTGAGGAGGTAAGATGCTTAATGTTGAGTTGATGTGATGCTTAATGTTGAGCCTTTGCCACCTCCCGTGGTTGTGCATGTGTGTACTGCTATGTATTCTTTATTCATGAGCATGTGAATCCATGCCAGACCCCATGCTGGAGAAGGAACAAGTTACTTACCTGTAACTGTTGTTCTCCAGCATGGGTCTGGCATGGATTCACATGCGAACCCTCCCGCCTACCCCTCTGCGGCTCTTCACTTGGTCATACTGCCACTTCACGTGCTTCCAAATCTGAAGATGGCTGCCAGAGGCGGTGCTTAGGTAGAGGGCAGTCATTGGCTGTGGTCAGTATGACGCAGAGACCAGTGATTGGTTATTACTACGAAAGACAGATCAGAAACGAAACTGATACTGGTTTTTTCTTTACCGAGGATTCCCAGCCTGACGACGGGGAATATTCATGAGCATGTGAATCCATGCCAGACCCATGCTGGAGAACAACAGTTACAGGTAAGTAACTTGTTCCTAGTGTGGAAAGCATGTGGGGCTGAGTAATAGGAGTACTCTTGTTTCTCTGAGTGGTGTTCTCTCCATAAATCCCTAAGCGCGAATTGTTGCGTTAGTGCGTTCAGTATTTTGGCAGGTGGGGACGGGCAGGCAAGCTTGTTATCTGATCTGTCCATGAGGGGGTTTAGGGTGCAGTTGTGGTCTCCCCCCCATATCAGGGTGCAGTCTCTAAATGACTTGGCCGATTATATAGGGAGCGGAAGACGACTGTGGCGTTGTGGTTGGGGGCGTAGGTGTTAACCAAGCAGAGTTCCTTTCCCTCGATGGTGCCGTGTACCAGGGCCATTCTGCCTTCGTCGTCCGTTTTTGAGTGCATCAGTTTTATGGGGATGGAAGGGGCTATCCAGATCAGGACTCCTCTTGCGTAAGTGGAATATGTGGATCCTATCAGCGTCCCTCTCCTCTTTAGCGAGTGCTGCTTGCTTTTGTGCATTCAGGTGAGTTTCCAGCAGGAGGGCGATTCCGACCCTAGTGCGTTTTATGAATGTGGGGATTCGGCGCTGCATGACATAGCTATTCATTCCTCTGACATTCATGTCAAGATTCTGATTTTGTCAGCCATGTGTTTTGCGTGGTCGAACTTGTGTGGGTGGCGCTCCTGGCACACTCCCTCTTGGTTTCAGTAGCTTCCGGTGGTCTTGTTTTTCCTATATATTAGTTCCCAAACTTGAATACCAACACCCAGGTTCCCTCCCCACCAAACTTTAAACTCCCCTGTAACATAACAAGTCCAGCGGGGTTCCCCCAGTTCTGACTACCCCGTTTCCACTCCATTTGACTTCTTGGTGCCCTATGGGCGGGTTAAATATACCCTAATTACTTCTGGGGGCAGAAGACAGTCGCTTTGGCCACTGTTGTGTAGGTTTCAGTCTATGTTCAGTGTGGCTCTTGTTAGGATCTAACTTGCTGTTTCTGTGTGTGTTAAGCTTTTCCTTTTTTACTTCCCGAATGTGCATGCTCATTTTGATATTTTGGTGATCACTCAGGTTGCTGATTGCCGTGGTTTGCGGTCCCTTGTTTCGAGGTCAGGGAACTGCTCCCCATCCATCCATTCTCTGACTTCCGCAGCGGTGTCAAACAGGTGCGCTTTGTTGTTATGCAGCACTTTCAGTCTTGCTGGGTATAGGAGCATGTAGCGCAGTCCTGCTTTCTTCAGTTTTGTTTTTGTGTGGATGAAGTGGGCTCTTCTCATTTGGACCTGGAAAGTGTAATCAGGGTATATGGCTATCTTCGCTGCGTCTCTTTGTATACAACCACCCGACCTTGAGAAGGCTAAGATTGTCTCCCTGTCCCTGTAGTTGAGCACCTTTGCAATTACTGGCCTGGGTGGCGTCCCAGGGGACGGTCGTTTGGTGAGCGAACGATGCACTCTTACGATGGTGAAGCCTTGTGTTAATTTCCCAGCCCCGACTTCCTGCAGTAGAAGGTTTTCTATATAGTTTGTAGGGTCGTTTCCTTCAATGCCCTCCGGCAGGCCAATAATTCTGATGTTATTTCGGCGTGCCTGCCCTTCAGCTTCATCAGCCCTGTCCTCTAGGTTTTTCACCTTTTGTGCCAGTATGTCAACGTCCTTCAGGAGCTAGGTTTTGGTCACGGTGTTCTCTCGGACCTGGGTCTCAAGTGCCTCTGTTCTGCCCGCTATGGAGCGGACGTCTTGTCTTAAGTTCAAATCGATTGCCACAGCGTCAATTTTACGTTCCATAGTCATCTGGAGAGTTTTGATGGCTTCTAAAAGCTGCAAGTTAGCTGGTTCCACTGGCGTTTCAGGGGGTTATGTCCGTGTTATCATGAGGCCGGTGGAGCTGGTGTAGGTCTCCATGGAGGTCTGCTTCTGCTTCCCTCTCGCTCCTTTCTAGGACATTACCCTGCGGACTGAGGGCCCGCCGGTTTCCTGAGCAGGCCGCGCCACAGAGGGAAGGTGTAGGCCGCCCCGGGGCGGCTATGCAGCTGTGTGCGCTGTTTGTGACTCTCCCTGCAGTGTTTGTGGTGTCTGTGGGTTGTGCAGCCCCCTCCCGATCCCTCGGGCGGAGTGGGCACCAGGGCTTGTTCTACAGTTTATTGGGAGCCCACGCTTTAGATGCTCAAGATATGGGGGGATCCAGGCGGGTATCCCCAATGGTGTCAGCTTTGTATGGGCAATGCTCTGCTGCCTCCTGTTGTCCAGCCCCTGCAGGCAGCCTCAGCTAATCAGCCTTGTCCAGTGGCGGTGGGGCACGGCGAGCAGATGGCGTCCCCCCTGTTGATGGCACAGACAGAAGAGGTGTTGGTGACTTTCCATTAACCGTCGCTGGCAACGTTATTTGGACTTCCATGGACGGTGTCGTCTTTGAGGGAGCAGCTGATGGTGCAGACGGGGGCTTTTGAAGATATGGTTGACGTCAACAGGTGTGTAGGCGATATACTCAACGATGATGTTGAGTGTTTGCAGTCTACGAGTTTGTCGACGACAGGTTGATGGTAATCGATGGTGACGAAGCAGTCGACGATGTGTGGATCGTGGACGATCATGGCCATGCTGGCGACGATTTTTGGGTGATGGCGAGGATTGTAGCGTTTGTTGACGTATCGCTTCCTGTGGTTGTAGTTCCTTCTCACCAGGTCTCTCGTTGGCGAGGTCATCAATGAACAGACTTTTCAGTTTGTCCTTCCTTTTTGTTTTTAAAATTAGCAAAAGAGGAAGAAGACATTCTGTCTTCTTACCTGGCCCCTTTTGAGTCTTTGGCCTGTCAGACTTGTCCACCACCACACTTCTAGAAGATTCAGCCTCTGAAGGGGGTACCTGCCCTCATTCAACCAAAGGGCTAGTCTCCTCTGAGTTTATTTTGTGCTAAATGTGGCACAAATTTCACAATCCTCCGGGATGTGATTAGGATATAGATAATAAATGCATTCACAATGCTTGTCTCTTTCATACAAGTTTTTAATTCCACATGACTGGCATGCTAATGAAAAGAGCTTCACGCTTTTCTTCCATATTTGAAAGGTAAAAGCACTTATCTGTTGTTTTTGAAGACAGACTTTGGAGTTTTGATGGAAATATGTTGGTTTCTGGCCTTATTTCTCCACAAGAGAAAGCCTCTAGGACTCCTCAGAACGGTGTGTGGTTAGAATCTGAAGATGGCCTCTTGGGTGGGGCGCGTCATCAACAGCCCAAAAGTGAGCCTAAATCATTATAAAAGGTATAATAAAATGTTACTGAGGATTCCCAGACTGTCGGCGGGTAATATTCAAAGCATGAATCCATGAAAGATCCAATGCTGGAGAACTACGCAACCCTGACAGCGGTACAAATCAAAGAAAGAAGGATATGGATACATCTTTCTGACGTCCACAAAGGCAACAGCAGCACATCGGGAAGACAAATGGGAAGTATACATCAACTAACATTGACATTATGTACTGCAGTAAGACGTTACAAAAGCCCATAATTTAAAGAGTTGATGGGCAAGAGAAAAATAGGGGGAATGGGAGAAGAACAAAAATGTATGCAAACATAATAGGGATTGGATTGTTCGGTGTTTTTGTTTTCAGTCTTCTTCTCTTCTGGTTCTTAATACATCCAGGTACTATGAGACATGCACTAAAAGTAGATCTAATATTATAGGTTTTTACAATGCTGTTGGGGAGGGAGGGGATTTAGCATCTGAAAACGTATTCTACAAGGAGATAAAGAGGTGGGGCATGGAAGCACCAATGGCATATGCTATGTGTACTCACTCATCCCACACCTTTCAGGAACATCGAACAATTTCTGCCACATGTGTGACAGTAGTGGAAGGAGGATGTCTGATGCATATGTCTTTGTGTAAAACAAGGGGGATGTTCCAGGGGCACACAGTAGAAGTAAAATGGATAGATGAGGGGGAGGAGGTGTATGAAGACAACTATATGCAACTAGAAAGCATGGCCCAGGAGAAAACTACTAAGCACATGATACTAAAATAACAGAGAGGGAGCGCAAAAGGAAAAACAGGTGGTCACTGCCCACAAGAGAATGTTCTGTAAGAATTCTGCAGGACACAAAATAACCTGATGCCACACCAGTCCCTTAATGCGAATTAAGTGTTCAGTGACCACAATGGAAAATGGGAAAGAGGGATGGTACAGTGCCATGCAGAAGGGCTGGTGGGGTTCGAAAAGAATGTGGTGAAGAAAATAGATGCAGGAGAATATGGGAAAATATACATGCCTTAACATGGATAGATAAACATTGTCCAGTATACATAAAACAGCTGACATGGTATTCTTTGTGTTTCAGAGCAAACAGGAAGATGGCGCTGGGGATGAACACCAGCTATGAGAAGATGATGAGCATTGCGGCGTTGCAACAGGAACAGTGGCAGTGATGGACGTGTGGTGGGCTGCGGAACAAGAGCTTACAACCAGATTGGGAATGTGTATGTGCAACGGTGACCTGTCATGATGCCTACCCCGGGGACCCAGACCAAGTCCAGCAACCCCGGAAGCAGGCATCAAGTTATCCCAAGCAAGCCCAACAACCCCTGCTAGGGGCTATTTGGGTCCAGTCCTGGCACCTATGGCGCCAGGCTCATATGGAGAGTCAGTCCTGGCGCCATAGGCGCCAGGCTCATAGATTTAAACTTACCTGATGCAGACCATGCTGCAAGCTTACCTGATGCAGACCATGCTGCAAAAGAGGCTTGGAAGGGACTACTTTACTTAGGGACTATTTTTTACTTGGGCGGGGCTGGGGAGGAATACTTAGTTGGGACTACTTTGGCGGCTATTTAAACCACGCCTGAAGAGCAGCAAACGCTTTGCGTTATTCTGCATCCAGCAGCGTAACACTCACCGTGCCTGGAAGTCTGCATCCAGCCTTCTGCCACGCCCGCCTCGAGTTTGGAGCTCCTAGAAAAAGGGAGAAAGAAGGAGAAAAGGTTAGAACAAGAGCAATACCTCTGATCCTTACCTGAATTCCCGATCCATCGCGCCTTCGAGCTGGAAGAAAGAAGCTATTTATGCGCATCGCCTCGCCTGCTGCAGCGCCGCGCTGAACTCACCGGCCTTTGCAGCATCTTCACATTCCACTGCATCCTTATGCATGTTCCCGCCGCACTCAGGCACCTAAGGAGAAGACAAGAACAGCAAGGTGAGCCAAGGGAATATACAGAGGAATATTAGTTACCCCCCCATAGACTTACCTGATTTTACCACCGGGGGTACTATTCCTCTTCACGGGTCGGCGCAGCTTCCACTGCATCTTCGCCGAACCCCGGCCCCTAAGGGGAAACAAAAGGACCGCAAAGTGAAACAAAGGGGCTAACAAGGGGAACCCTCCTCACCACAATAGACTTACCTGATTTTACCGCCAGAGGTATTATTCCCCGAGACTTCATACTTTCTCTCAGGGCCTGAATAAGGGAGAAAGCAACAGGTTACATATTGACATTATTTTATCGAACTGTGTTGGAAAATACAAATCCTTACCAGAATACTACTGGTTGCCACGAGGAACTCTTCATTAGGGTCAAGCTGCGACATGCAAGGAATCGGACAAGAGTGAAAAGTCAGGCATTTGAACTCTTACGAGCTTTATACTTACGGCGTCTTTCCAGGAATCTCGGAGTCAATATTGTTCTGGAACTCACCAATTCTTTCGAGCCAGTGAAGCAACTGGTTATCAACGCGCCCCTGCGCTCAATGCAGGATGGTGAGCTCATCTTTTCAAACCATCAGTTGAGACTATAAGAGGGGACATCAAAGGTGATCTGTGGGGAGAACAGTGGGGGTGGTGGGGATTTACGCTCAAATCCACGGGTGGTTAATTCCCTTTCTCCATTTGCAGAAGAATATTCCTACTGGCCAAGCAAACGAAGCTAGGTGGCCAGTCCAGTCCGTCATCTCGGCCCTACGCGTCACATTGGTGGAGACCGCAGCTGTCCAGTTCCGATTGACGCCTCTGTGGGGGCCAGGTGAGCGTAACAGGACCCTCCACAGCCCTAGCTTGGTAGTGCCCCATGCAGATTTGATGCCACTCAACAAGCTATCGACCCAGAAATGGAGAGGGCCAGCAGAGACACTAGGAGCGCAACCAGAAATAATGAGGAAGAGATTAAGTAACTATCGGCAGAATCCACCCCGAGCTTAGAGACTATTCCGCCGCATTTGAAATTGTTCAGCAAAGAATCCCCGTTTTTCACCTCTCTCCTGCTTCCTGGGGTGCAAACAGCGGCTAACGCAATATGGATTCAAATCACGCATTAGGAGTTGCTTCAGTTGGCTAATGCACCCAAGAAAGGATTGAATGCAGTGTGAGAAGAGCTCCGAGAATTGCATTTGATGGCCCTCCAGAACTGCTACATATTGGACCTGATGACTGCTATGGAAGGCGGTGTGTCCCACAAGATCTTAAGCACATGTTACACCGCCATATCGCAAAAGATGTCGCTAAATGAACACTTGCACCGGCTGCCAAAGAGATAGGAACAATACATGAAAAGTTGACGAAAGAGACACAGAAATTATGTCAAACATCTGGCTGGACGGACTATTTGCCTGTGTCCCGGATTGGCTGGCAGCAAAGTTCTAAATAACTGTCCCTTTGCTCGTTGTGATGCTTGTAGTATTCTGCATCGGCTGGTGGGTCATCGGCTGGTGCAACTGCCACCAAAGAAAAGCTTGATAAGGTGTTTAGTAATGAGCCCCCAAGCATGAACGAGAGTGAAGATGATGTGGAGTTAATATTTACAGCGCCCCCACAAGACTTAGAAAACTATGAAGCCCTTTTGGGTGAGTGCTCACCTGAGGGGACAAAGATGCTAGTATTTGGAAAATACATAGAAGGGTACGAAGAAGAAGGGGACATAAACAGGGTCACACAGGTATGGGTGCTCAAGGAGAGGGCGAGGAAATGAGTGGGAAGGAGATGTTGATCGAAAGAGGGAAATGTATTAAAGGTGCTAATTCAGCACCAGATCGGGAGCACACCTACCACCAACGAAAGTAAGCAAGGGATGACAGGGCAGCCTCTAGGGGGTGGGGGGACCACAGGAGCACAAACAAACTGCAGTTACACCATAAAAGAAGACCTTGCAGTGAAACCTGAAGGTGGGGGATGCATTGTGTGTACTATCAGCCCAATGGAGCTTTCTATGATTGGCACCAAAGAGTGACAAATATCCCCGGTAAACACATTCAGCAGGGATGCCCCCAGGAAGGGCCCTGCCCAGGTAGACCCGCTCTAAACGCATGATTACCACCCCACGGGCCAGGGAGGGGGAGGTAGAGCTCAAGCTGTGCATCACAGGCACGAGTGAAGCAGCTAGGACAACACTTGGTGATGTAATGGCAGGGCAGCAAGCCAATCCTGTGGGGCACTTAGGGGTAGAGGGAAAGTGGACTTTGGCCACAGAAAGGTTTACAGGACCACAAGTGCCTATCGGCAGGTGGCTATGGGAAGGGGGAATCTGGATGGAATGGCGTTCGGGTGAGAGCCAATCAAAAGCTGGCAGGTGGCCAGTATTCAGAGTATCCACTAAGGGGTCTGCAAAGGCCAATATCTAGCCGGTACCGTGTGAATGTCGCCCTTCCCACCAGAAGCAGGATGTCTCGTATTCTTTCCTCAATGGTGCTGACCAATGGCAGTATAATAATGTTCCGGCGGTCAGCACAAATGTTATTTTACTAATTGTAAAGTGTTCCTGGGAGGGATGAGAATCAATGTGGTGCCACATGGGGAGGCAATGAGTTGGGCTACTGCTGATCTCTTAGCTCCAATCAGTTTCTACTAACATACATTAGCTCCAAGAATATGACATAGCATAGCCAATTAATTACTTGCGAACGGTAGAAAATGCAAACCTTTAAGCTGTAACTGTGTCAAATGCCTTGACCATTGTATTCAGAGTATAAAACTAACGTTCACTGTATGAACAGATGTCAGCACTCACCAATCCGTTCTAGTCCGCTTTTCCGTCTGTTTTGTGCTTGCCCAGCGGTAATAAACAGCGTTGCTTCTTGCCAGGTGTGTGCTCCTTTTTGAGTTTTTTATGGTGTGATCGGAGGACCCCTGAGTACAGTTGCATACAGCGCGTACCTCAATTGCCATCCATTGCTGTATTTCCTCCAGCAATCGTGTTTTTTTAAAGGAGTTTTTTTCTTTTTCGCCGAAAAAGTTTGCATCCGGCTAGGATTGGAGTATTTGTCAAAGTCAGTGTTTCAGGCGGGTTCCAAGCCTCATGACAAAATTGTTTAGCTGTTCACTCTTGGAATAGATTGCAGTGCGAAATACATGTCTTTTCAAATCCACGTTCTTTGGAGGAGCGACATGGGTTTAAACTTTCCTTTATGCCTTCATATGTGGCTGTTGTGTCTTTCTGTAGTTCATAAATGAGGTCTCCCACCATGGGATCTACAAAATGCATTAGTATTGCCTGGCGCAGCTCTCGTCACATAGGCACATTGCATCCATTAATACATTGAAGCCTTTCCTCCATTTGGTCCAACTGGGGCCTAAATTGCTTGAGTCAGTTACGTCAAAATGAGGAGGGGCCCGCAGTTGGAGTGCTTATGACATATGCTCAGTCATTCATAAAACGCGGTAGGTTTATATGATCTGCATACAGAAATAAAATGGTTTTCTGTCCCATGAGTCACATATATTACCTACTGCAGGGTATGCCCCTTCTTGGGGAAAATCGTATACACATCGATAGCAGGTGCGTTTGAGGGTGGATTCTGATTTTTGTGTGCAACTAACTTGGCATATTGTTGCAGACGTTGGTTGTTTTCATTTAATTTTGGCATCATGTGTGGTTAAGTAGACCTACCCAGACATTACTTTTGTAGTCACTGCAAGTACTTGAATGCAGATGTAGCAGTATATCCTGTAGCTTTAAATGTGAATGAATACGCCATTAGCAACTTGTGGTGTATTGCATAGAGTCAGCACCGTCCCACATAGTTATGGACAGACAGGACATGACGCAGGGTCTAGGGAGGGAGCGGGGGGTAACAAGTTCGGCAGTTGACTGCCTGTATTAAAATAAAGAAGGTTGTGTTTAATACCAGCTCCCGCGTCTCTTTTAGATCAGGCCATCCGGATCCCTGCGTGGATCTTCAACAATGGCGACGAGGGAGCGCCCCACCCGTGCTGCAACAAGGTCTGCTGCCGGGCAGTATAGCGCGTCGGCGCACCTCAAGCACAGACAGCGGCCTGAACTCTGTGCTCCCACCCTATACCCTACACCTGAAAGACGCCGTGATGCGGAGCACACCGCGCCACGGCCACCCAGCCGAGCTACGGAGGCACCTGCCCATACACAGTGCGGCCACACGTTCCAGGCCTGTTCGCATCTCGGAAGGCGCTGGGAGCAACCGCAAACGAGAACGAGCTCGTTGGGGAGAGCGGCCTCACGCTGGTAATCCCCAGCCACGCCCCATATCAGCCCCACGCTTTGTCAGAGCACGCAGAGTGAAAAGCAAAAACACAGGAGCCGGCCACAAGTACCGTAGACATGTCAGTCTGCTCCAACCACGCCCCGCTATAGCCCCACGTGCAGCTTGACACACAGAGAATCTGCCAGCCGAGGCAAACCGGCCCTGCTTGATACACACGAGCGCTGGCCAACGCAGTGAGGGAGGGGGCAGTCAAGAGGACAAGAGCAGACAAGAAAGCATACAAAAGACACGTCGAAGAGACACAAGCAGGATAATAAAAAACACCTGGCACCAACGCAATCAGGACCAGCAAACCCAGGCCACAAGCCCCTCCTCATACAGACATGTCGGATCCAGCAGTTTCAACAGTCTCATCATCAGGAGGAACAGACACCACACAAGGAAACAATCAGCCAGTGCAAACAGAAGGGGGCACGTCACAAATCGTGCACATGCCGGGCCCATTTGAACTACGTGACACCTCCAATCTGGGGCCTCGCTGGGTCATATGGCTCAGGGAGTTTAAATTCTACGCAGGTGCCATAGGTTTAACGGATGACACAAGGCTGAAAAACATCCTCTTCATGGCCGTAGGACCAGCAGTGAGAGACATTGCGGGAGAACTCTTAAATGTTGACACGGTAACATACGGCGAACTTCATGGCAAGCTGTCGGAATACTTCGCCCCTCACACCAACATTGACTACGAGCGTCACATATTCCACACTACCAGGCAAGAGAGGGGTGAATCCATAGACAATTTTGTCATGCGCCTTCGCATCAAGCTAGAATATTGTGAATTTCACAGGTACTTCAACAAAGAAACACTCAGATCCCAAATGATTGCCGGATGTCTCTCGCAACCATTCAGAAAGCAACTATTGGAAAAGCAAAGGTCGCTGGAAGAGATCCTAGCACTGGCACGCATGGAGGCAGCAGTAGAATCACAACTCGATAACCTGGGCAAAGTCACCAAACAACAGCCCGCAGTCAATCCAGACATGATTAACAAACTATAAGCGGCACCACACCAAGGAGGAAAACGCCCTGACGCCACATGCTATGGATGCAGATCCGAATATCCCCACGTGGGCGAGTGTCCAGCGGTTGCGTGCGGCGGAATGGACCACTACAGAGCAGTGTGCAAGGACACACCAGGACCCCCTCCAAACAGACAGCAAACTCGAGATAGGTGCAGAAGCACACGGCAAAGCCCACCAACCAACAGAGGAGAAGGAGATCATGCAACACCCAGAAGGGAGGACAAAGACCGAAGAAGCTCCTACCCACGAGAAGACAGGCGGCCACCTGACAGCTCAAGGCACTCTCAAAGAAGGTGTCAGGTACATTGAAATGCGATCTCCCACCAGCAGTGAATCACCATAATCAGAAGAGGACCAGAGAAAGAAAGGTTACGTATGGGCACACAACACCACCACGGCCACTCAACACAGCCATATCCTCACGCTGCAGGTGAACGACACGCCTTTGGAATTCCTTATTGACACAGGGACCACCGTCAATAGCATTAGCAAGCAAGCATACAACTCGCTCACAAGGCCTCCAAAGATCAGAAAGGCCACAGTGGACATCTACACATACAGAGCAACAACCCCATTACCCTGCAAGGGAACGATCACAGCATGGTGCACACACAAATCCCATGCAGCGAAAATCCCCCTACACATACTTAAGACAGAAGCCAACAGCGGCTGCATCCTAAGTTTTAGAACCGCAGTGGACATGGGCTTAGTGCATATCCTATACCAAATCATGGCGCATAAATATTTCGCCAAGCCAGAAGTGGTGGAACAATCCTTCCCTAAACTCTTTAATGAACTCGGGAAATTGAAAAACAGGAAGATACAACTTCACATCAATCCAGACGTTCCCCCAGTGGCCCAACACTATTGAGGCATACCGGTCAATATACAAAAACAGGTAGAGGACGAATTAGACAAAATTCTCAAGATGAATGTTACTGAACCTGTCTCAGGCCCAACACCATGGGTATCACCCATCGTCCCCGTCCCCAAGAAATCCGCGGACGGATCCATACGTCTATGTGTCGACATGCGCAGAGCGAACGTAGCCATCAAGAGGGAGAGACACCAAGCACCCAGAATCACAGACATGATTCACCTCCTTCACGGGGCGAAGATTTTCTCAAAATTAGACCTAACCAAAGGTTACCATCAAATTGAAATCGCCCCTGAATCCAGATACATCACACATCTGTGACACACCTCGGCCTTTTCCAATATAAAAGGCTCAGTTTCGGCATCTCATCAGCCACAGAAATCTTTCAAGAAGAAATACACAAGGTGATTTGCCACGTCCCAAACAGTCTGAACTATTCGGACGATGTACTAGTTATGTTATGTTATTTTGCATTTATATAGCGCCTTATATACCATTGGTATGGTCTGAAGGCGCTGGTAGGTTGAACGCCCTTGGGAACCCAAGTTCGGATCAGTCGAGAGAGTAGGGAGAGTCAAAAGGTGCGTGTGAGCACCGGATATGTGTGCAGCTGGTGCGGTAATCGTGTAATAGCTGCTTCTTAACGGTAGGTGTGGTGATTGAGAGATCAGGAGTATGTGTTCAGACTGGCAGTATTTATCCAGACCGAATGTGGCTGCGTTAGGCCTGAGGGGAATGCCTGGCTGGGGGGTGTGTAACCAGCAGTGTTTACTTGGAATGATGGGGAATGTGCGGCAGATGTTGGTATGAGAATAGGTATACCGAATGGTGTCATAGTATCTCTGTGTTCTAGTTGAGTGGTGGTGTAAAGAAGAGGGTAAGCGTGGTGGTGTGATATGGTGGGTTATATGCTCTTTTAACGTTTCCTGCAATCCAAACCATACTATATACGTCACGCAATTCTATGTGCTACAGTCCATTCCATGCACTTTACTCTGCTCCACACACTCCTGTCCGCTCGACGCACTCCTGTCCGCCCCACGCACTCCTGTCCGCTCTATTTCCTCCGATCCGTTCCGTGAATTCTAAGTTGTTTTATGCACTCCATCCATATATTTTTTTCTTTTTTAAAACACTTTATTAAGTTTGCAATGAACAACAACAACTACCAATAAAGTAAACAATGTCTCACAGTAAAGCGTCACAACTTAATTTACAGAACAATATAAGCATCATACATCTTCAATCTGTCATAATAGCTTTATCCTGTGAAACATAACAGCAAACTGACAAATATACACAGAACAACACAAGAGACAACACAAGTGGGGCGAAGAGAGAAAAAAAAAAAACCCCATCACCTCTGCCTTATCCCCCTTTCCTCCTCAGATGACATATCCACCAGATCAGCTCCATGGTCACATTAATCTTAAAGAGCCAAAAATGGGCCGCATAACTATGTATTCCTCACCTTTATCTTTATTTTCCAATGAAACCGTATCATTCTGTGATAGAATATGCAAATCCGTTAACCACTCCTCGACATTAGGCTTTTTCCTCTTTTTCCAAATTCTGAGAATTAATTTAATTGCTACCATCACTGCCCTATCAATCCAATAAGTACATTTTCTAGAACGCACACATCTATTTTTATGTGACAATAGAACTATATTAGCTGCAGACCTTTGTAAGTTTATTCCATAAATCAGATCAATCCTATCAATGACATCCCGCCAATACAATTGTACTCTCGGACATTCCCACAGTAAATGTAACAGGGTGCCTCTACCAAGCACCAGCATAAATCACAAGATTGAAGACCCAATTTAAACATCTTAACCGGTGTCCAATATAGCCTTCCAATGATCTTCTGTCAAATCAAACGCAAACCCATGTCTGCTCCCAAATGTAAATACACCCTCAGTATGTCACTCCAGTCCTCATCAGTAATAACCCTCCCAATATCATGTGACCAACATTCCTTCAGTCCAGTCCATGCTGATTGAATATTTTCACCAATAGGCATAAATTGTATATAAGTCCGTACACAATATTCCTGACCTTCCAATAATTTGCTAAGTTCTGGTTTTCCCCCAACAGAACCCCCAGCCATACCGATCCTTAAATTAATCATGGAAGCTAGAGCCAAGTAGCTATTCAATTCTCTCCGATGCAAACCATATCTACACTGTAGATCTTCAAATCCCAACAATTGGCTCCCATCCATCACATCCCCTAGCTTCAGAATTCCCTTATTAATCCAACTAATCCAGTTTAGACATTTATTATTTATTTGCAGAGCTTCATTATACCAAATGGAAGCATCCGGGCTGAATCCATAGCCCTGCCCATTTTCTCTAAACCATGACCCTATCACCTGTCTAGTTGCCACCACGGAAATTAACTTCAATCGTTTATTCGGCAATTTACCCATACTGTAAATATTCCCCAGATCATATGGTGCACATATACCCCTTTCCATACTCAGCCAAATCGGCTCCTTTTCATTCACTTCCCTAAAATAATATGAACTCTTTTTAAGTAAAAATGCTTTATAATACTTCAGTAAATCTGGATAACCAAATCCCCCTTTCTCCACACTTTGCATCATTATATATTTTGGAACCCGAGGCTTTTTCCCAGCACCCCACAAAAAGGATTGGAATAGTCTATCAACCTTTATCAATTGTTTTTTATAAATCATGAAAGGAATGGATTGCAAAACGTTTGGGTAAGCGAACCATTTTGATCGCATTAATCTTTGCCCATAAATTCAATGTCAATCCCTCCCATCTCTTTATTAATAATGATATGCTCGCAGTTACCTGATCCAAATTATATTGTAACAATTTGTTTAAATCCCCAATAATATGTATTCCTAAATACGTGACCCCCCCTGGTGACCACTTACAATTCCTTGAGCTTAAAATATTACTATCACATGTTCTAGACAACGGAAAAATCTCAGTTTTATCCCAATTTACTTTATGACCCGAAATGTCACCATCCATATATTTCACCTGTACTATTCCGTGAATTATAAGTTGTTTTATGCACTCCATCCACATATTTCAGTCGTAACATTTTCATACTTCATCCTTTCCATCCATCTGTTTCACATTTTTCGTCCACGTACGTCACCCGATCCATCCATATATAAGGCGCCCGATCCATCCATATACAGCACTCGATCCATCCACGTACTTCCATCCACATACGTCACCTGTTCCATCCACGTACATCACCTGCTCCACCCATATATGTGATCAATTCTATTCACATATATCGCTCGTTCTATCCATATGCAACAATTGTTCCATCTACATACTTCACTTGTTCCGTCCGCACTACGCATTCAGCAGCTCTACGTACTCATCCGTTCTACGCGCTCATCCATATTGCATGCATTCTGTACTCATCCGTTCTACGTACTCATTCGCTCTACGCAACACGTCCGCTCTAGGCAACACGTCCGCTCTAGTGTCACATCGCGGCAGGGATGGCGGGTATGGAATTGCTGTCAAGACAGTCAGTCATTGATTTTCTTGCTCGGCGATCCCTGCGCCGTCCTAGACGTTGCGCGCGTACGTGGCCGGAAGTATAAAGACCACCGCTTCCGGGTTGCGTGCGCGTTGCAACGTTCCGGGTTCCTTCCTGTGTTGTTGCCGCTCCCGTGTTTGTTTCCGCTAGCAAATTTTCTCGACTATCTTGCCTTGCTAGGGTTACTCTGCCACTCCCTTGATTCTAGTTAGTATTCCCTTCTTTCCCCCTCCTCCTCCTGTTTTGCTGCCTACCTTTCCTTTCCTCTTTCCTCCTCCTTTTTTCTGCCCGCTGCTGCTCTAGTCCTTTTTTCCTTATTTTTTCCTCCTCGCCCGTTTCCTTCTATTCTTCCTTATTTTCTTTCTTCTTTGGTCTGCTTCTGGATTACCTTTGAAGCAACCTTGTTCCTTGTTTGGATCTGCTGGTTCACAGACCCGTGCCTTCTCACCGGACTGCCTTTGCTACTCCCTTGTACCTTGTTGGATCTACTGCTACCAGTCCCGTGTTTACCTACCAAACTGCCTTGGTGTTCCCCTGGTACCTCGCTGTTCTTCTGGTTCCAACCTGTGCCGGTTGGTTGGTCTACTCTTCCATCACCTACCATTCACCAGCGCTTCAGTCTGCTTCGCCAATTCTACCAGAAGGAAGTCTTTAGGGGTTTTTTGTGCCTTTGGCTTTTTCCCCTGGGTGGCGCTCCCGGTGGGAACGCCCCCGTTGCCCCTATCTTAGTGGCACGGTGGCATCCTATCGAGGGCGTCCTTATCTTCATTAAAAAAAGGAGAAGCCTTCAAGACACAAGGAAGGAAAACTCAAGAAGAAAGTGGAAGGTGAGGAGTTGAGGGAAGGGGGTGAATCTGCTTTCTCATCTGAAGAAGAGGATATAACCGACGTTAGTGACATCTAGGCAACACGTCCGCTCTAGGCACTCACAAGCTCTACACATTCATCGGTTTTAGTCACTCATCCGCACTACGCACCACTCTTTTCATGTGTACTCATTCACTCCTATGCACTCATATACACTTGTCGGCTCTACCCACTAGTCTGTTCAATGCAATCATCAACTCTACACATTTTTTCGCTCTGCTCATCTATCCCACTCTGCTCATCCATCCGCTCCCCGTACTCATCCGTTCGGCAGACTCATCTTCTCTGCATGCATTCCGCACTCATCTGCTCTCCGCACCCATCCGCCCCCGCACTCATCCGCTCCCCACACTCATCCGCTCTGTGCACTGGTTCTTTCCACGCATTCAACTGCTATGTGCTATATGCCCTCATCAGCCCTATAAAGCCGTTCGCTCATACGCATTATTCCGTTCTATATATTCATCCGCTCTATGCACTCATCCGCTCTAGCGATCTACACACTCTCTGCACTTCCGTACTCATCCGCTATCCACACTCATCTTCTGTACATACTCATCCGCTCTACACACTCATCCGGTTTATGCTCACCCGTTCTGCACGTTCATCTGCTCTACGCACTCCTGCGTTCTACACCCTTCTCTGTATTACGCACTATTCCACTCAGCGCATTCATCCGTTCCACACACCTCATCCAATCTATTTCGTCCACGCCATTCACTTTGTTCATTCATCATGCATTATATCCATTTTATTAGTTTAAAGCTTGTTGCTGTTTCCGTATAATTTATTCTTATTATCCACTTCACTGCTTTGATCTACTTTTCTCGTTTAATTCTGTTTGTCTTTTTAGTTTAGGGGTTATTAGCTGTCGATTTCTCGCATCAGGTAGTGTGTTGGATTGGTGGCATTGAGATGCTGTTAGTCTGTTTGGGTTAGTTTGCGTACTGGTTGGTTTTAGGGGAAGAGCCGGGTTTTCAGTAGTTTGCGGAAAGACATTAAATCCTCAGTTAGGCGGATATGGGGAGGGAGTGAGTTCCACAGCGTGGGGGCCAAGGCTGAGAATGATGATCCGCCTAACCTGACTGAGTTTGTCTTAGGTATGACTAGGAGGCCAGCTGAGCTTGATCTTAGGGTGCAGGGGGTTTTAGCTTGTCTTGAAGATATTGAGGTCCGGTTTTATGCAATGCTCGATGGGAGATGCATAAGGTTTTGAAAGTCACCCTTCGGGCCATTGGAGGCCAGTGCAGCGTCTTAAGGGCTGGGGAGATGTGATCTCTTGGGCCGAGCGCAAGTAGCAGTTTGGCTGCAGCGTTTTGTGCCCTTTGGAGTTTATTCAGTTGGTACGCGTGGACTCTGAGGTATAAGGGGTTTGCATAGTCCAGTCTTGATATAACGATTCATTGGACCGCGGAGAGTCTGTTGGGGAAGGAGAGATATGGAAAGATGTGCCTAAGGGTTTTAAGGTGGTAGTGGCAGGACTTCGAGACGTTGTTGACTTGGCGCGAGAGTGTTAGGTCGGAGTCAAGGGTACAACCAAGATTTTTCACTGAGTTGGAGGGGGTCGGTGAGTTGCCCATGGCAGATGGCCAGGGTGGCGGGTGCGGAAGAAGTTCGGAGTTGCCACATACCATGATTTCCGTTTTGGAGGGGTTTAACAAGAGGTGGCTTTGGGTCATTCAGAGCTCTATGTCAGGGAGACCGGAGACCAGGTCAGGTCGGGAGTTGGGATTTGAGTTCAGGAGTTTTAGAATGAGTTGAGTGTCGTCGGCGTAGTTGTAACACATGATGTTGTGTGAACGAATTATTGGTGGGAGGGTGATCAAGTAGAGATTGAACAGGAGGGCAGATAGGCATGCTCCTTGTGTGACTCCCGTGTCGACAGGTCGGGCTTGGGGGGAATAGGTGGAGAGTATTGTTATTTGGTACCTATCTTTGAGGAACGAAGCTATCCATTTATGAGCGGTTCCACGAATTCCTAGGGAGCGAAGGCGGTCCAGGAGGATTGAGTGGTTGATTGTGTTGAAGGCGGCGGATAGGTCAAGAAGGATTAATTTGGTGCATCCCGCGGAGTCTGCCGTCATTTTAAGGTCATCCCAGATTGAGGTTAGGGTGGTTTCAGTTCCGTGACGGGCTCTGAAACCTGATTGTGCGGGGTCTAGGAGATTGTTGGCTTCGACAAAAGGCATTTAGTTGGGAGTAGGCGGTTCGGTCAATGAGTTTGGCAAGGAACCTGGTGTTTGAGATGGGAGGGTAGTTTTTGGGCTCAAGAGGGTCGAGGGAAGGTTTTTTTAGGTTTATTAGAGGTTTGACATGAACCATTATGAATGCGTCGGGAAAGATACCAGAGGAAAGGGAGTCATTTATGATGGATCTTGCGTGTTCTCCTGCGCAGGTGGAAGCAAACATTTCTAGTATATTGGAAGATCAAAGAGGAGCATGACACGGCGTTGCACCGGATATGCACGGCTTTGGAAGCAGCGGGCCTCCCGCTAAACAAGGCAAAATGTCAATTTGCCAAAGGCTCGCTAAGATTCTTTGGCCATATCGTCTCGGACAAAGGGATGCGCCCAGACCCCGACAAGGTCAAAGCCCTCAACACGGCGCCGCCCCCCAAGACCACAACGGATCTACGTTCCTTCCTAGGATTGTCTGGTTACTGCTCGAGATATTTGAAAGACTACGCCACCATAAGCAACCCGCTGCGACTGCTTACGTGCAAGGACCAACCGTTCATTTGGTCGGAAGAGTGTCAAAAGGCATTTGAGTTAATCCGCAAAGCCATCTCGAAAGCGGATAACATGGCATATTTTGACGCGCAACGGGACACTGAAGTAATTGTCGACGCCAGTCCCGTAGGACTTGGTGCCATTCTCACACAGAAAGTCCCAGAGGTACCATCCAGCGTCTACATAGTGGCGTATGCCAGCAGGAGCCTCACCGCCACAGAACAGGCATACTCCCAGGTGGAAAAAGAAAGCCTGGCGGTGGTGTGGGCATGCAAATATTTTAATTTATTCTTATATGGAAAGGAGTTCACAATAATAACTGACCATCAGGCACTACTAACCATATACAGTGACCCCAAAGCAAGAATGCCTCAGAAGTTAGGAAGGTGGGGGTTACGCCTTCAGGATTACAAATTCGTCAAGCACCGTTCGGGCAAAGAAGAAAATCCAGCAGATTATTTGTCCCGCCATCCTACAGGACCGGCAGAATTACAACAGTCTATCGCAGACGCGTATTTAAACTACGTGATACACCACCTCCAACCACTACCCATAGGATGGGTGGATCTGACTGCACAATCGGAACAGGACCCGGCCTTCCGGATTGTCAGACACTGTATGCAAACAAACAGAAAAGCAAACATGAGACAGCAGGCCCGACAAGAGTCAGAATCAGTAAGCGCCGACATCAAATGGCTAGACCAAGTGAGAGATGAACTGTCCATAGTGGACGAACACGTACTGCTGAAAGGCTGCAAAGTCATAATACCGTAAGGGTTCTGTGCCCGTTTGGCACACGGACACCGAGGTGTGGTGGCAACAAAACGACTCCTCAGACAAAAAATATGGTTCCCAAGGCTCGATCCACTGGTGGAAGACATAGTGGGGGCATGCCACATCTGCGCACAGGTAGCTCTACCACCGCACCCAAACCCGCTACAAATGTCACCCATGCCGAAGCAGGTGTGGGAGGAACTGGCAGTGGACCTCTTCGGCCCACTGAGAGATGGCACACATGTAGTCGTACTCATAGATGAGCACTCACGCTTCCCCGAAGTGCAAATAGTGGAAAGCACTGCAGCCGCCAGCATCATCCCAGTCATAGACCGCATGCTGTCCGCATATGGAATTCCCAAGATCATAAAGTCAGACAATGGCCCCGACTTTCGTGAGCCAAGACTTCCAGAACTTTGCCAAATACATGGGCTTTCAACATCGGAAGATAACTCTGCGCTGGCCGCAAGCTTACGGCATGGTCGAGAGGTTTATGGCCAATATTAAGCCGACACTTCAAATCGCAAGCATTCAAAACAAGCCTTTCGAGCAAGCCCTCAACCAACTGTTAAGAGAATACAGACACACGCCCCACAGCACCACGGGAATATGCCCAGCGGACCTGATGTTCCGAAGTCCAGTCCCAACACGACTACCTGAAGATCCTAGACCCCAGGCGCCAACGGCCCTGGAACAAGAAGCGAAGGAGAAATACCACGCTGGAAAAATAAGATGAAGGAAGTCCTGGATCGCAAGAGGAGAGCATGAGAGACAACCCTAAAACAGGAGACGAAGTATGGATACGTCAGCCAAAGAGTATAAAAGAAGATGCCACTTTCGCACCGACCCCACTCATTGTGACGCACAAGAAAGGCACCATGATCACGGCACAGAGAGACGACTGCTCATCAGTGACGTGCAATGCATTGCACTTCAAGCGCATGACCGCTAATGTGAAGAGGTCTGGGACAGGAACAGTGACAGCAAGGAAGAAAGACAATGTGAGGAGTCATACCAAGGGGATGGAGAAGAGTCTGAAGGTGAAAGAAACCCAGCGTCTCAGTCCTCGGCATGGACGACGCCCCGCGGTTCTCGGAGACCATAGAGAAGCCGCATAAAACCGCTCCGCCTCATTGAAGAAATGGGGAAGAGCAGGATGAAGAACTGATATGCTGAAAAGGGGGGAGATGTCAGCACCTTTCCACATAGTTATGTGGGTGGACCGCTGTTGCGGTCCAGCAGGACAGACAGGACATGACGCAGGGGCTAGAGAGGGGGGTGGGAGGGAACAAGTTTGGCAGTTGACTGCCTGTATTAAAATAAAGAAGGTTGTGTTTATCCCAGCTCCCGTGTCCCTTTTAGATCAGGCCATCCAGATCCCTGCGTGGATCTTCAACACATAGACTCTGATAACATCAGTAGTATGCACGGATGTGTGTTTATACTGGTTTTTAAATGTTCAATTAAAGCATTTGCGTTCACAACTTTGCCAAAAGTAATGTAATCAAACGTTCTTTATTTTCGTCCTTGAGCTCACCGCTTCACTCGCTGGCAGATGGGCAGGACTTGCTTCTTGCCAGCTTGTGTGCAGTTGGAGAGCTCTGAAGACAGGCAAGACCATATGAAGCCATTTATAATCTGAGGTGGGACTGCACACTCGTTTTGGCTTGCAAGCATGTGAGCGGCACCTCCACTCATCAGGAAGGAGTAGGCAAACCTCCACACTCTGTGTGGTTAGGGCTACGCCCACCGCAATACAAGTGGTTCACGAAAGTGGGGCTTCCGCTTGCAGACTGAAAACACTGGTGTGATGTGTGAGAAGCAGGAATACTGCTTGCCAGGTCAGTAGTGCCAATATGATTAGCGTGGGAAGCTGGGGAAGAGTAGGGCCTCCGCTTGACGAGGTTAGGGACTGGCCACCTCAAAGGCGTTCACGCCTCGGCAAGGGAGTGCCAATACTCTGCATGATGAGCGAAGTGCATGCAACAGGGGCATTTTAACCCATGGAGCAGCAAAAGGGACACATGGATGCACCCCGGCTTAGTCACCAATATTAAATTAGATCTGTTTCTTTATATAGCACTTCATGTCCGACTACAGTCTCTAAGCGCAGTACCAGGACTCGGTACCAAACTCTTACTGCTTGTATACAAGACCAGAGTGTTGCCCCCCAAGCTATCCTTCCAGGTAAATGTTACATGGTGATCATCTGAACCATACGATGTATGGCGGCCTTAGGGAAGGGGGGGCCGGGCGATGGACCAGGGCGCCATTAGCCCCTGCCACGCCACATGCTCTCCCGAGCTGGTGTAGTGGGAGAAGGCGCGGCAGGCGCCCTTATGTTATTAAATGCACCCGTGATTGCAGGGCGCATTTAACAATAGGGTGCTTATAGCACCCTATTCACATGATTACCTCCTTGCTCAGACACTGGAGCGAGGAGGTTTTCATTGGAATAGGACGCTCATGCTTTAGCATGAGCCTCCTATTCCAGTGATTAAATCCCTGCGAGGCGCTGGAGTAGGGAGGGACAAAACAAATGTGGCACTCCTGACCCTGCCCTCACGCCCCCCTCACCCCTTTTCCCCCTGTTGACTATGGGCATGCAGGGAGGGGGGGCAATTCGCCCAGGGCGCTGCTTCCTCTAAGGCCGGCCCTGCGCTTGCACTAGGATTTGACAGATACACGAGACCAAACTAACTTCCAACTTCTTTATTCTTCACATAGCAACCGACTCCTCCTCCTCCCTTTCCTACTCCTCTCAAAGACAGAGGCGGTTACAAATATCAAAACAAGAGAGCCACATGCACCAACTCCATATAATATTTACGCAGAGGGGCTTGAATTTAAGTAGATTCCCACCTGATGAAATATTGCAGTAGAAATCGAAGTTAAACACAAGAAACAAAACGACATGCCGTGCTAGAACTGCAACCTATAAGTTGGCATCCATATTTAGTTGATTATTTGTACCTCCATCTCGGTCATTAACAAAGTGCAGCCCTGTGCTGTGCCCGCTTGCATGAGACTAATCACAGTTCTTAATTACACAGCATGTAAACCTACAAATTAAACAACTGCTTTCAGTCTTCTGATTACATGTTTCTTTGGGCTAGGTGTACGCGAAAAAGAAGCAATTACAAACACATGACGATACTCCTTCAAAGTTTGTGGATGTTCTCCGGGAGTGGTAAACACCAAAGGACAATACAGCCCATGGAGGCTGTTCTCTCACAAATTATTATCGGCATTCAAAACCAGATGTGATATACTATCAGACCCAGGCCAAACATCTCTTTACAAGTACTCCATGGCACAATTATTCTTGCCTTGAAAGTAAGTCGTATGTGCAGCCCACATGTATCTTGGAAAAAGATTTGTTCTTTGTGTTGTACTTTTATGCACCTCCCTTTACACATGGGCACATTAAAGTCCCATTGACATTATGCCAACAACTGGTGAACCAAGGGTCACAAAGTCGGTTGCGCTTTAGTTTTTACTTGGTAACCATAGAAAAAACAGACCAGTGTTTTGCTCAGGCTTTATTTAGGTTGCCATCCTCTAAACACCCATTGATTTTGTCGTGGTATCTGCATCCACTGCCGAGGCCAAAACAAACATTTATTGTTGATCATGTTAATCACTGCTTCCTTTCTCTTACTGTTGCTCTTCAGCCACAGGCAATTCGGCAGAAGCCAGAATTCCAGACAAAGCCAACCCAGAGCACGGTCACTCATGAAAACGAGGCGAGCAGCCTTAACTGGCAGATTGCGCTATCAGTGTAATTTGGACCTTAAAGAACATAAAACTTCAAAATGGTATAAAACCAAGATAACAGAGGAGCATTTCCTATACAAATCGTGGATGTCCCTACCAGAAAATCATGCAGCCCATAGAAGCAATGCATGCACTGGTAAAATCTAAATTGGTGCCATATCACTGAGGCCGGGTCTTGTATTCAAATATTAAAGGGTCTGGAAGAGCTATATCTTAACCTGCAGCTTAAATTTTGTGTTGCAAGTTCACGGATTGAGTTGTTCATGCAAGGTAACTTTGTTGAGCACCTTCTTTGAAGTAAGGGTGCAAATGACACTGACCAGGAGAGTTGACCTGAACTCCAAAAAGGAACAGGAAATGGTAGTTATGATTGTAGATCCATCTTTGAGGCATTGAACCGTTTTCAGGAACGGGATCGTAATGGTATGCTCCAGGCAACAGTGATGTTCTCTAGTGCATCTTTGAGCATTTTGAAGCTCAGATGGATTCCTTTCTCCTTATACAAATACTTAAGGGATGGCTGCCGAAATAAATACCCATTTGGCTTCGGTTTAAAATAAAGTAGCCATTTAACGGTAAGGTGACTTTATTTCTACATAGTTATTTGGGTGGCTATATTTTCAGTTGTCATTGCATTTTCTATCTTGCTTTAATATCCTATCATTTTAGGCCATTTCGTTTTTTTGTCTGGTGGTTCTCCAGACGATCTGCATAGAATCAACTACTGGGGACACAGTCTCTCTCTCGGGATATCGAACCAAAGCCACTGCAGCAGATGATGTTTGCCCCAGTCAGAGCACATTGCTCTGTCCACATGGAGGGCTGGGTAAAATGGCTTAATTGGAGTGATGAGCTCACGGTCCTTATGTTTGACACCCCCAATGAAAGCCTTGATTGACTTGCCTGTGAAATACTGATAAATGTTTTGAATACTGTGTTGCCTGCAGATTACCACTTGGATATGGTTCCTACATATTTGGGTCAGATTTGTATAGTTCGTGCTGATCGGTTAAGAGTCAAAGCGGGCACCTGTCCCATAGGGATCTATGCTGTGGCTAAGACTTCACACATCTTTCCTTATGTTAAGGGAAAACCTGCTGTGAGGCGGCCAAGAGTAAGAGCATGGGAGAATGTGAGTAGAAAGCTTACTATGTAATGTAACATACTCCAATTGACTGTGTATAAGCACACTTTTCTAGGAACACCCTGTGGAAAACCTCCTCTAGAGTGGCTGCACACTAAACCTAATAATTAGTCACATCAAGTTATATTCTCTTCATAAAAATACTCAAAACACAAATTTGAAAAAGGTCTCCTTTTAATATTTCATAACATGGGACAGTTGCATGATGACAGATGCGGGCTTGGACGATGCATTTCGGACCGAAGTTCCTTCATCAGGGAAAACTGTAAACAATATATATAAAACAAAAAAATTGTACTAGGTCTAATGCTAAAACAAACATTATAGAAAAAAATGATTACTACAAAGTGTAAATAAAACAATATAAAAAGTAACTCCATCATACCGGTGTTAACTCATGGATTCACAATCTATAATAACAAAGTATACCAAAGTAAGTCAGTCTGCTTCACTCAGGACTCTTATGTAAAAATGTATGCAGTATCATCTACTAAAATACACACGACATACCTCATGTATCGACAAAAAGATGTGCATCAAAGACCAACCTTCTAGGCAACTCTGTGTCAGCAAAGATACAGTCAGACATAATCGTGGTGCGGAAAATAACAAAAGGTATAGAATGTAATCAATGCATGAATAAAGTATACAAAGTAACGCACCAAAATGTAGTCTCACCCTCTGCTGTGAGTGGTGTAGGGGAGGACTGGTCCAGGAGACCCCTCTCGCCTGCGTTTTCTCCCCAGGTGAGGGCTATGGCTCATTGGGCGTTCCCTCGTGCCACCCGGGCCCAGGTGGTGGAGGGCTCGCCCGCTGGAGACATTGCCCACACATATCGAGTGCCCACACGTATTGATTACCACACAAATTTAGCTAGGCCCAGAAACCATTTTTTGCTCGGTAAAGATGGTGTGAGCTCAACGCACTGTAGCGCGGCCCCCACCCTAGGAGAGTCACATCCCTGTTGCCGCAGCACCCTGGCAGATCCGCTGCGAGCACGTTCCCACGAACAAGACGGACATGAGCTAGCGAAATACGCTGACATTGTAACAGTTCACCTCCCGCAGTGTCTTATCACTATCAGCATGACCCGGCCAGCAGGCCTGAACAATGAGAAGAATGGTAAAATGGTCACTTGATGGCAGACAGTCTTATACATGTATATATTAATGAAAAGACCACCTGCAAAGTATGCTTTCTTCCACAAAATCTCGTATATTACAAACGCCTGTAGAATGTATTAAAATGAGAGAGCATGCTCCCATGATATAAGCAATGACGAGCCCACACCATTGCAGGTGGATGCTAATAATAAAGGAACGCTCCAGGGATCTGTTTGTTGCGTGGATCACTGGGCAACCTACCTCCCATGGTTTTGCGCCATAACTAAGCTAATGCTGCTAGAGTATACGGGAAAGCGAATGAAACTATACTATGTAAAGGATGCGCGAGAATGCACTTATCATGTGTGTATGTCTAAGCCCCTTATGTGCCACCACCGTCACGTACAGTGGCGGGTCGTTTTCTATGTACTCCACCGACCCAACTACTACCTCATTTACTGCGAATGTATATGCCTGTAACTAAAATACTGTAGCTGCTAGAACATAATATACAAATATGGTGCTCGGACTGGGTATACTCGAGACACATCCAGCAAAGTTAAATGCACGTTTAAAGTGATTTTGAATAAGTATTATAGAAAGTGTTCAAATGTTTGTGATGTTTTTACCTACATTCGGCAACACACGAGGGAGATACCTTTGTGAATGCGTACAAGGCCATTCCCCCTCCCACCCTGCCAAGGCCGCCAAGACATGAGAACAGAGGCCCGCTCTGCGCTACCCCACCTCCCCCGACTAGACTGGAGCCACTTCAAAGATTTGTAGCCCCCACTGCAGCACCCAAAGCCGCGGCCAGCCACCTGCATTATTTACAGCACAGCAGTAAACCTTTGTCTAAACTCAAGCGCCCCCTCGTAAACCCCACAACCCACCAGACCATCTTAGACTTATGGCCCTGCGCAATCAGGACACCCAACACTTTGACAACACGCAGCGGAACATCCATAACAAACTTCTAACAAGGCAGAAAGACCTGTACCGCCCGTCCCAGGCCCCGAAGCTTAGCCCCTCGACCTATGGCCCCGGTCAACAGGACATGGGTAACCAGGCCTCGATATATTACCTCCAGACCCCTCACAATGTGCATTCCTCCTGTGTTGCATTAACCTATAAAATAACCTATTGGAAGATTTACTAAAGAGAATAACACTGTAAATGACTGAATGACTGCGGTGTGCATGGCCGAGGGCAAGCAAGTCAGGAAAGGCATTCATCTCTGCCCCAGACCGCATTGGCACACCAACACCGCCCGGATGAACTCAAGCCGACCTGCCAGGCCCAGCCCAACCCACGAGGGTGACCAGTGACGTCCTTCAGCCAAGACCAACCACGCCGCAGCAGCACCTATAGTTAGTCGTCGCCACCCAATCCCAATGAACTTGTGCCCCCTATAGTATGTAGGTTTTGATGACTTTTTTGTAAATATATACGCCTGTCTTTGCTATTGTCAGACAGAGCGCTCTCGGAGGTTGCAGAGTTCTTTGCATGCCATATTCTGATTGATAAACTCCCATTTACGCTCACCCGCACTCTGTCTTGGCCTTATTCCCATCCTGGGAGAGTCCTTCATTGTCTCTCATTGCGGGGAGGATCGTGCTGTTTGGGGACGCTTGCTTTCAGTGGTGACCCCGATAGCGTGATTTTTATTTCTTCCTAACTCCTTATAACCGTCCCCTTTTGGCACGAGAATCTCCGGTCGAAAAGGGATACGCACGGTGAGCCGGCTCCGGGAGGCTGCCCGCCAACGGCGACCGGTACACTAAGAAGTGCGCACTCAATAGAGAGAGGGTACGGGATCCCGGTTGAAAAATCCCCTTTGAGTACCGCTCGCCGGAGCCGGGGCTGACTGTTGAGCTGACGGCGACACTGCCTGGACGGACCCAGTTTCGGAGACTATCGGTTCAAGACGGGCACGTGAGTGCTGAGTGCGAGCGATTGTAAGGGGAACGGGGAGAGAAGTGTAGGGCAGGTAACGAAGAGGGGGGTACGCAGATCTACTAAGGATCATCTTGAACTTTCCTTGCTTTTTCTTTGCATATGGCCATTAGGATTACGAGGTGAATAAGAGATAAGAGTGACGGGAACCTAGCTCTGAAAGGGGGTGGAAGGCGGCGCCGCATAGTGCTATCTTGACTAGTACTGGGAATATATGAAGAAGTGGAATATAAAATAAAAGTGTTCAGCAAAAGGGGACACAGAGTACATTAGTAACCGCTATTACTTTTTTCTTTAAGGGTAGGGGGAGAATAAAGAACTGTGATTAGCACAAACTTAGGGGGACAGTAAGAGAAGAAGAGTCCTACTAGAAAGGGGGGAAAGCAGGTTAAATTCTATATATATATATACGCGCATCCAGATATTCAAATAAGACGAACAGGGACAGCCGGCTAGGGAGGAAAGGGAGGGCAGCTTGAATGGTGAATTGAGTGGTGCCAAGAGGTGTGTGCACCTCGTATGTGCTAGAAGACATTTTGATGTTGTGAATGTGTGAGGCGGTTATAAATGTGTAATAATTAAATGGTCATGGTAAGTGTGGTCGGATAAAAGTTTTTTTTTTTTCCCTTCTAAGACAACGTCAATGTAGTGAAGTGAGTGAGTACCTTTTGATTTCCAGGCCGACCTTGTCAAAATAAAGGATGGGTTGCTCTTGTATGTGCCCCCCAAAGAGAACAGAATAGACATTGTGTACGGCCAGTTTTGCATTGTGCAGTCGGGAAGGAGGAGAGCCCAAAGGGAGCCAGCATTGAATGTGAAGTAAAATATAAAGAATAACATTGATACTGCATTTACATTGTAGTTGCAAACACACGGAGACACACCAGCACTAGGAGGGCACAGAGATGGGGGCTGAAACACCCTTATCACATATTTGTAAGAATCTCCCGGGATACGTGGAGCGGATTAAAAAATATCACGACCAATGGGTGACCGAGCTAAAGGGGGAGGGGTTGCCTCAGATTTGGCCCGAGGGAGGGTCATTTGATAAAAGTGTTCTGGATACGGTGGCCACATGCATTTTTCTCAAATACAAAGGAAAACAGCTGCAGAATAGGAGGGAAATATTAGATCTTTGGAGGTTATTTGAAGAAGTACCACCGCCTAAAACACCATCATTAAATCCTGATCTCCCGTCTACCACAGACAATCCACTACTAATACAGAGAGATGTCAAAGAAGTGTCAAGTGTAGCGCCACCAGTAGAGGTAATAAGTTTGTACCCGATATTAAAGAAGCCTGTGCCCGCAGAGGGGTACAGTGACCCCACTTACATACCTCCCCCAAAAGATACTACACCCCACCGGCCCACGGCACCTCCGCCATATGAAAGCACGAGGGAGCGAGCCCAGGCAGGCACACAAAGGGTAGATATAGAGAAGCTCACAGATGATCTAGAGTCAAGACTGTCGATAGCAAAAGATGAGCTCTCAAGGATAAAAGACATATGCGAACGAACAGCACTAGATGCAACTAGATCAGGGCGTACGTCCAGAGCACCAGCTTAGAATTGAGGAAGAACCAACGCAAATAATAGAAGTAGGGTCCCGAGAGGGAGATGTTGTAAACGAAGAAAGGCTTGGGGGAATTAGAGAGGAATTGCTGTGTGATATAAGGGACGAGTTAGAAGAAAGCGACAGGTTGAGTATGGCGATGGGAGGGGGAAGCGAGGGGGGGAGGAAGGTACGTGTTCAATGAGAACCCTGGACGATGAATGGACGGGGCGATTAAGGAACAGAGTGGGGAAAATGGCATCACTGGGAACATCAGCAGCCAAAACAGGCCCGGATGGGACGACGAAAGGAAAGCTACAGCTCCCGTTGATACACAGGGGAGGAGGGAGGCCTAACTATATCCCATGGGCGCAGATGGATAAAGCCAATTTATTAAAACTATTGCCCCCGTTATCAGGAGGAGCAAGCAAGTGGATATATGCCTTTGAGAAACATACTGCTGGGGTACCCCTAGCTATAGGAGATGTGAAAAGTCTGCTCGTGTCAGCAGTGGGCGATCAGGCTGAAAGAGTATGGGTAAAAGCCGGGTTCCCGGGAGTAACGTTAGACTGTGACCGCCATGATGGGGCATCCTTTAACACAGTGCGTGCCAGGGTGTGGGATGCCTTACGCGAAACATTCCCAGACACACCGGACTTACAGTCAGTGATGCAGTGTACAATGAATGACGGGGAGGAGGCTATGGATTACATTTTTCGGGTCCAAGAGATGTGGAGAGCAGAAACGGGCACGCCCTGGTATCAATCGACATCTTTATTTTATTTTATTATAAAGAGAGGGCTACCAAAGGAAGTGCAGAAGGCGCTTGACAAGATAGCAGGTATTGAAGCAAAGGGATGGCCAGAAATTCAGAGCATAATAGTACATCATTGTAAACGAATTAAGGAAAGGGAGAAGGAGGTGGCGCAGAAAAGATTGGCAGACGAGGCGAAGTTAGTACAAACAAAGTTAGTGAAGGTTGCAGCAGCAGTAGCCGCGCTCCCACACAGTAGGGAGGGAGATGATGAAGAGGAGGGGCTGATAGCACTCCAAGGAAGGGTGGCAACTAATTGGGCGGGAACAGCACAGCGGCAGTGGACTGAGCAGGAGCAAGGTGGAGGTCCGCAGTGGCAAGAGTGGACCCCTCGAGGGGGACGAGGTGAGTACAGGGGCCGGAGAGGAGGCGGACAAGGGTACGGGGGAATGGGAGGAAATGGATGGCAGGGTCCCAGGGGCCCCCAGGGGAGTTGCTGGAACTGTGGACGATGGGGGCATTACTACAGGGAGTGTAGAAGTAGACAAAGCAATGGGTTCCAAGAGGAGGAGAATTATGGTCATCCACACCCAGGGAGCCCATATGGTCTTCCAATGGGACAGCAGCAACTAAGAAACCCCGGCCAGGGTACCACGGGCCAGCAACAGGGACCCCAGTATAGGACACAGAACAACCCACAAAACAATGACAGTATGCAATACACACCAGGTAACCCTTTCGCGACAACAGCAAACGGGGCCCCCGCACCAGCACCTTACAGTGGCATGTCAGTGGTTTCAGGGAGTGTCTTTAATGAGGGAGGGGCGATGAGATACCCCGCATAGGACAGCCCACAGAGAACACTTGCGTGTCCAGTTCTATCCACCACCTACAATGCAGCAGAGGAACCATTGGTAGGGGCGCAGATAGGAGACAAGCAGTTTATATTCATGGTTGATTGGGGAGCGGAGAAATCATGTGTCAGAGAGGGCCGATTCCCGTTATCTAACAGGAAGTTAGAGACGCAGGGGTTCTCTGGGGCTGTAATTGAAGTTCCTTACACAGAAGCTTTGGATGTAACGGTGGGGGGTAAGACTGTGAAGGCACCCTTATTGTATTACGAACATTCCCCAATAAACTTGCTAGGGAGGGATCTTCTGAGCAAACTCAACATGACCATATCATTTACGGAGAGAGGAATAGTGTGTTCTACACCTGGGATATGCCCCTTGCGGGCGATGTTGGTAGTGCAAGTTTACACAACCACACAGGAAATACGAGGCCTGCCACAAAACGAGGGAATGTTTATCAAAGGGCTAAAGACTCTGGCCCTCATAATTCCCGAGCTAGGAGACATGGACTGGAGGATTCCGGCGGAGTTCCTCTTCCGCCCCATAGTGTGCCCCAACACCGCACCGGGATCAGTGGTATCATTAGACTTGCACGCTGTACAAGTGTCAGCAAAAAGGATCGCTGTGATTGGAGTGGACGAGGAAGGGTGTGAGTGGCGCACAGTGCTGTGCACAAACGCCAACATCGCCCTACGAGAGGTGACGGATGAGGATCTCTTTTTAATACAAGCAAGGGAGACCCCCGTCCAATTGATGACAGTGGTAGGAGCACCACCGTCATTTTTTGATGACGACATGAGGCTCGTACCAAACAACTTATGGACAACAGGCCCCCATGATGTGGGACTGTTGCATGGAGTACAACCTGTGGTAATAAAACTAAAGCAAGGAGCAATTTTACCGCGAGTTAAACAGTATCCTTTGTCTCGTGAAGCTGAAGAAGGGATAAAAGAAACAATAAATGCCCTACTAGCACAAGGGATAATAGTGCCTTCAAGCTCCCGATGTAACACCTGTATTTATCCAATCAGAAAAGCAAAAGGGGGGTCTTGGAGGATGATACAGGACTTACGCCCCCTCAATGATGTAATTCAGAAGGAGTTCCCTCTAGTCCCGAACCCTGCATCAATTCTATGCAGCATCCCGAAAGAGGCATCACATTTTACAGTAGTAGACTTGAAGAACGCATTTTTCTCTATACCCCTGGCTGAAGAGAGTAGATACCTTACCGCCTTCACACTGGGGGGTAAAAGATACGAACATTGCAGATTACCACAGGGATACTGCGAGAGCCCGAGCATCTTCAACCGCGTATTACATGAAGACCTAGGAAACCTATCAGTTGAGAGCACCATTATTCAGTACGTAGACGATCTACTAGTATGCGCACAAAACGAAGAGAAATGCAGAACAGATTCCATAACATTACTGACTTTGCTGGCCAACAAGGGGTACAAAGTGGACAAGGGAAAGCTACAGTACTGTCTGACAGAGGTCCTGTACCTAGGACAGCTGATTTCAAGAGATGGGAAAAGAATAATACCAGACAGAGTAGAAGCCATAAGATCAGTAGGAGAACCCACAACAGTAAAGGACATGCAAAAATTCCTGGGAATGTGCAATTACTGCCGAGCATGGATATTAGATTATGCAGCATACACCAGGCCCCTATTACAAGCATTAAAGGTGGCCCAACAGGAGAACAGGAAGATGGAATGGACAGAAGAGATGAGCTCCTCTTTCCAAACATTAAAAGATTTGATTTCAAGCGCCCCAGTACTCGCAAACCCTGATTATGGACGCAAATTTTACCTATTCTCACACTGCAAAGAAACTCTCATGACAGCAGTGCTGACTCAAAAAACGTCCTTAAGACACAAGCCACTGGCTTACTATAGTGGTACTTTAGATGCCGTGATGCAGGGCCATTTCGCGTGCGAGCAATCACTCGCTGCAGCCGCGTTCGCGATTGAAAAAAGTGCCACAATAGTAATGGGTTGCCCTGTGACATTGTTTGTGGAACATTCATTATTTGCAATACTCGAGAGATCAAAAAGCACACTGACCACACAGCGGGCGACCGCCTACGAGACTATATTGTCCAGTGCCAACATCCATATAGTGAGATGCAAGACAGTGAACCCCGCCACATTCATTACAGAAGCGTGCACACTGGAAGACATGCAGAACCACGATTGCGCAACCTACACAGGAGAGAGAGGGGAGGACACAGTGGTGTGTGAGAACGCTTTAAGCGAGGGGGAAGTGTATTTTGTGGATGGGTCCGCATCAATTGACGTGGGCACGGGAGAAAAACACGTTGGCATGGCAGTAGTGAGGTTAGAAGACGGTGAGTATGAAACACTGGTACAATACCGCCTCCCATCACATTACTCCGCACAGGCAGCAGAACTGATTGCGCTCATAGAAGCACTACATGCAGCAACGGGTTGTGCAGTGACAATATACACAGACTCAGCTTACATGACAACTACAGTACATGGAGGCCTAGCAAGATGGGGGCGTAGGGGATTTAGGCGGGCAGACGGAACACCAGTACAGCATGCAGAATTGTTGAAAGAGTTAATTGAGGCCCTGCAAAACCCTACAGCAGTAGCAATAGTAAAGTGCCAAGCACATACATCAAACACAGATGCTGTGTCTTTAGGGAACGCGGCAGCGGACGCTGCCGCCAAGGAGGCTTCCTATTTTCAGAAAAATGATACAGGTGAGTACATACTTAAGCACAAAAGAAACAAAGAACCCCCAGAGGGATATAATATGATGCCCATACCACAAATAATAGAATTGCAGGAAGGAGCCAGTGCAGAGGAAAAATTAATGTGGACAAAGCGAGGGTGCAGCAAGTCAGGAACAGACCTGCTGTGGCGGCAAAATAACTTGGGGAAAGTGGTAATGCCCATACAGCTATTAGAGATTGCATTTCAACAGCTACACTTCCCTGCACATAACACCAAACAGCACATCGCAGCAGAAATACAGGAAGAATGGTTCGTGCCCTGTCTCCAGGAGCATGTGTCTCGATTGGCAATGGAATGTACAACATGCCAAATATACAATTCAGGAATGACATTACGCACTCTCCGGGGAACAATTCCTAAACCCATTGGCCCATTCAAGGAACTACATATAGATTACGCAGACATGGGAGAAAGGTGTAATGGCGCACGGTACATGATCGTGGTTGTGTGCCCATTTTCAAGGTGGGTGGAAGCAGGACCTTGCGCACGACCTGATGCCAAGAGCGCCGCCAAGTTCCTAGTAAGGGAAGTGTTCCCGCGCTGGGGAATTTGTGACGTGATTCGCTCAGACAACGGCACTCATTTTGTGAATGAGCTTTTTAAGGAAGTCACTACATTATTGGGAATAAAACATAAATTATGTTCAATTTATCATCCTCAAAGTAATGGCGTAGTGGAAAAGATGAACGGACTGTTGAAGGGCAGGTTATCAAAACTATGCTTCTCATTAAAGAAGAATTGGATTTACTGCCTACCCCTTGCGCTATTTGAATTGAGAAATCAGCCAAGCAAAGACCACCATTTGTCCCCGCACGAGATCGTGACTGGGAGACGGATGAACACAGCACACTCGCCACTGCGCGAACACTCAGACGCTCACAGAAGCGCTGCGATATTGGGAGATGAGTTCACAGATTATTTGAGGAAATTGACAAGGGCAGCGCGCGTGATATCAAAGCAACTCTCCCCACCCTTCACTAGAGAAGAGGGAAACGTAACAGGCGCTGTCACGGAGCCAGGACAACAGCTACAGCTAATGCCAGGCGACTGGATTTATGTCAGAAGCTTTGTGCGTCGGTGGAATGCACCACGATTCCATGGCCCATACGAAGTAATATTTTGTACGCCCACGGCAGTAAAGGTCAAAGGGTTGAGGTACTGGGTGCACTTGACCGACGTACGGAAGGCATATAGCAACGTACAAGAGGAGGTAGATGAGGAGGCACAGACAACAGCAAACGATGTAACTGAGCAGAATGTCTGAATATGAATTTGTGTGTGTGTGTGTGTTGGTACTGGACTTTATTAAGAGAATAACTGACAAGGATACTTAAGAAAAATAAAAAAAAAAAGATTGTGCGTTTTCTCTTTTTATCTTGTTGATTTGTATATAATTAATGAAATAACCAATTATGGCCTGTATAAACCCCTGTCTGTGGATACCCATCCCCGTACCCCCACCCGATTCCATCCCCCGTCAAATATATATATTGGTACTGATGGTGCTAGCAAAACGTTTACATGCATGCACTTAATGCACTTTTATATCTCAAAACAGGAGCTTCCATGGCATCTAACGGGCAGCCTGCAACGGATAGAATTAGTAGAATGAGAGAATTAGTAAATGAGAGATGCAGATATTCGTATGAGTGTGGACTATCCGTGTGCATCACATTGTTTTTTATGCTAATGTTTGGTCTGGTTACATATTGGTTTGTAGCGTTCATCTCTATCGAGATGAACGAGGGGGGAGGGATTAACAGCACTACTGGGCCCAATACAACTACAAGGGCCAATACAAGAGAAGGTGATTTTTTGAGATGGGATGGAACTAAACTTGTATGGGGGTATCATACCACACCATCCAGTGCTGTCATAATACAAAGAAAAAAACCACAAGGTGGGATGCAGAACAACACAGTGTCTCCACCAGGGGTATCTAATTACAACGCCCACAGTTTAAATGACCGAAACCCGTCTGCCATATCGTGGTTGTATAACACCCCCACCAGTCAGCCTGCCCCCATACTAAACAACTTCCTGCCAGATAACGTCAGGAAGGAAGAGGAGAAGCTGCTAGCCATACACAAAATATTATATGATGCATGGGCCAAGGGGGGCGGGAATGAGAAAGGGGGGTCCAGTTCGTCCCTCGCCCAGGGAGTTGGGAAATATATGAGGAATAAGAACAACAGACGGAAGAGAGAAGCAGGGAGGAGGAAGTATGATGAGTACTATAGGCTAGGTCTAGATAAGATGGAAGACCCACGACACCCCCACCAAACAAATAAGTGGTATGCAGATATGAGTGCCACAGCTAAACAAACAACAAACGAGAGCTGTTATGTTTGCTCCCTCATCCCTCACGCATCAGGTACACCCAAAGTACTGTTACCCAAAGAGTTGCCAATTATAGATGCCCAATGTCTCCTTCATCTCACGTTATGCAGAATTAAGAACACCTTCCAGGCACATGAAGTGACTTTTCAAATGCTGCAGAACGAGAAAACGTGCTACCCAAAACCGTCAGGGGTTGTATGTCTGAAAGAACCATTTTTTGCAATCGAAGGGACACTTTTTTCTGATAACAAGTGGAAGAACGAAGAAGTAATGTGTAAAGCTGAAGCACTGAGAGGTGTGGCACCGGAGAAATTGCAATGGATAGAAGAAACGTGCACACCCGTATGGAGGGAACACATTTCAAAGTTAACTTGGGTTACGCCCATCGAAAAGCCTTTCAAGCTGCAGAGTGAAAAAGACTATGAACTGTGTTTTAAAGGAGAAGGGAGAACCCCCATGGGAACAAACAAGAGCTGCAACAAGACCCTCACCATCCCAGATCTAAGAAAAGGGACTGCGGCCCTTATGGACACGTACTGGGTATGCGGCAACCAGGCATACCTACACCTCCCCCCGTAATGGAGTGGCAGCTGCTCAATGGCCACTCTGCACTCAGCCCTAATGGTGATACCCGAAAGCCACATCGATGGGAGCAAAAGGACACAGGAACGCATGCAGCAAAGTATGGCTCAACCAACTGCAGAGTCACAAATATACGTCCTGTCTTCTGGAAGCAAGGGAGAGGTGCTGACCCGTAACAGACGAGCATCAAATTATATATCAAAGGCATCATCAGAATTATTGGCTCAGATCCCAGACAAATATCGATTATTCAGCTCAGCAGAAACATTTTTTGCCTCGCTCGTATCAAGTGTCCAAGCAAGGGCTAACGCAAAATGGCTCCAGATAACCCGTTGGGAACTAATTCAGCTGGCAAACGACACTGAAGAAGGTTTTAACATAATAAAGGTTGAACTAAGAGCCTTGCGACTGATGACCATGCAAAACAGGTATGTCCTGGACCTGTTGACGGCGATGGACGGCGGTGTTTGCCGAAAAATAGGAAGTGCCTGCTGCACTTTCGTACCTTCTGAAGACGCAGAGAACGGCTCCCTGTCCCATGTGATCGAAGCAGTCCACAACCTAGGAGAAAAAATGAAGATGGAAGGCGGAGCAGAAGATAGTACATGGTTCGATAACATCTTCTCCTGGGTCCCCTCATGGCTTGGAACAACTGTGAAATTTTTGATGCCAGCTGTGGTGTTCCTCCTTTTGATTTTCTGCCTGTGCCAGGTGGGTCTTCGAGTCTGTGCTAACGCAGTACCAAATGGTGCAATGATGATGGTGACAATGGGCAACTCACACGGTACAATAAAAACGATGCAAGAGGCACAAGTACAAACAGGGGTAGACAACACACCCAGGTACCAACTGGTGCCCATGTACCACGACAAGGATATTGTAGATAAACTGTGGCACACCACCATCAAAGAGCCCCGCATACTAGAATGGTACGAGGAAGTTTGGGTAGATTTGGAGGGAGATGGTGGGTGTATATATCTCACGTGTACTCCAGATGAATACGCCAGGAGAGGTGAGAGCTTAAGGGGGGTGTGCAGAGCATGGATGCCTATCAAAGGAACTCCTGCATGGGATGAGGCAGTGATGGACGAAGCAGAATGTAGGAGGATAGAGGATTTAAAGAATTTGTTACTTAAGTAACGAAAGGGGGGAAATGTAGGGGAGGACTGGTCCAGGAGACCCCTCTCGCCTGCGTTTTCTCCCCAGGTGAGGGCTATGGCTCATTGGGCGTTCCCTCGTGCCACCCGGGCCCAGGTGGTGGAGGGCTCGCCCGCTGGAGACATTGCCCACACATATCGAGTGCCCACACGTATTGATTACCACACAAATTTAGCTAGGCCCAGAAACCATTTTTTGCTCGGTAAAGATGGTGTGAGCTCAGCGCACTGTAGCGCGGCCCCCACCCTAGGAGAGTCACATCCCTGTTGCCGCAGCACCCTGGCAGATCCGCTGCGAGCACGTTCCCACGAACAAGACGGACATGAGCTAGCGAAATACGCTGACATTGTAACAGTTCACCTCCCGCAGTGTCTTATCACTATCAGCATGACCCGGCCAGCAGGCCTGAACAATGAGAAGAACGGTAAAATGGTCACTTGATGGCAGACAGTCTTATGCATGTATATATTAATGAAAAGACCACCTGCAAAGTATGCTTTCTTCCACAAAATCTCGTATATTACAAACGCCTGTAGAATGTATTAAAATGAGAGAGCATGCTCCCATGATATAAGCAATGACGAGCCCACACCATTGCAGGTGGATGCTAATAATAAAGGAACGCTCCAGGGATCTGTTTGTTGCGTGGATCACTGGGCAACCTACCTCCCATGGTTTTGCGCCATAACTAAGCTAATGCTGCTAGAGTATACGGGAAAGCGAATGAAACTATACTATGTAAAGGATGCGCGAGAATGCACTTATCATGTGTGTATGTCTAAGCCCCTTATGTGCCACCACCGTCACGTACAGTGGCGGGTCGTTTTCTATGTACTCCACCGACCCAACTACTACCTCATTTACTGCGAATGTATATGCCTGTAACTAAAATACTGTAGCTGCTAGAACATAATATACAAATATGGTGTTCGGACTGGGTATACTCGAGACACATCCAGCAAAGTTAAATGCACGTTTAAAGTGATTTTGAATAAGTATTATAGAAAGTGTTCAAATGTTTGTGATGTTTTTACCTACATTCGGCAACACACGAGGGAGATACCTTTGTGAATGCGTACAAGGCCATTCCCCCTCCCACCCTGCCAAGGCCGCCAAGACATGAGAACAGAGGCCCGCTCTGCGCTACCCCACCTCCCCCGACTAGACTGGAGCCACTTCAAAGATTTGTAGCCCCCACTGCAGCACCCAAAGCCGCGGCCAGCCACCTGCATTATTTACAGCACAGCAGTAAACCTTTGTCTAAACTCAAGCGCCCCCTCGTAAACCCCACAACCCACCAGACCATCTTAGACTTATGGCCCTGCGCAATCAGGACACCCAACACTTTGACAACACGCAGCGGAACATCCATAACAAACTTCTAACAAGGCAGAAAGACCTGTACCGCCCGTCCCAGGCCCCGAAGCTTAGCCCCTCGACCTATGGCCCCGGTCAACAGGACATGGGTAACCAGGCCTCGATATATTACCTCCAGACCCCTCACAAGGTGCATTCCTCCTGTGTTGCATTAACCTATAAAATAACCTATTGGAAGATTTACTAAAGAGAATAACACTGTAAATGACTGAATGACTGCGGTGTGCATGGCCGAGGGCAAGCAAGTCAGGAAAGGCATTCACCTCTGCCCCAGACCGCATTGGCACACCAACACCGCCCGGATGAACTCAAGCCGACCTGCCAGGCCCAGCCCAACCCACGAGGGTGACCAGTGACGTCCTTCAGCCAAGACCAACCACGCCGCAGCAGCACCTATAGTTAGTCGTCGCCACCCAATCCCAATGAACTTGTGCCCCCTATAGTATGTAGGTTTTGATGACGTTTTTTGTAAATATATACGCCTGTCTTTGCTATTGTCAGAGAGAGCGCTCTCGGAGGTTGCAGAGTTCTTTGCATGCCATATTCTGATTGATAAACTCCCATTTACGCTCACCCGCACTCTGTCTTGGCCTTATTCCCATCCTGGGAGAGTCCTTCATTGTCTCTCATTGCGGGGAGGATCGTGCTGTTTGGGGACGCTTGCTTTCAGTGGCAAACCTTCTTTGTAAACATCACGGATTTGATTTTTTTTAAAAAAAGAATGGGCAACTAAGAGGTTACACTTATAGTTTCATTATTCAAAATTACTGCACGCGAAGTGCGTAGTGCTGTTATCACGCCAAGTGCGAGGATGTCACACCAAGCAATGCAGTAAAATAACAATAACCGAGTGCATAATAATCTTCCCAATGTAAATGGAATGGAGACCTTTGATAAAAATGCCTTTTGTGTAATAAATATTCAAATCTAAGACACTCACTCACCTGCTGCGAGGTGTCCATGAATAAGAGCATGTGAGTAGAACGCTTACTGTTTAATGTAACTTACTCTAAGTGATTGTATATAAGGACACGTATGCCATTTTGGCAGCCTCATGGCCCATGCATCTGGAATAAAAAGGTGGAGGGAAGACCGTAGGGGGAGAGGAAGGCGTGATATCCGAGGGGCTAATGAGTGCAGGCTGGAAGTACCTTGCACCGGTGTGATTCTATTCACTACAATTACAAATGTCAATGATAATGAAACTGAGGACCCCGTTTTGAAATTTTGTTTAAGTGCTTCTATTTTACATGGGGTAGGTAAAACTGCCACAAAGTAACATTTCTCCTGACCCTGTATCCTTTTGTCTCAGTGTGCAACTGCACCCAGCATGTGATGGTGGTAAGGCCTTTATACAAAACACGTCCAGATTCTGCTAATCACTAAGTCACAGCAGATCGTTTTTGAACTTAAAACACTGGGTGTCTAAAAGCAATGAAACAGAATTGGGATTTAAAGGTGAGTTTCAGGGTTTAAAGAAATGTTAACTTAACTCGAGCACCTCCAGCGTTGGAAACGTCGCAATACCAGCTGCATTCATATTAGCTGCACCCCTATAGATAGTGGCAAAGCTCTAGGCAATGCTACCCAACATCAGGCAAGAGGATCCACCAGTTCTCCTCCCAACCAGGTTGGTGATCATACTGAGAGCATTGAGGTGATAGCTCCAATGATACACAATTATGGTCACATTGGCATAAGTCTACTCCAAGTTAACTATTAAACGGGTGCCAAGAGCTTTAAGGAAGACAACATCAAACCTCTGGTCTTTAATAAATGGACTAACTTGTGGACAGATGAACTTGCTTTCCTAATGAGGTATTCCCAAAATGTTATGCATACCCAGATACTAGCACTGTCCCCAACAGCCAGGGCAAATCAAAGTCTATGGCTTGAACATTTTTGACTGCAAAATAAAATCTGCATTTCTGGTAAGCTGTGGGGAAATGAGATGGGCCACCATAATGAGATTCTCCAGAATAACCTCCCAGATATGTTCCATCTGCCAGACGAAACATTTTGGCAACCAAGCAGGCTCATACGACCAAGCCATAAGATGGACAAGCAGTGGCAAGTCCTAGGTGGTGTCCAGTTGGGTAACACAATAATACAAGCACGCGGTGGATAATCAAAACCAGCTTGAAGTAGTAAAAAGAAAAGGAAAGGCAAAAAATAAAGTTACACTCCATAGTTTAAATGGCCATAATGTACATGATTGAACAGCGTTTCATTTCCAAAACACTTCATAATTGTTTAGTAAAAAAATCGTGTGCAGTCATAATACGTTTGTTACCTTATAGCTTGCATTTCTAGTTCGGTTTATTGCTGCTCTTTATTCGTTTTCGAGCATTTGCCCTCATCAAACCTCATACATGAAATGTTATACTGCTTTTATCTTAAGGAACTAAACTGCCACATTTGAGACCCGAACCGTTAACCCTTTTAGAGCAACGTGGGGTTAGTAATATGGCGAATCCTCATTTGACTGGGCCATCATTAAGCCTCCCTATGTACATTTGTTCAGCTTTCTGGCATTTGTAGTAGCAATGCCGAAAAGGTACAAAGTTAGCTACTCCTCACAGCAAGAGCATGGGGTACAGGAGAACAGATTAATTTGCGTGAGACCAGACCCCACATTGTCTTTTGTTTGCATCAGACACCCATGAAACAGCCCTCATCCCTACAAGTAACAAACGGGGAAGTGTGTTGTCTCTTCGGTTGTGACAATATGGCGAGAGACATGGGCTGTGTAACAGCTGCCAAAGGCTTTCAGTTCCATTGGGCCACTTTTGGGGTATATTTGAAGGGATCTAGAAGTGGAATGAATTCTACCCATTGTGTTGATGCCATCTACTGCTTCCCCCATTACCATATGCAGCTCTGCATATGGCACTGCTGAATCTTATGCTAATTAATCTTCACCGTGTGTGCCTTAAACTCTTTAAATTATTTTAATAAGGATATTTACAGTGGCTCTAGATTAATTACCAGTGCAGTAGTAAATGTGGTTTAACAGGTGCCAGGCTTAACAGTAGGTATCTTTGTTACTTACTTGTTAATTACCAGTCACTAGTACCCTCAAGCTTCACTTGGCTGTTATTCATCAAGCCAACGGGAGCTTAAGTGTGGGTTTGGGTGCTACTTGGTTATTAAAGAGCTTTACTATGAGATTAAAGTTCATGCTATGTTAACATTTTGTAGCGGTTTGCATATAGTTGTACAGCAACATTTTAACACAATGATCTAGGTGGTTGTGTATTGGTTTATGGGAGTTGAACCCATCGGTTTTGGGCTGACATTTGGTTGTTGGATAGGGATTAAACGTGCTTTGCGTTTTGCCAGATTATTTGTTACACATGGAGACTGTCAATAAGAGTTTTTATTGTGTGTTATGTGGGCACCACCTTATTTCAAATGATTATTCTAACAAAGGACATTATAAATTATATTATTTTGTTGTAACCAGATGTTCACAGCACAATGTAGAGACATCATGCGCGTAAACAACTATGGAGAAACCCCAACAGTACTGGTTGCACCCTTGTAATAGTATTATGCATTTCGGACTCCAACTTCAGGGCACACATCCGTCATGAAGAAAAATAACTATGGCCAAAGCAGCTTGTTGCGTCAAACTGAAAACTGCTACAAAAAGTTACTCCGAGAGTTTGCGCTGGACCAATGATACCATTTGTATTTGTTATTTCAATAGCATTATTCATATATACTACAGGGTTGTCCAACTACAGGCCTCGAAACTAGATGGTTTTTCAGGACATTCCTCATTAATATTCATGAGAAAACATTTGCATACATTTAGAATTATTGTGTGCACTTTTCTCTCATCAATATTAATGAGGGATATCCTGAAAATCTGACATTGTTCTGGCCCTTCGAGGCCTGGAGTTGGACAACCAAGTACTAAACCATAGGCTATGCATAAACGGTGTCTACACTTTTATGCATAGCCTACGGTGTAGTGTCATTTGTCAGAAATACATTGGCCACGACTGTCTGCCTCATGAAATATTGAAGTCAATGGACTCACAATAAAGAAACTTTTTTTTTTTTTTTTTAATCACAGGAGTGCCTCATGTGGGTATCAGTCTGAGGAAATTAGCATGTCAAAAGCGTCTGTCTTTGGTCAGTGTGGCTTGACTACTCTCGGCTCCTAAAGGTCCATTCCTCTAATATTTTTGCTTGCTTGTTCGAGCACGGATAGAGGATCATGCGGCTGTGAGGGCCTGAGGTGTATTGGTACCAGGACCGAGAGCCTAGCAGCTGTCACCTGCTGCTGTATGGGTGAGAATATGGTGGAGAATTGTTGGGAGGGCATCCAGCCTTGTACAGGGTTTGCAGGCCCTGAGTGATACCAATGCTGGCCTAGCCTGGTCTGGTGTGAGACCCCAACGGTTGTTGGCAGTGTTGTACGTCCCTCACACTACCATTTACAGCCCTTTTTACTGTGTTCCACAGCCAAGGAGACCTCTTGACAAACAACCAGTTGTGCATTTTCATGTGCTTGTTCTGCCTAGCTGGGCGACCTCTGTCTGTGCTTATTTCACCTTCTTCTTTGTCTACCCCCCCACACTCCTGTCCCTCTTCTTGCCGGTGTCTTAACGTGTGCCCCTGTCTCGGGTGCATCTCTGCCACTGTGGCTGTTAGGCTCAGAGACAGAGGTTCTACCAGTGAGGTCGGTTAAGTAGGAGGTGGGTGTGGAGGTGGCCTAACTGTTGGGGATCCAACAACCCTTTTTTTGTCTTGATAGCTTCCACTTTGCAAGTGTTGGTTTGGATCCTATATGTACACATCTTATATTAAAATGTGGGAGTACTTTGCTTGCCACAAAGTTTGATGTTATCCTCAGTATGCCTGTCACTAGAGCTCTTGCCTCCAAAATGACATCTATGAATGTAGCTGAGCTATGCTCCTGTCAACCCAAGATTACAGACGTAGTAGCAGTTAAAGGGCTGCCATCGGAAGGCCTTGCACCTGCACCTCCGATTCCCTGTAAGAATCGACTGTCCGAGGTGCTTGCATTGAGCGTTCGAAGAAGACAGACTGCATGACATGAGACCATGGTGATAATGTTGAGAATGTCCCTTGACTATCCTTAGAGGACTCCTTGGCAAGTCCGGTCTGGAATATGGGTGGCCTTGCCTGCCAAGTAGATCATGGGTGTCCATCCAGTGAGATAGCCATTGGCAGTCTTTTGTGAAGTACCAATGGTTTATGCTTAACCGGGCCTATGCCCACACCATCCTTTTTGGAGAGAGTGGCGATAGTTAGCCCACAGTCCTCGTCTAAACCGCCTCAGGGACCCTTGGGGTTGCTGGACGAGCAAACGGATCATCATGCACACTTTAATCCAGATCAGTGGCACCGAGTCAAGATGAACATCACATGTGAACTCAATCAGTGCTATAATTCTTTCTGTTTATGGGTGGAATTTATAGACAAATGTGCATTACAATTTTGTAGATAATTGTTCCCACATATGAGGGGTCAGAAATGTGAGGCGGACAACTTTGTGAAGGTTTTTCAAAAGATGCCATTTTATTAACTGAAAGGGTTGGATAAGCGCCTCAGTATCCCCAGCCTGATGAGGATTTCCTTGCCTAAAATAAACTAAAGTTAACACTAAGGTGTCTGTCCCTCACACCTAAACTAAGGTGTCTGTCCCTCACACCCACACACTACTTAACAATGCAATATACGGCAGTACAACATCAGCAAATAGAACAGTTAAATTCACATCATAACAACTGTTTCTACTTCTAATCTGGGTGAATTCCCCTTCCCCAGATTTAAGCAGGATTTTGTTCAACAGTTAAAAGATAAAAAAAAGGTTATTGAAGTCCTGTATCGTAACAAAGTTCCACTTCAGTTCTCTTTTGGTTCCAACTTGATAACTAAGTTCGAACTCGTTTTCAACCAATAATTCAAAAGTGTTAACACAGCTTTCCTCTTTTTACTTGCACAAATGTTCTTGAAACACCTTCTGTTCAGCAACTTAAAATATTTCCTTACTTGATTGGTTTCAACAAAAAGATCTTTGTCAGGATATTTCTGCCTCAGCTCACAAAACCACTTGTTTGACACCATTGAATACTTCTGCAGCAGTTCACACAAAACGTGTTTCAATGATATTAATTTGTCATGATGATTCTATATTAATCCACAAATAAACACTAAAGTGTTTAATGAATTTAGCATTACCAAATGCATCTCTCTCCTCATACATAATTCCCTAAGGAGTACCATAAGGATTCCATTAAGTGGTTTTACAGAAGAAAGAGCTTTGAAATTGTTAACATTTAAAGACTCGTCTTCCTTATTTCTCTGGGACTCATAGGATTTTTCATTTCTATAAATGTCAAACTCTTAAAGGGTTTTTCTTATTACTAATATATGACAGGTAATAAGTGTCTTCACTCCCATTCTGACAGTTATTTTGAGAAATTAAAAACCCCTTACAGCAGGCCATTACATAATTTGGAATCAAGGAGATTCCCTGCCTTGAGGAAAACAAATATCACGTTTCATCCCATGAAGTCCTCTCATTTCCCTGGTGCCCTTCTCGTCCCAGTTGATCAGCCCGGCTAACACCGCCCCCAAGAACAGGAAGCATCTGCCTTTCCCCTGGTCACCTGGGAGAAGACTTTACAATCGGGATTTTGTGAGGACTCCATAGAATTCATCACACAAACCATTCAAATTCACAGCAAGGATATAGCTTGCCAGACGGACTTAAATGAGGCATATTTGGCACATCTACTGAAGGATAACATTGTGATCTGAGGTTTCTCTGGAGGATCAAATTAGATAATTGATGCTACTACAACAATAGGGACTGTGTGTTGGTGGGGTGTGGGAACAGCAATCTCCCACTCTTTTTGAGTATTTATAAAAAAAGGTCTTCATGGGTCGTCTAATCCGATAGTAGCGGTTTTTAAATAAGTCCTACAGCACAGTATGGAAATGCACAGTTTGTGAAAATGTGATTGATTTTTGTACGTTTTTAATCCGATTTACAGGACTTATTTCTGTTGCTTTTTATGCTTGATTTACTGTTGTATTCTGTCTTATGTTTGTCGGTTTTTGTTGTGTTTTATGTTGCGCTTTGAGACCTTTGGGTGTGTGGCGCATTAGAAATATTAAAACAGAGTGTTTTATCATACTACATATGGACACATGATGAAATTGTAGTAATTTACTACTACTGGGGTGCAACCAGTACTGTGGGGTGCTAGGGAGAATTCTCAGAAATGCGCCAATTCCCTCCACCTTAGAGACCCCCAGCAACTTTGCTGGATTATGAGGACTTGATTTTTTCAACCTGGAGAGAGTCAGACTCTTTTTCCCACTCTCTCATGTATTTTAATGTGATTTGGTACACTGTTTCTTTGGTTATGGAGTCTGACAAACTTGATAGGCATAATCCTTTACATTGGGTCACACAGCACATTCAGTGCAGTGGCCTAGGGAAGTCTTTCAGATTTCCCAACGGGTTGAATACCTTCTCTGGGATAAACCACTGTTTCCAGAGCAGTAAAGTGAAATTGACTTTACTTACATTTGTAACTTTCTAGACCCAGCACACGCTATCTTACAATAGGGTGCTGGAGGGGTTACCTAGTATACCCTTTGTCTTGCTTCTCATGTAACATTTTTTATGTTACCCTTTCCCCACTGAATGGCTGGTGGCAGTGGTTTTGCTTCAACTACCATGGTGTGCATTTACTGCGCGCTGCGTTTGCAACTGCAGTAAAGCACCCAAGGGTGCCATTTTTCTCAAAATGGCCTGGTCATCTTTTTTCGTCATTTCTTTGTGGAAAGGTCCTTCCAAGAGATTAACTCTGCGCGCCAAACCAGGTTTGGTCCCATTGTCCACTTAGCTTTTGGCGGGATTCACGGGTGAAGCCCGCCTCTGGCTCCAGGGTGTCTGGGATAGGCAAGAAGTGAAGGAGGTGCCCGAAACTCCCTGTGCTTAGTCTCCTAGGAGACCCAAATGCACTCTGGGGTGATTGGCCGGCTGACTGTCCGGCAAGGACAGGCAACCTGCTGGGTGACTGACAGCTAGGCTGGAATGAATGGGAGAGAACTGAATAAAAGGCAAGGCTTTTGGCTTGGAAGGCAGAGTCGACCACTGGACGAAGGAACCAAAGAAGAACTTGAAGAGGATGCCTGCAACTCCTGGACCGTTGATTTGCCTGGTGAAGCCCTGCTACAGTGCCGAAACGCCAAGTTCGCATCGACAGAGAAGCCCCTGCAAGGACGAATTGGTGGGACCAATCAACTCCAAAGTAAGCCACCTGGACATCCATTTCGGAGCTGGATGAATTTCCACAGAGTTGCTGCTGGAACCTGTATAACCAGGGAGAGGAACACCAGATTGTGTGCGTTGCATTTAAGCTGGCCAAGAGCTCCAGGAAGATCCCACAAACTCCCAGGAAGGAGGACAGACCAAGCCCCCTCAGAGTGCGGGACCCCAGAAGCAAGGAAAGGCCATCTCGACAGCCAGGAACCACAGTGTTGCTATTTGCGGTTGACACAAGCAGCTGAAACACTGAACAGCCACTGAAAGTGAAGTTTGACAATTGCAAGTTTTGACCATCCCAGTGCATTACAGGAGTCCCCCGACGTCCTCCCTCTGGTCACCACGACTGAGGCCCAGGAACAGTGAGGCCTGCAGAGCTGCACAGGAACAGAAGTCATCTGCTGCATCTTTTCTTCATCTTTAAAAAGGTGCTTACCTCTTGCTGTAGAGTTGCTTGAATCTTCTTGCATCTTCTTCTACTCACAAGTCTAATCAGCTTGTGGCCCTACATTTGATTCTTCTTTTCTCCAAAGATTTCTCAAACATTGTGCAAAGACTTTTCCATTTACCTACCAGAAGTGCTTCATCCTATATAAGACTTTTGTCCATTGACTTTAGCCTAGCCTATTGTACTGAATGACTCTTTCTGGAGGTATCCAAAAGTATTTGCCTGCTTAAGAATATTTGTGGTCTCTTGTACGTTCTAGATAATCCTTTCCTTTGACTTATATGATTCTAAATGCAACAGTGATATATTAATGTCCCCAGCACCCTAGCAATTGAAGTCACCTGAGGGTGTAGGTAGTGTCTGTGGGCCATCCCAAAAGGGTATCTACTGATTTAGAGATATTAAGAATATTTCAATAAGTGTATTTGAGTGCTACTATTATATTGCTCCCTTCTAAAGGCTTATTCTAACTGACTGATCGATAAATTATTAACTGTTTATTCAAGAAACCTTGAGTGTAAGAGTTTATTTGAATACTTGTAACCGTAAATCTGTGTAACTCCACTACAGCTCACATTTACCCCTCTTCAGATAAGCCTGGTTGCTCAGCACGCTACCAAAACTGTGTAGTACAAGCTTATACCAAAGGTTGGGTTTGCTATAGCTGTAGTCAGAGTTGTTTGTAGTGTTCCCAGAGGGTACTGCATACAAACTTTGCCTAACATGGGGGTATCCAATAGTGGTATACATTTTAATTTTGGCTCAGATTGCATACATTCACACTTGAATTAGGCAGACCTGGCAAAATGGCCCGTGTCAATCTGGAGATTTTCCTCTAGTGGTGTTATTCTGTCTCTGGATTTCTGAACTTGTATTCCTGAATTTCTAGCATGACAAGAACAATTACAAGTCTCCGAATGCAAAGGTGAAACACAGGACTAGATTACCATCTCCTGAATGACATGAGGCATGTATGAAGAGAAGGATGAAGATGTAGAAAGCTCCTTTTGTTGTGTTAAGGTTCTTGTGTGGTTATCCCCTATCCTTTTGTTTATATTGTTCTGAGCCTCTGACTTTAAAATTTGTGTGGTTAAAATACAGTAAAATATGCAGATTATGTTAATTTGGCTCGGGAGGATAGCTCAGGGGCAATGTGCTTGCCTTGGAAGCAAGGCGACACGGAGCAACACTGGTTCGATTCTCAGGTCCGTGCTTAGAAAGCTCTGGGTATTAAGCGTGTTATAAATGACCTATCATATCATATAATGGAAAATCACACATTAACATTGTCCATTCGGTTTACTCCTTGAGAGCATCTTATATTCTATTTGGTCATTAATGCATAAAGCGTTAAGAAGTCCATTTAAACAAAGGAAGGTTCCGACCCGCTTGTCTTCATAGAAAACACATATTTCCCTGCCGGACACATCTCCTGGAGGAAAACATAGGGTCCATTTTAAATAATTAAACACTCAAAATTTTAGTACTAATGCCTGATGTTGAAAGTGATTGAGGTGCTCTGTTGGCATGGTAATTAAAGTTACAGAAAGGGGGCGCTAGTGAGCCCGCAACCAAGATGGCCGGATTGCTTTGAGCTCCGTGTTGGATCCACTAGAGGGGAGGCAGTTCGAAGATCCATCGGGGTCCACATGAGCAGAAAAGCGAGTATTACCTGGCGGATGAGACCCGCAGATGATTGCCCAAATCTGAAAACTCAGGATGTCCCAGAAGCACAGAAAAACAGACGACCCAGATGCTGGAGACCCGGGGGCGGCCTGGGTCGGGGACAATGGGAACCGGTGTGGTGCAGAGAGGAAACACCACCACCTCAGGGAGGTGGGGCGAAGCGTTCACCACGAGTGAAAGAACCGCCACCTCCCCAGCAGCTGAGGCTGAGGTGAGATAATACGTGCTGCAGAGGAGGGGGGAGTAGCTGGCGGTGGTGACCCAGCCGCAACTCAGGTGAGGCCGTTCGGGGCTCCCTGTGTGAGGTGAGGGAGCCACAGACCCCGAATACACACCGGAACAAGAGCCGGGGGTGGGGCCGGAGGGGCGGCCCCGCTCCGGGGACTACAACAACGGCTCTGTGAATGGGGGAGCCTCCAGGCACTGTTGTGCAGTTGCTGCCATCCCTCCCCCCACTGTCAGCAGCAACCCCACTCCCCCCTCATACCGGCCTCCCCCAAGGCACCCACAGCGGACCCAGAGCTGGGCAGGGGGAGCCTGGAGAATGGCAGGGTCTGAGCCTGCCCCGAGGAACCATTGATGACCGCACACTGCAGTGGCCTTGACTCCCCGGCGGCCATCTGAGAGCGGGCATGGATCAGTTGCCCTGCAAAGTGCTAACTCTGAAGTCTGCCCCTGTTGTGCAGACAGGAGCGGCGATTCTGGTACACCACCTGGGGAAGTCATAACGGGTGCGGTCTGGATGCAAAAGCCACTATACCCTACTGCGACTGGCGAAGAGAATGGGACCCTGGAAGCAGGGACAACGATGGAGGGGCCCCAAGGGGCACATGATTGCTACAGGAATTACACCATAAACTGGAGCAAGGAACACTTGAACATAATAGGACCGTGGCCTCATACGCCACTCTCACTACACCGAGAGGAGACCTGCAACATCAGAGGGTCTTTTGCTCTTGAACTGATTGTAACGCTCACCTGACTCCCACGGAGGCGCTGGCCTGGTTCGCGCTGCTGTGACCTCTTCTAAGGTGATGCGCAGGGTTCGGAAGACGGACTGGACCGGGCCCCCAAATCTGGCTTGTCTGGCTCGCAGAAGTATCCTTCTGTAGGCGAAAATAGGGGATTAACTGTCTGCGGGGTAATGCAATCGGCCTCCCACTTTCCCCTCTCACCCTCCTCGAAACCCTTCTGTGATTCCTCATAGCATCTCACCTTAGGGTCTGGAAGGACGAGCTCTCCATCCTGCTTCTGATGCAGGGGCGCGTTGGTATCCAGTTACTTCACTGGATTTTCGGATTGGTGAGAACCAAACTTGCTTGGCTTCCAGGTAAGTTTTTTGATAAGAGGTTCCCCTTGTGTCCATGCATTAATGTACTAATGCTAGTGTCTTTTTCCCCATAGGGGCCGGGGTACGGAATGCCGGGGAACAGGCACCGACCCGAGATGAGAGGTGAAATCCTTGTAGAAATCAGGTAAGTCTTTAATGAGCGTTTTTTGGTAATGTCTTTTCATTCGCTCATTAACGCTGATGTCTCTTGTTCCCCTTAGGGGCCGGGGTCCGGAAATGCCAGGATGCGACGCGGACCCGAAATGAAGAGGGAATGAATCAACAGGTAAGTCTTAACATGGAGATTTAGCTTTCCTTATTCCCTTCTCTCTCTCACCTTTTGTTCTGGTCTTTTTCTCCCTAGGCGCTGGGGCGTGACTGCGAATGCGGATGATCGCTGTTGAACATGGAGGCGCCCTGTAAAGGTGAGTGGAATGCGGCGCTGCAGCGATCGACACGATGAGCTTTTAAATAAAGTCTTCCTTTTCAGGATTGACGGCGAGATGTCTCCGGGATGCGGCTTTAGCAGGTAAGGACTTTTCCTTCTTCTGTTCTCTTCTTCTCTTCCTTTGCAGGTGATCCAGGATGCTGGCAGGCGTGGCAGAAGTCAGGATGCAGGAGCAGACACGGTGAGCGTCCAGCTGCTAGATGCAGAACAACGTGAACCACGTGTGGCTGTTCGGGTGCGGTTTAAATAGCCTTGGAAGAAGTTCCAGGTATGTTTCCTTCCTCCAATCAGGTATGTATCCTTCCCCGACCACGCCCGGATGGTAAATTAGTCCCACAGGTAAAGTAGTTCCTTTCAGGCCTCAAGGAGGCCGGGATCCTGCAGCATGGTCTGCATCAGGTAAGTGCACCCAAGCACTCCCATAATGAGCCTGGCGCCTCTTGTTACACAGTTGATGGTCGTGCAGAGTATGGGCTATCCCTCTGTCCCCAAGTATCAAACTGACATCCACGATAACACCTGCCAGAATGAAATTTAGGGCCAAAGATGGTAGTCCGTGGTGTCAGGACGCGGGAACAACCGGAAGAACCCCTGGAGCGCTGCAAGTGAAAGTATATGGTTATGAAATGGTACAGTGTGCAGTTATCAAAGTATAAACATCCGAAACACTGAAATACCTGTAAGTGTTGACCCAGATAGGGGTTCTAGTGGCAAGTGGTCTGTGTAGCTGTGTAGAGCGTGAGAATAATTCCTGGCAGGCAACCACCTAAGGTAGGACCGAGGTCCCAATGAAACACGTGATCCGTAGGATATACTGGAGCAGTCCGAGGTCAAAAACAGGAGATCCAAGATTGAGGAGGGCTAAGCAAAAGCAGTCCGTAAGGCAGAGCGTAGGTCGGCAACAGTTGATCAAAGTTCCAAAACAAGTGATGGCAAGACACGAAGCAATCCGTTATGGGAAAACCAGTTCGGCAGCCGAATGTATCCAAAGTTCCAAAAGCAGACGAGGGCTAGACAAAGAGCAATCCGTAGTACAAGGCCGTGATCAAAGTGAGAGTCCTGAACAAAGCGATAGCGACACGTGATCCAGAAGAACAGCTGTGAAGCAACGCTTTCAGTAACTGGACTCCTTTTATCCGAGTTAAGGAAACACGTGACAACGGTCACGTGACGAAAGTTACTAAAGCGTTGCCGTATTGCTAGACAACGAGTCACGTGATCCTTGCCGTGCTGTGTCGGACAGTCCTCCGTGGATGGTGTGATCTTTTGTGATGAAGGAGCCTCCAACTCACTTGCCATAAACGTGAAGGGCGATAAACTCCAGTTTTGTCAAGTATGGCATGTCGTGCCCTACAATGCGAAACCTGCTGAGGCAATAAGGTACCTCTATCGGGACGTGTGTTTTTGAGTGCTGCTTGGGATGAGAGTGTGGACGTGGAAGGCGTGTCTTTTGTGCGGGGGGCGGTGTGACACCTATGGCGCCAGGACTGATGTCTTTTATGAGCCTGGCGCCATAGGCGCCAGGACACTGTCCAAAGGTCCACTATATGGGTTGCTGGGTCCTTCCTTGGGGACTGGATGTCCGCTTTCAGGGACGCAGGGCTTGAACCGGCTCCCCGGGAGCGGGCATCATGACACTGATACAATATAGCAAAGCTCAGGGGGCGCCCCTCCGCAATACAAACCTGGGGCCAGGGGCCAATTGCAGTGGTCCTCGCCAAAAGCTATATGGCAAAAGGAAACAAGCGACAGTCCCGCTTACCGTTTACCCAAAAGGAGGGACTAAGTAAAGGCACGAAAAAGTTGCCTGCGCCCCTGGACACTCCCACAATGCCGTCCACGGAACTCCAAGCAGCAGAGGCAGCCGGCTCAAGTACGAGCAATCCACTGTCAAAGCAGAGTCAAGTCCTCGCAGAAATGCGATCAGGCTTCTCAGATATAAACACGAAACTGGATGGTATGGCGTACAAGGTCGACAGAATGCCGGAGCGAATAGAAAAAGAAAGCAGCTGGACATCTGAGGTTGAGACCCAAGTCAGTGCGCTTGAGGGCGCTAGCAACGAAACATTGCAAGCTATCCGAGAACTGCAGCGGGAGGTGAAATCCATCAGGGACAAGAACGAGGATCTGGAGGCGAGATCCAGAAGAAACATCAGGATCGTGGGGATTCTAGAGTCAGCCTTGCAGAAAAACATGGAGATCTTCATGGAGAAGTTAATTATGGAAGTGCTACAGAACCCATCACCAGTTCCTGGTTGGGAGGGTGCACCGAGTGTCACAAGTCGCCCAAGACTGGGCCAAAACCCTCACCCGCTTATCGCACGAAGCCTGAATTATCAGTACCGGGACACCATACTCTGCAGAGCGAGGGAACTTGGAGACCTTAACTTGGAGAACACTAGAGTATTATTCTACCCGGATTTCACCACACCCGTCCAGGAGGCCTGCCTGTTCTTCCTTGCAGAGAAAAGAGCACTCTGGGAACGAGAGATATGCTACTCTATGCAATACCCCTCCAAATTAAGGGTGCAACACAATGGGCAAACCCATTTCTTCACAGATCCAGAAGCGGTGCACGCCTTTCTTGAATGCTTGCCAAAGTAACTCAGTGAGATTTACAAATATTTGCTAGGACGAGGCCACTGATGTGGCGTCAATCCGGAGTTCTCTTGGTCCCGATTGGAGAAATGCCTCAATGGAACAAACGCCATCAGCGTGGTACCCCCTATGGGTCTCGATAATCCAACGCTAACTATGTAATGAATAAGTCCAGGTGCATGAGTAAGAGTTGCTGATTTTTCAGACCCTCCCCTCGGGTTCCGTAACAGCCAAGGTCACTTGGGCAGTGGGGTCCAGCGCCCCTCGACCTTTGCCCTTGGTAATGTTGTTGAGGGAAATGGAAAAGCGGGCTCCAGTCACTGCATGTTGTGGGTGGGCAGTGTGGGTGAGGGGTGGCTGGGACAGGGTTTGTTCGGGTATGACAAATGGGGGAGGGGGTTTGTTGCAGGGGTTTGTCTTCAGTCAGAGCCATGAGGGACTTCTCAGACCAGGCATCAGCCGCTCCATCCCCCCCACCCCCCATCAGCTGTGGCGTACCACAAGGTTCATGCACCTCCCCACTTGTTCACCCTACCACTCTTTAACGACTTAGAGGAATTCGGCATAACGTTCACCAATTATGCCGATGATGCACAAATTCTTCTCCCATTATATGGTGACTACGAGCAGGACCTCAAAACCCTACAAAACACATATGCTATCATTCAGGCTTGGATGGCACCAAATGGTCTGTCTCAATGGGAACAAGACAGAAATCTTACTGGTTGGCTCCAAGTGAATCCTCAAAGAATTAGACAGCAAATACTGCAACTTCAAAATAGAGAACACTGTAATCACAGTCTCTACAGCGATCTATGGATAGACATGTTAACTATATAACCTCTGCAGCAGCACTTACTACCAAAATTACCAATGCAGTAAAACCTCACCTCTCTGATAAGAACTGCCTCAACATTGCTAGGACCACCATAGGTGCAAAACTGGACTATTGTAATGTCCTCCTACTTGGCACCTCCGCCAAAAACATTACCAGATTACAAATTGCACACAACAATGCACTGAGGGCAGCTCTCAGCATCCCCAGCAGGGAGCACATCTCCCTAAGACAAAAGGCCCACTGGCTCCCAGTCAAAGAGTGCATATTGTTCAAGACACTCACAATCACTCACAGATGTCTATCTCAATCAGCACCCATCTACCTAACGGAACAAATACACCAAGTCCAAACACTCAGACCAAAACCTGACAGGTACACACACCAACTCTCAATGCCTGCCTTCAATCGAGCCAAATACGGCAGGTCCAGTTTTGAAGTATTAGCACCTAAATCCTGGAACTCAGTACCATTCGAGCTGAGATCAGAAACCTCCCTCATGGCTTTTAGAAAGGCACTGAAAACCAATGTATTCAAGTAAACCGCATTTGCCCCGCTGTTCCCCTGTAACCATAGAACATGAGCAATGTTTGTAACTAACCTTTTTAACGTTCATCCAAAATACTGTACCTAAGTTCTACCTGTATCCAAGTGAAGATTCTGTAACAGCGCCTCGATGCCCGAGGGCAGTTTGTGCACTTTATAAATGCAAATAAGTAAATATAAATGAAAAATTGCCAAGAGTCTATAGAGTGGGATGAAACTGCTTTTCAATACAGCCCCCACCATAGTTATGGCACATAAGGTCATTAGCTGGAATATGCAGGGTCTCAATAACCTGCGCAAAACATGCAAGATAATACAATATTGTGAACATCATGGAGCAAAAATGTTCATGCTACAGGAAACTCATTTTATGGGGGGAGGAACGAAGGAGTCTCTAAAAGCTGGGGAAGTTTCAAATATTACACTTCATACTCCACAGGAGTAATGACATTAGTACATAAGTCCCTGGGATTCAGAACAAATGATACGGCTATTGACCCACTGGGTAGGTAAGTTATAGTCTCTGGCTGCTGGGGGTCCCTGTCGCTCACACTTGTTAACATATATGGCCCGAACGTCGAAGACCCAGAGTTTTTCCACAACCTAGTGAGGCTATGCCACAAATATGTACATACCAACATTGTGTGGGCAGGGGACCTCAATGTGGTCCTAGACCCAAGCAAGGATAGAACTCCTGGGGTAGGGAGACGACGCTCCAGAACCACTGAAGCGGTCCTTGGGGGCATGAGTGCGCTGGAGCTGGGGGACGTGTGGTGGATTCTGAGGTCGGGGGTGGGGGGGTGGAAGAATTCTCACACCACTCCGCCGCCCACAACACCTTGTCTCGCCTGGATTACATTCTAACATGCCCATACCTAGTGCATCGAAAGAAAGACTGTTGTGGTCATTACGAGTTTGGAGGTAGCCATGGCGCCATGGCAGCCTCCAAACTCGTGTCCGGGTTTTTTGAATGGGGACTTACTGGGTCAATTCAACCTTGGGGGACCCGGTAAATCCCCATTCAAAATACCCATCCCCATTCGAGCCCCCATAGGGCTCAATGGGAAGGGGAGGAGGCTAATAACGGGCCTCCTGGTACCTTAGCGGCTCCCGCTAAGGGACCCCGTAATGCGGCGGTAAGGGGTTAACGGCACCGGCATCTTTAGCGGCGCCGTTAACCCCTGACCTCCGCACGCTGTAATGAAGCCCTGTGTGTTGCTCCCGAGGACACTGACTATTCTCCGGTGCTGTGGTCACTGCGCCCCGACTTGGCTCCTCTCCGCCCCCACTAGAGGTTCAAGTCTACGGCACTGGGGGATTTGGTGTTCAGAAGCATAATTCATAGTCTGATCAAAAATTATTTTACAGAGAATATGGGCACGGTCTCCAAGACGGGCTCCCTGTGGGAGGCGTTCAAACTAGTGGTTCGGGGAGGGTACCCGTCATTAGAACTGGTAGTGCTAAAACAAATCCAGAAGCAGCTAAATGAGGCCGAGCTCAGCATTAAAACATTGGAAAAGGAGGTGGACAAGGGAGATGCGCTAAGCTCGCTCGCTAAACTAAGGGAGGAACTGGACTGCTTTAACGATCTCGCCGAGAGGGGGGTTAAATACTTTGCTCAGCTCGCAATGACTCACAGATACGGATAAGAGGGTAAGCCAGGCAGACACTTTGCGGCAGTGGTGAGACACGAAAGGGGATATAGGGAAATAAATGCAATAAAAACACCGGAAGGAAAGGCGGCCATGAAACCTTGTGAGATAGCCGACACCTTTTGGCAATTATACGAGTGCCTGTATGCCACCAGGGGGACGCTACCAAAGGCAGAACAGCAGGAATATGAGGGTGAGGCGACCCTCCCAACTAGGCGGCAGAGGCATTGGCGGACCCCGTCACGGTTGATGAGATCCTTTGTGCAAGGTGCGCTCTGCCTTCCTCCAAGGCACCTGGCACGGACGGCTTGACCGCCAAGTTTTACAAGGAGTGGGGAAGGGCCTGAGGTAGCTCAGCACCTGCTGGCTGTGTGGGAGGAGGGGCTAGTGGAGGGACAACTCCCTCCCTCGATGTGTGAGGCTATGATCACTCTGATCCTCAAACCAGGCAAAGATCTCCTCTAACGTTCTTCATACTGCCCAATCTCCCTACTGAACCTCAATACAAAAATATTGGCCAAGGTACTGGCTGACCGGCTGCTCCCGCACATCTCCCATATTGTCTACAAAGACCAATCTGGGTTCTTTCCAGGGAGGTCAACCTCTCTAAACCTCCGGCAATTATTTGCAATCCTAGCCCAAATAGACCCCAACACAAGCAGTGGCAGCACTGCTGGATAGGGAGAAGGCCTTCGACTCTGTGGAGTGGGGCTACTTGTTCGAAGTACTTGCTCAGTTCGGGATCCCAAAACACTTCATCAAGGCGTGCAGCTCCTCTACGCAGGTTTCGGGTGCCCAGAAAAGCATTGGCAGTATGCGCTCCTACATTTTCAGGCTGGGGAGGGGCACCAGACAAGGCTGCCCCCTCTCGCCCCTATTATTCGCTATGGCAATCAAAGTACTGGCGGAGTGGCTACGCAGATATCATGGGCATAGAGGCCTGGCGATGGGGAGCGAGGGAGCTAATCTCTTTACATGCAGACAACACGAGAGTATACATTAAGGACCCTACGAATAACGTAGCCCCGTTAACGCAGGAAGTTGAGATTCGGAGAAGCCTCAGGCCTTAGAATCAATAAGACCAAATCCTCTCCATTTCCCCTAAACGAGAATACCTCTTGACCACTAGACACAAGGATTTAGTTAGGAACATCAAATGGTTACATATCTGGTAGTACGGGTGAGTAGGGACGCCAAAACACTACTAGAAGACAACCACTACAAATATCTGCAAGTATTAAAATCCAGCGTAGAAATGTTGGGTGGGGTGGGCTGTCCCTCTCCCTCATGGGAACAAAAGCAATCGCCAAAATTTTAGTGGTACCCAAGCTCCTCTACATCTTCCAGAATATCCCGGTCTGGCCGGGGTGGGCTTTTTCCAGGAGATACACTCCTTACTGATCAAACTGGCATGGCACCCTAGGAGCCCACGCATTAGCTGGGGAACGCTGACTCAGCCATGGGAGAGAGGGGGAATCGGAGCACCGGATGTTGAACTATATTTCTTAGCGGTGCAACTGTCCCTCACGAAATATTGGTTGCCGGGGACTCAGGCGACTCCTCACGTCCACATTGAGCGATGCTCGGTGCACCCATTTTCTCTCCAGGGAATGCCAATCTCTGGCAAATCATAGGACAGGCGCAAGTTCGACCCGGTTGCATGCACTATGCACGCAAGAAAAAGAGCACGGAGAAGGCTGGGAGTGGACTGCCTGTTTGACCCAGGAATCCTACTCTGGAACATAGAAACTCTGGCACCAACCTGCGATAAAGCTATTAGCCAAGAATGGGGGAGAGTGGGCGTAGCCCGTATGGACGATATGTACCCTGACGGGACATTAGTCTCTCAGGAACAATTCGCTGATAAGATGGGGGTGGTCTTCAGCGCACGATGAAATACCTCTGAAAGAGGGCGGCCTTCAGAGACTGGTCCTCGGTGTTCCCAGAAATGCTCCACACCACGCCGTTGCTACGATACATTAGAAGCTCCCCAGCGTGCAAGGCGGTAGTGTCCGCATTATATAGATTACTCCAGAAGGACTCACCCCGGGAACCATTGAAATGTAGAGGGAAATGGGAAGTAGATTCTGGGGTAGCCGTCGCAGACAGACAATGGGCAGTGGTTTGTGGCACCACGCATAAGGGAGCTTTTAACTCTCGGCTACAACAAATTCAATTTAAGGCGCTGCACAGAGTATACATCTCCCCTGCAGGCACACACCAATACAACACCACAAAACCCGCCAACTGCCCACGATGCAAAGTGAACCCGGCTGATATGATCCACATGCTGTGGGCCTGTGATAAATTACGCACCTTCTGGGAGGGAGTGGTTCAAGTCATGTCAGAGATGCTAGGGCATCCAGTTCCAGGGGAGCTGCTATGTTGCATGTTTGGGTGGCTCCCAGGGCTACCGAAACAATAACGTAGGCTACCATCAACCTGCATGATCATAGCCAGGAGATGCATTCTGTTGAAGTAGACACGCGCATTCCTTCCGCGAGTGCAAACATGGCTGAGACCTAATATGGTTTAGTGACACGGACAAGGAGTACTCGAGCCTGTGTGGGCAGCAAAACCGGCTCAAAAACATCGGGAACCCTTTCACTGCCTACCTATTGGCCAGGGAGGATCCCCATGAAGGATCCCTCCCCGAGAACAGTGAGCACGATATCATTCACTAGTGGTCCCAAATGGGCAGAAGTACAGAAACTCCAGGAGAAAATAGGATCCCCTGACCACGGAAAAACCCCTTTCCGGATGCAACCAAGCTCCCATGATAACCAACTGAATGATTGTATGCCCTAATGTCCGATATGCAAATGTGAAGCAACTACCTGTTTCTGTAACGAATGTGGTAGATTATGTTTCATGTACAAGGCCATTGTTAATGAGGTGTGAATTACTTAAAGAAATAAAATAAAAGATACAGAAAAGTTATGCGCTAGAATAAGTTCCCATTGAAAATGAATTATTTATTCACTCAAGATATTCATAAGAGGAACATTCGTTGTATTCACCTATCCATCATGCCCACTCACAGGAGTAGGTTCAAGGGAATTGCTGATGGGCTCACTGGTGCAGAATAGGGGAAATTGCTATTACTGATCATGAGGACGTTGTAATCCACTTGTATTTCGGAGAGTTGGTGGGGGTGCATAGAGTTCACTGTAAATGTAATTCTTCATTACTGCAAGTGAGGGTCTTTTTGTATGCTTTGACAATGAGAATGAGGCCATTTTAAGATAAAAGGCTGGCTATTGCTCATTTTTAGGTGTGGGGTCTATGGAGAGTCTCATTAAGTAATAGCTATGCCCCTCATAAAAAAGGAAGCCAAAGAACAAACAGAATAACTAGAGTACATTTTCAAAACTGCGGAAAGGAGTTAGAGGATCACAAATGGGAGGAGATGCATCCATCATTAAGAAATGCCAGGACATAAATGAACGCAATTGTAAATATTCAAGCGCATAAAATCTTATTCTAAGAAGAAGATTTTCTTGGTAGAAAAGGAGGAATCTGAGAGGCTACAACTTTGAGAGTGGCAGAGGCGAGTAAGTCCTTTAAGATAAGGTGCAAAAAACTTTACCTCCACCATTAATAATTTTAATCTTTTTATGAGTCTCTTTGTAACCGTCGCAAGTTCTTTGCAAACTTTACTCTTCCTTCACAATGCAACAACAAAGTTCCTTGGTCTTGATAGCTCTCCCTCAATAGTGCTTCCAGAAAGACGGAGGTGTTCAGACCACCGCTTTGGAAAATACATAATGAGGTTATTGAGAAGCTTATAATTCCCATTATAATGCAAACAGCTCACTCCACTGCAAATTCTAAATTGGGTAGAGACTGTGGCCATTTTAAATGGTTTCCTTGTCTTAATGTAGATAAATAATACGCAAGATTTACTAAATGCTTAGCTAAACGAATGCAAAATTAAGTCATCTCAAAATGTATTTATGTGCTTCCAATGAATGAGTGTTAAATTCTTTCCCTATTGGGACTGTACATTAGTACAATCTGGTTTTGGATGTAGGCTTAGGAGAATGCCTATAGCTTTTTATAATGAGCTAAAGGTGACAAGATCAAAATCTGTTCCAATTGCTTAGCACAAGGGCCTCCTCTTAAATGGTTACTTGCACCATCAAGAAATTGAAGGACTATTTCTGCAATGGGTTGTGATTACAACATCCATTTAGCAGCTTCACTGTGAGGTAACAGCAAGTTCAATAACAAATATTTACTTCAAAACCTGGTTTTCTACAAGAATATCCACTGTGAAGAATGTGCGAGTTGTAGATTTTCTTGCATTACAGGTTTTAAATTTAAAGAATAAGCTGCCACCTCTTGAACTGAAAAAGTACTGACCACCAGATATGCCGCTGAATACACTGAACATAGTCTTGAAGTTGTCAGGAAGTTCCTTCATTCCATTTTTTTCTGCAATCTGGCTTTTGCCTTGTTGCTGCTGAAGGATACGTTAATCGCACTGATCTGACGACAGCAAACCTAGCTGGAGTTATGACTTTTGGACACTCTTTGGGAGGAAGTGTCCAGAGCTTTAAAACATAAGAAGATGAACTAGATTGCGTGCAAAGAGTAGGAGGTTCTCTCGGTATGACCCCAATCCTCTTACTTTGGTATCGTCAAGTGCTGTGCATGTTCCACATAATGTCCACATGGAGCTTCAGAGGAATCCGAGGCTGGTCTTTGATGTTTCCATCTACCAGTAGGCAAACATTACAAATGTATTGAAAGGTGGAGTCCATGGTCAATGTTCACCGTCTGAAAGACTTCCACATTTCTGCAGAAGAGTGGTGGGGTCACTACTCCTCCAATCTTGCACCAACCACAGCACTATTTTTGCTCAACTATTCAGTCTGACATTTCTGTTCATAGCTTGCAGACTCATCTTCTATCTAGATTTCTTGGACTTTGGTGTAAATGGCCCATTTTGGTTTATCTTGGTTTAACTGGGGACTGAGCCCGTATATTACAAAGTGTACCTCTCTAAGCTTCTGTATAAATCTTGTGTACCCATTAATAAAATCAATTAAAAAAAAATCCAAACCTTTCCTGCTGCCATCCGATTTTCGAATTGTTGCTTAGAGCTGGATTACTTTAAGATGGCATGGCAAAAAATGCACATCTTCATTTCTTGCGGCTGCAAGCTTGGTGGTGGCTATAGGAAATAGGACTGAACCACTGTTATTGGATTTAAATTAGCTTCACCTACACTTCAGATACAGTTCAAGGTGTGCTATCCAACCTGATACAAGGTCAAGACTAGGTTGGTCTCAATTCACTGGCAGTGAAACTATACTGCTTCTAGGCAGACCTACTTTTTTCAAAATGTTGGGTTTCCCAAACCGTGAGTCTTTTCAGCATCACCTTCGTGTTGGCAGAATTTCGACTTCCATCAAGCTTTTGCCACCCCCATTTGGGAGGTGATTCTATGGGCTTGAATATTTCCCCATAAGGTTGCCTTTTATACAGTGTCATATGGGGTTAATGTTTTGCAAGGGATACGTTTTATACCTCTGCTACATCAACATTGACAAATTAAAGTAATGGGTGTGAAGTACACATGTAGTGTTGTGTTTATTATATACTATGGAACCACCTGCAGATTGTCATCCACCTCTCTATGGACATAAAGTCACCACCATGCCCCCCCGAAAAAAAGGCTCTTAATTTAGTTGTCAGAGAAGGTTTAATTCCCAGGATGCCAGTTTGGAATGATCATGGATTAGAAAGCAAGCTTGGCATGGAACCGAGTGCGCCAAAGCCATTTAGATTCGGTCAAAAGATCCACTTTCCTTGCTGCATCTTGGAGGTAGCATGCCTCGCTAAGAGGAAGAAAAGTTGCTTCTGGTTTGCCAACATGGAAGATTACCTACCTGGGAAGAGCAAGGCAATCCCTCGACTGTTTAAATACTTGTGAGAGCAAATTCTTTTTAGACTATGGCACATGCCTGTTTTGTGTCCATTTCCTAGGTAGAAGCCAGAGTGTCTGCCAAGGAGGGTACCTTTTTAAAAAAATGTAGGTTTCTTAAACTAGGAAAGAAGTCTGCATGACCAGCGCAGTTCTGGGACTATTGAATGCACGCAGAAACTCCTTTTCATAACATTCCGTTTCAGCTTAGTCTCTTACACTACCTTCAAGCATAGTGTCTCAGCGGTTCACCTTGTAATAATACCTTGCAGTTTGCGATTGCACTGCAGGAACACTATCTGCACATACGAATGCCATTCCATCCTGTATTCATTCCATTGAGCTGGTCCCTTTCCAGTCCGAAATACCTTGCGCACTAGCCAGCTGTGCAAAGTGTATCTTCCCCCTACAGCCAGGTTCACCGGGAGGCAACAGGCTATCCAGAGTCTTCCTCTGAAGCTTCCCATTTGCAGGGGAGTAGTATCCGTCCACCCCCAATTTGTAATAGCAGAGGGCCAGTCGCAACCTTGTCACAGCAAAAGCATTAGTATTGCTCCCATTTCCAAAAGCAGAAGGAAAGTTAAATCCTCTTCACAACAATAGGTATTTAAGGTAGTGCAGTTAGGAACTGGTGTACATAGTTTTAGTGGTATTAAGGTCTAGTCTCTAGTTATATTCGGAGTACAAAAGAGAAGTGTCAAATTATACATTGGGAACAGGGCATACAGTATTCAAATTCCCTCGATCTCCTGCTCCATCTTCAGTGCATGAACCTTGAAATGGGTGAAGAGTGAAAGAGCAACTACCGGAGCCAGGTACTTTTTCAAACACTTTATAAAAGTGAATGAATGCAATTACAGAGGTTAAAGAATAGTTTCTATTCAGAGCAAAGTGAACTATTGAAGGTACTGACAACGGCAACCATTGTTTCAAGAAATAATCAAGAAAACATTAAAAGAACTACACACTATCCATATTACATACAAAGTCAGAATGAAAGCCCCATTGAAATATCAAGCAATTAAAGTTAGACAGCTGATCAAGGTAAAAAAATGAAATGCACCAATATATCTCCTCCAAGGAAACTTGCTAGGTTTGCAGGTTATGTTAAAAGAATGACGTTTTTGAATGTGCTTCTACCCATTCACAGCTACATGAAAATGGAACATGCTGAATATGCAATTTGAATTTTAGGATTCTATAGTGAAATGATAGCCAGAAACATTCATACACATCTCTCGAGAGATCGAGCATATTTATGAACAGTACAATATATCATCAGATTGACATTATGAGTACAAATTGTTTGAATAACTTATTTCTGTTAGATAGGACAGAATGTATCCATTATATTTCATTTTAAGCTGTGAACTCAGTGAGCCAGAAGGTCTGCTTGGGCAAGTCAGCTCTTTTGTGAAGCAGGAATGTCCAGACTCCATAACATTAACTTGTATCAATGCATAGAATATTGAATGGGCCCATCTGTGTTTACTGGGGGAAAAATGCCCATTTCTAAAATATCAAAATAAAATAAAATGTTTAAAAAAGCCAACACATAATGAATTCCATGATCAGGGTTTTCCTGATCTTATTTATAGAGTGATGTGTGCCCATTGAGTTATTGCGTGTATTATCAGATATTGGTCTGGATTTAGTAGAAGAGCATGAATCATACATATATAAAATGATAGGTTCAAATGTATGATTTATTAATAATTGTCATATTATCATGGCTCCATTATGCATGAAGGCACAGAAATCTCTGGGTTCAGATTATCCTGAATATCTGAATATAACATTCTTACAAATGGCATGTCCATGAAGGGAAGTATTCAAAACATGAGCATTGCAGCTCAATTTTGACAAAAATGCCCTTTCCCACATTGGACTGAATGCAGAGGCCTTTTCCATAGAAGTACCATATTACCAGAAAGGGATTTTGGAAGCAGATGGACAAAAGAAATTACCTGCTGAGCTGCCTGAAGCCGATCGGTGTCCCCTGCCAAGAGCCTTTGAAAGACAGACAAAAAAAATGGTATTATGACCCCAGATTTTATTTTTAAAACATTTATATATTGTTGGACAAACTTCCAATATATTATAACATATATATTAACATCAGTAACAGTATATAAACTCCAAAGTCCATAAAAAATGGAATATACATTGCCCAATAACACTGTGTAATACAATGTATCAAGATAAATAAGAAATACATCTAAACGTCGAAACTATCAGCATCTTGTAATCTACAAACAAATGGCTAATGGACGAATACTGTGCAGACAAATACATGTACAAAACCGAACCCCCAAAAACTCATAAGTTATTGAAAGGGCTCCATCACAAGGAGTTATAGATCTTCACAAACTTTATTCAACATTAGCACTTTCTCATATTTAGACAGCATTAACATTTCAATTTTCCAATCTTCTGTAGCAAGTTTGTTTTATAGGTTTCCAGACTTTTACAGCAATTATCAAAGCCTTATCAATCCATTCATCAAACTCTTGCAAATTGAACACTCCCATGACGCAGTAACAGAACTCTGTGCGCCACCGATCTCGGAAAGACAATGCTCAGAATCATATCTATTCTGTCCAAAATCTATCTCCAGTAAGTGCATACTCGTGAACAACTCCAAAGTTGGTGTAATAATGTGCCTCTTTCTATTCCACATCCCTAGCACAGATCATCTTCCAGTAACTTTAATTTATGCATTCTGACCGGAGTCCAATACAAATGCCCTGTAATCCTTTGGCTTATTAATCTCATTCCTGCATCCATCTTTGCCCTCTGTCCCACTTTGAGCAAGTCATTCCAAACCTCCTGTGGTATCTGCAAGCCAATATCTTCTGACTATGCGACTCTCAGTTTTATCCACAAATTTAAATGGACAGGTTCTAAGGGCATTAGATTCGTGTAGGTAGTAGGCACACTCTGTTCTTTTCTATGAAATAGGTTACAAACGCCAGGTTTTGATTCTAACGCATTGTCCATCATTCCAATTCTTGCAATCACCAGTGTTCTTAGCTCTGCATAACGGTTCAACGCACGTCTGCTTAGACCAAAACGCAATCGCAGCTCTTCAAACTCTAATACTCAGCCCTCTCTCACAACATCCCTCACTTTTAAGATATCCGGTTTAATCCAACTTAACCAACACATGCTTATATTTTGTATTTGAGGTGCTAGGTTATGCCAAAGTGAAGCATCATAATGGAACCATATCACTTAGTCATTCTCCTTGAACCAGGTCACTAAGGCTGCTTTTGTAAATGCTATCATTGGCAACCTCATACCTCTCCCTGATAATTTCTCCATTGTGTATAGATAGTCTATGCAATAGGCCGTATAGACATCTTTTTCCACTTTCAACCAAATTTGGCCGGCTGTGCCTTCATTATCAAAGTAATGCTTTGCTTTCTTTAAAGGGAACCCTCTATGATGCTTTACGAGATGTGGGTATCTAAAATCCCCCTCTTTGACACTGCGTAGTAAGATGAATTTCAGTATTTCCGCACGTTTACCTATTCCCCATAAAAAGGTATCAACTTTCTGTAAGACTTTCTTGGGCACTGACAAAGGAAGGAATTGTATTATGTACAGCACTTTTGGTAATAGAACCAAATTATTGAATTAATTTTTGCCCATACGAATAACGCCAACCTCTCCCACTTCTTAGGTCAAGCAACAGTTTCACAATTATTATATCAATATTTAGTTTAACTATTTTCTTTAAATCCCAAATAATGTGTATGATATGATAAGTCATCTAACGAACGCGCCTGTGCACAAGTGTTTCTGGGCGCGACGAGATAAGGAATAGAGGACAGAAGGAGGATAAAACAAAATTCTTACTAGACCTTGTGTCATTGAGATCGTGCAAGTGAGGGGGGAGGGAGAAGCACCAGGAGGGTACTTCAAAATACTGAACTCCAAGCGGTGACCACCTACAATTCCCATGACGCAAGTACATTATCATCACATTTCATTGAAAGTGGGAAAATGTCCATCTTACTCCAATTGATCTTATGTCCGGACAGCTTCCCAACTTCTTCAAACATTGATTTCAATATTGGACCACATTCCTCCAGATTTGAGAGTAATATCATGTCACCTGTGTATGCCAGTATTTTCAGTTCTTCCCCTCCTATTTGAATCCCATGTATTCTATCACTCTGCCTGATGTATGCTGCTAATGGTTCTAGAGCCAAGTTAAATAAATATGGGGAGTATGGGCATCCTTGCTTGCTACCCTATGACCATGGAAACAAATCTGATATTAATTCATTCGCTTGAACCTTTGCTAATATATCCCAATGCAAGCCATTTACTACCTTTATGAAAACCAGGCCAAATCCCATTATCTGTAAGGTGTATTCCAGGAACATCCAATTAACCCTGTAAAAAGCCTTGTCCGCGTCAAGAAATGCCACCACTGAAATAGTCATATCCCCATCCTTCATCCCCAATACATCCAAAATCATTCTAATGTTATCATAGCCAAACCTTCCCGACATAAATCCCACTTGAGATTTCTCTATCAGATCGCCTATATATTCACTCAATCTATGTGCTCATATTTTAGTAAAGATTTTCAAATCCACATTCAACAAGGACAGCAGTCTCCAATTGTCACAATGTTTATAATGTTTGCCTGGCTTGTGGATCAAAACAATTAAGGCGTCCCTCATTGTACTACACAAGAATCCTGTTGATACAAAATTAATTTAAAAAAAAAAAAATCATAGGAACTTCGCTAAATGTGTTGCAAAAGCCTTATAAAAGTCAGCTATCAGCCCTTCAGGTCCCAGGGATTTCCCTGCATTAAGGGTCTGATTCATGGAATTGTTTTATAATGGCACAATCCCATAGGAAAACGTTCCATGAATAAGGCCCTTCGTTTTTTAATTGCATTTAGCACCTCACTAGTTTCAATTTCTGCATCCATCCTGTCCCCCTACCCCCCGAACCCCCATCAGCCGGTAGAGTTGGAAGTACAATTTTTGCAAAAAAAGCTACCAAATCTGTAGTTAGGAAATATTTCTTACATATATAGTTTTGAATAGTAATCACAAAAACAATCAAAAGATTTTGATTGTGAAAGATTTCATGAACTTATTTTCAGCTAATGTTCTTAATGGGAATCATTTTGCATTCCTGGAGAAGTGCAATGAGAACTAGAATTTCTAAGAATGGAGAAAGTGCTTGTATAAATCTACATATATTTCTTGAAATAAATGACAAAATTAATTTCATTGTTTAAAAAAAAAATCATCATCAATACCTTAAGTCTCAGTTTAAAAGTGCACCTTCTCTTTGTAATGATTCGTATTGCAGTGACTGCGGTGTATGGCAGAATAGGTTATCTGGGGCTAGTGAATAACCTCTCGGTACTGGTAGAAGAGACCACAATAGCACTACATGCTTGCCAGTGTCCGGCAAATCAGTGGAGAGGATTCTGCTCTCACTAGCACTGGGGAGTGGACACGAGTCTATGAATATCCCACACACTGTGGGCGGTAAGGGGACAAGGAGAGACTCTACTACGGAGGAGTATAACAAGAGAAGCAACCAATTCTAATGAAGAGGATGAGCCAAGTACTCTGGAACAACAAACAAACTGAACAGAGATCCAGGCACTGATGAGGAACAGGTATGGATGAGGGCATCATGTGTATGGATTAAAATAGGAGAAAATGATCTACTAGAAACACACAAAACGGAGGACTCTTTGCCACTTTTCCTTTTCTTGGTCAGTCTGACAAATATTTTACTAAGCCCTGAACGCTTGTACACAGTATTCAAAAACATGGTCCAAACCTAGACATAAGTGGGTGCGTTTTTGTAATTGAAAAGGTTCATTATAACCTATGGCATTGATCCCACTGGAAAATCAAACTGCAAATGATCACATATTTGGTTAGGGTTTGCTCAATTTGTGATCCGGGATATTCATCTTGCACAACACATGATGAATATTATCTGGTATCAGGGGTCTACGAAAGTAATACTTCAACAATGAGAAATATTTCTCTCTTGATCGATACAGAATCCATGTTGAAGTTCTTGAGGATAAAGGTAAAACAAATTCTTGATTCGCATCAAGCTTCATTGCAACAATTAAGGATTAGATTTACCCCAATTCCTTCCACCAAACACTCAAACATTTGAGACTGAGTGAAGCAATGGCTGCAGGTAGGGTGACGGAATCATGGGATGACATTAATTAAGCAGAAAGGCTCAACAAATAATAAAAGAACAATAAGCAATTGAATGGCAACTCAGTGGATAGGGTGTGGCTATAGGGCATGGCTGCCAGTAGCTACGATTATACCAATGCATTGAGGCCTTTAGGTATGCACGTCTTCATCTGCTACACATTTTCTTGGGGCTGTGCACCCCATCTGCTTGTTGAAATTGGCCCATGCACCATACATACCAACCAGAAGGTACCTATAAATGGGTCCTCTGATGTCCATAGCAAGATCAAAGTTATTGTGCACATATGGTGAAGGGTTCTTGAATGATATGCTGCTCCTGTAAATTGCATATTGCTCCTCATTTGAAACTTTAAAGATTCAATAAATGAACGTCAACATATGTAAATGCACAAAGCGATAGCGCTCCCAATAGCCTCAACCCACATGGAATGCTGGTGTGGCCTATTTATTGAGGACGCATGAAAGAATGCACACTTTTTTGTGAGGTTTTTCATAATGTGAAGTGATATTTAGATGTATGAAATTAGGAAATGTAATTATAGGTTTTAAGTAGCTGTGACAAAGTAGATTGATGAAAAGGGATGGCTGGTTTCATGCACCCTTATGCAATGATATGTTGAGTTGATTTACACCGCACACCGCTGTCATTTGCATGGTCTGCAGACGCTCTTGTGGCTCTGTGGGTAAAGTGGGGTGGGTTTTGTAGTGAGGGAAAGAGGAATTGGACAGATGTTGTGCTGATCCGTTTATGCATGTAGAAGCAGGAGTAACTGGAGTCTGTGCATGTGAGCTTTCTGCGTGTGCTTTGTTTTGTGCACTGGGGGCTTGTCGTTTCCGGAGGTGCGGCATCCAGTGTTTGTGGTGTTTGGTGTCAGGAGGTTATTAGGTTTGTAACTTGGTTATGCATTTGTGTGTTTTAGCATGGTGGTTTGCTAGCCCATCTGGGCATGTGTGGTAAGTGTGAGGCTTGGGGTTATGGAAGAAAAAGGGGAATGGTTGGTGGGGTTTGGGCGGTCTCTGTGGATTGTGCAAGTGTATTATGTTTTCTTTTTGTGGATATTTATCTCACCGTTTCTTTATTCCAGGATACAGTGTATGGATGAGGTTTGGGCATTGTATGCGGTTGGAGTGGTTTGGTTGTGATGGTTGTTGTGCAGTTGTTTTTGGTACATTTCTAGCTCGGCGAGTTGTATAGCCAGGTTTCTAGCCGTTTCCTGAAAGTTAGGAGGCAGTTTGATCTCCCACAAATTTAATGTGCTTGGTCAAGCACTCCAATGATATATTATACAGTCAGATATAATAAATCCATCAAAAGATAAGCATGTTGAATTTAAACCACCAAGTACATTTAATCCACGAGTGTATAAACCATCTATGGAGTATTGGTATAAAGCGGTTCCTATTTATCTTTCAAAACTGTATCAATAACGAGGCACCATGCTTTCCAAAACTTCAACCACAATCAAATAAAACAAATATAACATCTAAACCTGTGGCTAAAAGGGATGCCCTTGTACTAATAGATCAACCATTGTTTAGATTATTGTAACATGCCAGACTTGTGTAAAACTGCACAAAGACCCTGCAATTGGTTTGAGCGAGCCAATCTGACAAATATCAGAGCATGCAGGACTTAGTAGGTGGACAAATTCTAAGACCAAAGTTCAAACATCCTTCTCATACCACCAGGCATTCAATTTTGAACCCAACTGAGAGCATTCTACAGCTTTTCTGAATATATCACATTTTTTCTTCTACCACTTATTAAAAAAATGTTAATGATACTACCAATTTTCTGCATATTCTAACTGATATTAATTTTGAGCCCAATGACATCCTGTTCACAGTATATAGAAAAGATTGTAGTTCGGGAGGATATCTTGTGCTCACACCATACACTTGATCTAAGTTTTACATTTTTACAAGTCCAACATCATTATTCGTAAAGTCACTCCAAGTGTTCCTTCAATATGAATGTTTCTAATTCTTCTAGAGAAAAACACAGCCGACACGTGTTTCGACCACCGGTCGTTCTCAAGGCCCATGTACACTCCCTATATCTCTTAAATTTAAGATCTCAATGTCAAATGATCACACTTGATCTTATGTTGAAAATTCAGAGTTCCAATCCTATATAGAGAAAACCTGTGCGGATGAGTCTATTGAGTCAAATGAGTATTGGAAATTCCCGTAGTCTTATAATTGTGAGTTCCCAGATTGAAGTGTGTGTCACGGCAGTGCAGGCCGCTATGAAAGTGGAAGAGGGGCTCCGTACAGAGCCCTGCCTTCCCTTTCAATGGTGGCCATCCATTTTAAGACAGTATCTTCATTCATTAAACAGGATGTGCGAGGCGTCCCGTTCAATGACTGAAAATCCTTTTTTTTTTTTTTTTTTTTAAACGCTCCCCGGGTGACTTTTTTGGTAAAATTGGTTGCTAATGGCCTTAAGCCCCCATTCCAAGTGCTGGAACGGAGGGGGGCTAACGGCACCCAAGTTAACAGCCCCTCGCTCAAGCCGTTAACTTGGGCTACCGGGCCGTTAAGCGCCCCCCCACCCCCTGGCCCTGTTCCAGCCCTTGGAACGGGGGCTTAATGCCACAGTAATAACTGTGTATTGGAAACCAAATGAGTGTATGACCTTTAAGCAAGCCCTCAAAGAAGCCTGGGAATAATGGCAAAGGTTGAGAAAAACTGTTGCAGGAAGTTATCCAAAGATAGCCAGCGGCTAAACCCACTGAAACTGTAGAAGGGAGTCATTCTCCTGGTTGTGTACCGTATTGGTGAATGAGAAACTAAGGCAAAGGGTTACCAAACAACAGCCAAGAAACTGACCAAGTTATCCAGAAGAAAGATTGCAGTTGCTGAACTGTTGGACCAGGAGAAGAGAGTCATTCTCCTCGTATTATCTACAAGTACAGAGGTTTAGTACCAACAACTAATAGAAATACGCCCAGAGGGCTGATCCCATTGAACCAGAAGAAAGGAGCAAATCTCCTGGAACTATTTATATTAGTGTTTAGTGGTAGGGCTAGATTAGTCTAGTTTGGACAGAGGACGGACACCAGGTTGGACAACCACCCTGATGACCAGCACCAAAGTTATTCTTTTATTAGGTAGGGGAAATTCTTTAGGGTTAGGGAAAGATAGGTCTTTTTCACTATTGTTAAAATAAAGATCACATTGGAAACGTCACCCCTTTGTCCAAGTCCTTACTCCAGCACGTTGCAATATCCAGATCACTGGATCATCCCTAGTTTGCAAGCCAGAGCCTGAACATCCTTTTATTTTTTAAAACCAGACATTTGGCCCTCTTCATTAAGGCATTACTTCGTGAATAAACAGAGCAAGGGACACACATACATCATTTACCTTTACATCTAAATCTAGTTGCTGTGTATCCCACTGTCCTGCCATTTGTTACCAACAATATTCACCTTATCGCATATACCAATTTTGGACTCGGACACCTTCAGAAGTCGGCCTGGCTGTCCCAGAATCACTATTCAGGGACTTACTTGCAGTACCATAAACAAACACTGCAGGTATTTCAGGCCTATGTATCTGCCAGCGTTGACAGGGCATTTTCTCACCCTCACACTACCAAACACTATAGAATCCCCAACAATTCTTCCAAAACTGCCTCAGAATCTACTAACCAAAGACATACTTTTCTGTGTCCAATCCCTCCAGTAAATAGTACATATATTGTTGACTAGCATATCCACACTAATATAAAACACCCTCCCCCTGCCTGACTCGCCCTTGTGTCTGCATCCTCCATCCATGCTTTCTATCCCTCTTCTTAGTACTTGTTTTCCTTCCCAGCAGACTAAACATTTGTTACCCCAATATGCCACCTAGTAGTGAATGGTAGGGAGAATATCCAAGCTCTTATCCAGTTGACTGAAATTGATCACAAGGGTAAAGCACTTTGAAGCCATTTATAAAAAGGAAATCATGGCTCTGGACAACCCAGTACACGGGGAAGATGTAACATTGAAAGGGAGCGACTTTATAACTTGGGATTGGTTTTAGAAGCAATACCAAGGGCAAGTTCTTCCAGGCCGAATGGATGGAGGTATTGTTTGGTTAAAGCTGCTCCTGAATTATGGTTTATCTTTATTGTTTACACAGTTGGTCGACTCTGGAGTTACTCCCGCTACTTGGCATAGGACACATGTATTGTCAATTTTTGAAAAGGGGGACCAAATAGTCCATTGAACTATAGACCTATGGTTCCTGGTCTCGGGAGGATAGCTCAGCGGCAACGTTCTCGCCTTGGAAGCACGACGACATGGAGCCACACAGGTTCGATCCCCGGGTCTGCGCTTAGAAACCTCTTGGTATTAAGCGCGTTATAAATAAACTATCATATCATATCATTATGGACGCTGACCAAAAATATTTTTGCATCCATAATCTGCAGCATTTAGAGGCTTGGTCAATGAAGATTGGTGGATTATAAAAGCCAGAGGTGGGATTTCGTAAACGCCAAGAGACCTTCATTAATGGTTTTATTATTAGGCTCTTACACGACTTGGCATGGCGGGACATGCTACAGCCATATTTTAATGGAAGTTTGTTGTGGAAATAATTGGTGCTCTGGGTATTCCCCGATGCTTGTTGAAATTGATTGTCCTTTTATATTCTGACACGAATATTCAGGTGAGACTGAATAATGAGGGACTCATTTCAAAGAAAATTTAGATAGATCCAGGTTTGAGGCAGGGGTGCATCTTGGCCCCAGTCTCTTCAACTTGTACCAGTCTGATTTGGAGGAAGAGATCTCTCCTGTGGTCTTCGCCCCTCCTAGAGTTCCCCCAGACAGGAGTTTTTTTTGGATAGCCTATGCAGAGATTATGTTGTTTGACTGCACCCAATGGGGTCGGCAGAAATTAATTACTGCATTTGTAGTATATTGTAAGAAAATACGTTTGGCCATCAACCCAGCTAAATCGAAGATAATGAATTTTAGTAATTTTGAGAAACCTGCAAATTATTCTTGGTTTTTAAATGAGCAATCAGTATTGGGCAGTTCTTTTTATCTAGGGTTCTCGGTTTTTAACAAACCATCTAAGGTGAGGATTCTGGATTATTTGAAAAAGAAAGCAGAGTGCCTTGGCTTGCAGATGCCCTGGATAAACCGGAAATATGGGACATTTTCAGTCGAATCCTTGGTTCTTTTTTATGTGGGTAAAGTAGTACCTACGTTATATGGTTTGGACATATTGCAACAATGGGTATATGACAAATTGGACCACTTAGAAGTAATAGTTTGGAGGGAAGCTTTGAATATCCCAAACTGCGTACTGATTCATTACCTAAGTTATGACCTGGCTTTAATTTCCATTCGAGCCAGTTTAGACTGGAAATATCAGTTGTTCATGTGGACGTTTTTGGATCCGATAGAAAATTCTTTATATGAGGATTTGTGCTCCCTGTTGGAGAAAGGGTCAAATAGATCTCCGACTCAATTTAGGAATCTGTGTACTAAAATGGTTGAGAAACTGGGCTATTCACTAGAAGATATTCCATAAAAATTGATGTTGATTAAAAAAGCCCTGTATGTCGGAGATTGGAGCGAAACTATAGAGAAGGTCAATAATTAGATAGACATTAAAAGGTTGGTATGTTGACTAAATATTTAAGTTTATTCCCTAATAAAAAAAGGAAAGATTTGTTCTTAAGGTTTCGATTGAATATTTTAGGGAAGTCTTAGTTGGAAGGAAAATGTTATCAAAATAATTTTTTTATCGCAGGTTTTGTAATGAATCTAATAGTGTAGAAACACTAAGGCACATTGTGGTTGACTGTCTGAAGCTTCATTTTAAATGATCATTACATTTTAGACATCTCATTTATAATTCTCACTTTATGGATTGTGAGGTTCTATGGTCTTATTTATTGTATGGGACACAGATAATGGAACGTATTCGCTGTTCAACTTTTTTGAATGATATTCAATTAAGTTGAGATGGTTCTTGAACATTATGTATTATGAACTTCAGGGATGATGGGTACTTCTGGAGGTTAATTCCCTTTCAACAGCGTTTCTCTATTGAATGACTGTTTTAATGATGGAAGTGTTTTTTTCTTTTTCTGTTTTATATTGTGTAATACTGGTATGTAAAGTACCATAAACAATTACTACAGTGATGAATTGGTACAGTACAAAAACACAGTAACATAACATTGTTAAATTCATTGCGAGTGTGCAGGAAATGGAAGATGATTTGCAAAAGATGTAGCAGTCATGGGACAAGGACCTAGGCTGAGGACTATCAAACGTATGGGAGAGCACACTACATGCTTTGTCACGTACTGAGGTAGACCCAGCCGTGGGGCCATTGGATTCAAAGATGTTGGAGTTGCAACAAGGCCTCTCTGGCCCACATGCTGTGGCACTGTGTCCAAGGGTGCATGTTCTTTGGTAGGACAGTAGATTGGATACTAGACTAACTCACATCTCCCAAGCCGATCTGGAAATGCATGCAAGTTGCTAGGCAGAGGAAACTCTTGCCTGTTGGGTCTACCAATGGACTATCTCTAATCCAAACATACTACCGCCTATGAGAACCATCCCTTTTTCTTTGCGACACGCTCCTTTTCTTATTGACTACCTTGCCTGCAACTAATCAAATCCATTGTGTTCCTTACCTTGACCTAGCCCAGAAGGGTAAAACTCATGGCATGCAATTTCCTGGATATTTTCCTTTCCGACATGGTTTAGCAACTTGGCAGTTTGTATTTTTAGTGTCTAGGAAAGTTTTTTTTTTTTTGGCAACTTGCATTTTGACTCACCTTCGATTTTGATGCTTATTCATGAGGAAGTCACTAACAATCACACTTAATAACTTTTCGATTGTCATGCAACATATGTGATCTCTGTCAGTTCATGAAGTTAATAAACCTGTTAAAAATGTAATGGAGTCTATAACTACTGAGTATGACCTATGCTTGGCCTCAAACCCAGGGACTGTATCTCTCCAGACCGAAAACCTCAACTGGCTCCCGGTGGCTGCAAGGATTAAATTCAAGGCCCTCTGCATTATCCACAAGGCCTTCTGGGGCTTGGGACCATGTTATCTCCAACTTTCCCTCACTAAATACTCCAGTGCTAGAGCCCTGCGCTCCTCTAACTCCAGCTCTTTGACTGTCAAATGCTGCTCCAAGCAGAGGGTGGGGGAGCAGGTCTATCTCCTTGGCTGGTGCCTCCCTTTGGAATAGCCTCCCTGCCCCTCTCAGACTTGAGCCAGACTTCCTTAAGTTCCGGAAACTGTCAAAACTCTGCTTTTCTCTACCTCTTTCCCTCTCCTCTTATTAACCCCACTGCCGCTGTGACTGGTGGCCTGGTCCTCATGAATCTCACAGGATTCCAGGCCCTTCTTCTCAGTTGATACCAACACCCTACCACCACCCACCTAAGCCCCCTCATGTGGTGGACCCAGAAGAAGCCTAAAGTTGAAGATTGAGTGGAGGATGTGGCCGGGGAAATTTGAAGAGGGGATGTTAAAAAGGTCAGCCCATAAGGATCAGTATAGTGAGATCTGGAGAGAGTTTGTGTATAGGGGTCTCACATTTTATATCCCTTTGTGCTTGCCCCTTGTGGTTTGTGTATGCGTTTTATTAGTAGTTGTTACCGACCTGCAGTAGCCTTTTTGGCAGTTGTTTGATTGATGTAATAAGTCATACTGGGTGTATTCCTTTTGTACCCGTTTTGCCAATTCTCTTCTCTTCCTAAGAGGTGTGACAGTAAGCAAGGGAAACCATCAGGGCGGAGCTCAACCTGTTATCCCCTGCTTAATGGAAATCTACTGGAGCAAAGCAGGCACCATTATGACTCACAAAAGTGCACCACTGACTGCACGCAGGCAGGGAATTTACAAGGCAAAGCGGAAGCAACACAGAAGTTCAAACTATAGTACAATGCACTAATGCAGGCAGGGCTAGCAGTAGCTTTCAGGTGCCCTCCTCTTACTGACATTATCCGTACAAGATGCATTAATATACACCTTACACTTTGTTTATGTAGCACTTTTTACTGGATTCCTCCCATTTTCAAGCGCTGTAATAATGCGGGTTAATACCCGATTAAATGATGTCCAATTCATTTATACAGATGAATGAAGGACAGGAGGCTAAATATTTACAGTGCAGAGTAAAACCGTCAAGATGACAGAGAATGGCTCCAAATATCGACTCCCCTCACCTTAATGCTGCATCACTGTCACAATATGGGCGCCATATGTTAGAAAAGTATTAACTCCACCCACGTTACAGGTTGTCCACCACCCTCCCTCTGCTGCCGCCTCTGCCCCCATAGTGCAGAGGGGCTGCCACATCATGGTCGTAGCACTACGCATTTAGGATTCTCTCGTGGACTTTGCTTAGTAAAAGGCAGTGGAAAGATTAGACACCTCCCGGAAAATTCATTTTCGCTTGTGTTCATAAAGGCTGAACTTTTCACCGAAAGAACTTTGGTCAGGGAGCACCTTAAGAGCCTCGGGTCATGTGGCCATTTATTGCTGCACCTTCACTGACTCATGAGTAGGCAGTGACGGAGGTGCAGAAGCTATTTATATTAAAGGAAAACAAACCACCCCTGCAGCATGCTGACAGAAAACGCCCCACGAAACAATTTGTCACTTACATTCGCAGGTCTGCGGGCGCTACTAAGCACAACAGGAAAATTCCTTTTGTAGAGTTGACTGACTAATTGCTGATGAAGCCATTAGTGAACTTTTTTTTTCTACAATAAGAAGCATGGATGCAAATTACAAATTATTTCGTGGGGCGTTTTCTGTCAGCGTGCGGCAGGAGTGGTTTGTTTTTCTTAACGCTTGATGCGCTTTGCACCCTGAAGTAAACTGCACTGAGAATGGGCATGTGTGGCTGGCTGACATACCCTGGAAAAGACGTTGGGGAGGTGAGCGCTTGTGTGTTTCTTCATACTGGGACCTTCTGTGCGCTCTCACCACCTGTCACCTCACCCTGGCGTGGTGACGTTAATAGCGGTGAAATTATCTTGGAAACCGTGCATCCTAGGGCCTGGACCTTGAGAGTGGATCCATACGAGTGTGGAACATGCAGTATGATGCATCATACCATACGATCCACACTCGTATGGTTTACGAAGTAGTAAAGTTTGCAAAAACATTTGTTATGTTGAAGCCCATATCAGACTCTTTAGCAGAGATTATTGGTTTCCAAATGTTTTAATACTGCATCCCTCTTGAATCCCTCTCGAGTTAAAATACTGTTGGTGGGATCCCCACCAAACGGTAGACCTGCTTAACTACACGTTTGTGGCAAAGCGTTCCTTATACAATTCCATACCGTTTCACCAATCTGCACCAAACTTTCCATAGTTACCAGTTAAGACCCTCCGGACATTACTAGCTACATGACATTCGGACACCCCACCCAGCTCCCCGGATTTCAGCACAAGTCAAAATTGGTTTGGGGAAGTATTATTCCTTACACAATTCCACTCCATTTCACCAATCTGCACCAAATTTTGCATAGTTACCCGTTAGGAACCTCAAGACATTACTAGCTTCATGACATTTGGAAATATGCACCCCTTTCCCTGGATTGCAGCACCATCACAGATGAGACGGTTGCCTTAAATCGGCGAAGCGTCAATTTGGTCGTAGAAGGACCAGTCCAGACACGAGGATCAAAACTTGTGGTCCTGGCACTAGGATGTATGGTTTCCAAGATATTTGCACGGTAACTAACACCACCACGCCAGGGTGAGGTGACAGGTGGTGAGACACCACAGAAGGTCACAGTATGCAGAAGCACACAAACTCTCGCACCCCCCCACCATGTTTGCTCCGGGGTAAGTAGCCAGCCACACATACCCATTCTCAGTTTACATCAGGTTGCATAGCACATCAAGCGATAAGCGAATCGGAACAGTGACCTACATGATCAGTGTCATCATGTGTGTCTACAGAACCCGTTCGTAGAACGGGTACTTCTGCTAGTGTTCTAATAAAAGTAGTGAAGGGCCTGCACTGTAATCCAAGGATCTCAGTTAAAAACGGTTCCACTGAGCAAGCCTTCATGTTAACATTCTATCACAATGATGAAGCTGCTTACATCACCCCCAAAGTGAACCAAATCGCCCAAAGCAAGTACCAAATGTATCCCCCTTTGTCAGGTAGGTGGTTGGCTAGGGCAAACGGCCGATTCGCTTCACGTGAACAAAAAAAAAAAATAATCCTTGCACCAACCTGGTGAGTTTGACTATTTAACGTTACTCATTGGCTTACAAAAATGTTTCGCTTGGTTCCTTATAGGAGGCTGACAGCATTTAAATGAAATTGGACGTAATATATTAATCTTAATTTTTGTCTTTCTACTTCCTATTTAATATACCCAGTGGCAAAAAGTGGTGTTAACATATTTCACTTTGGCTTATGGCCATTGACGCCACTGTGGCCCTAAGCAGTTGTTGAGGCTGCAAAACCCAAGATTTTCCCGATTGTTCCCGAGGGATACTTGTGTTCAAGCACTACATTTTGTGTACTTCCCAGTGTGTTATAAACCAGAGCACCATTAGTGTGGCATGTGTTTATTGAGCGGTTGGGATGGGTGTACTAGTGAAGTATGCCAACTGTAGTGACCACTTGTCCAAATTTGAGACAAGCCGAGAGACGCCATTTGTCCTAGCATTCGTCCAATCTGAGCAGCCATGCTGGAATCGGACATCTTTCTCATTGGGCCTTCCTAGGAACAATGAGAGGCATGCCAAATTTGCATTTCTTTTTTTGCCTAGGACCATGTGGGGCCCCTAGATCATCCACCCAGGACTCTTTACCTAGCATGCCCCTGCCAAAGTCAGTTTCTCAGTCTCAATCAGCAATGACACACCATTGGCATCCATTCTCCTGTCCCATTTTGCTCCCTCCTACTTCAGCCATATCTCGGTCCAACTCTTCGCTCCCAACTCTCTTACTATCTTCCGGAGGTATCGCCCACAATGCATACTCAACGTAGTTTTCTCTGAGCTTGACCGTTTAACGCTCCCAGACGATGTCCCTGCCCTTATTCTTGAACAGGTGAGCAGAACCTTGCCAATATGATTCAGACCCAACAGCTCCAACTTTACTACAATCTCTCACAACTCACTAATTAACCTACATAGCCGTCCAACCAATACTAAAGTCAACACTCTCAATCACATATCCCCTGCCATGGTCCCTTTTGCTCCTGTAACTGAACCCCTCCACCTGCAATCATTTGCACCAGCAATCAAGTGAATGATGGCTCATTCACTTCACCATCTCTATTCCTCGCCCACTCTCTCGCCCCCTCCCTCATCACTAAACAAATTCAAGCCCGACTCCATGGTCCCATACCTTGACCTATTCAACATATTGCTCAAAGCTTGCTCTCCTCCACTTGCTCACTCCATTAAACTTACATTTACCAACACTGCCCTTCCCTCACCTCCTTCTGCCTGCGTCTGAAACCATGGACCTCCCCACCTATCCAGCTGCTGAAGACAACAATTAGTAACGAACCTGCCCAGTTTCTGGAGGACAAAGAAAATATGACAGGGTTCAGCCAAATAGCAACAAAGTGCAGTAGGGACCTAATGGTCTTAACTATTACCACCGCCCAGCGAATACATATTAAAATCAAAAAATAACTTGCATCCAAGGAGGCCAAATTCCTTAGTAACACCAGCCTCGAGAATGCACGAGACAAATTTAAAGAAATAACACAGCTCTCAACCAATTCATGTCATCCACCCTTGAGAAAAAGCACAGAAAACTCACAAAAGACATAAAAAGCTTCAAGCTAGAGAATGTCTACCGGTACTTGACATCGGAGTTCAAAGATAACAAAGACAAGGAAAGAGCACGGAACATGAGAGGTGCTACCAGAAACAGCCGTAAATGGGTGTAGTTTTTGGACACCTCTAGCTCGGACTCTTCCGCTGAAGATCAGTTCCATAATTCAGGAAGACATTAATACCAGGGGCAACATCCAGCACCGCCACTGGTTCCTTTTTTAGGGAGAGGGGGCCCCAGATGAGGTTACTGGGGCCCTCCATCGCAGCCCATGCAACCCTACCATTACCCAACGTAGAGACAGCCTCGCGGGAGAGGCCGCCATCAATGGAGGCAATAAACCAGACAGAGATCCCGATCTTTAATCCCTCAGTACCAACCCTCAAAAAAGAAGAAATAACGGTACTTGCCAAAGGACTCTCCTTTGTGCCCACTAGTCCAACCAATTGGTTCAAACTTGATCAAGAACTTTCCAATTTCTTCAGGACTATTCGCCTTAAATCTTACTTTAAAGAGAGCAAGTACTCTGAATTAGAGGACGACCCAGGCCATAGAGTGAAATCCAACTTCTACCCTAGGGCGAATGAAGTACCCCCCCCCCCCCTCAATCATTTCATTTGAAAAATGCATTAAACAAGAGATGAAGAAACTTCAGGTGAACCCCCAAAATCTCCGACATAACTTGACAACGAAAGAACGGAGCACTTTGAAAAAACTAGCAGAAAAAACTAGCAGACAACAAGCAGCCAGTAATCAAAACGGCTGATAAAGGTGGGGGAACTGTAATTCAGAATGTCAACCAATATAAAGAGAAACTTAAATGAAGCGTCCAACTATATAAAAAAAAAAATTAAAAAAAAAAACTCAAGAAAGACCCAACACCAGGGATCAAGATGAAAATCCAGGAAATGACAGTTCAACCTTGAACACAATTGGATCTCAGAGAAAGAAGAAACTTTCCTCAATACCTAGGAGGGCAGAATTCCAGCCTTCTACGTCCTCCCCAAGATGCACAAAGACAGAACCAATCCACCTAGCAGACCCATAGTCTCAGGTTATGGGTCAATCCTACAACCAGTATGCAGATTTGTGGATTTCTTTTTGAAACCAGTTAGTTAGTCAACGCACACCATCATACCTACGGGACACCAGGACTATGATAATGGTCTATGAAAATACACCTTTCACTCCTGGTAACCATGGATATTAAAAGTCTCTACACTTGGATACCTCAAGACGCTGCAATGGAATGTATAAATCACTACTTAACACACCATTTGGCTCAGAGGCGGGTCCCCACCAACGTCATTGTGGAATTAGCTCTGACTCAAAATTTCTTTACATTTCATGATGTGTTCTTCCAGCAAATCTGTGACACTGCCATGGTGGCAGTATTTGAGCCCAGCATGGCCATTATTTACATGTCAGAATACGAGCACACCTATGTTCCTAACGACACCAATCCATTTGTGGACAAAATCTTACAGGGGCGTTGCTACATCAACAACATCATTTTCATTTGGAAAGATGATTGTCTGGAAGACTTCTAAATTTGAATCCACTCACAGACCCAAGAAATTAAATTCACTATGAATAAGAGCAATTCGGAGATCAACGGCCTTGATTTAACCATCCGGCCAAGAAATGACAAACTGACTTGCACTCTCTACAAAAAAAAAAAAGATACTGGTCGGAACACCCTCCTCCACTGCAGGAGTAATCACCCCAAAAATCTAAGGGACAACTTACCCTAAGGACATTTTATGAGAGTATGCAGAAACTGTACAGACAGAGAACAATACAATTAACATTCCACAGAGCTACAAACGAGATTACAAGCCGGGGATACCCAAGAAAACTCCTCAAGAACACAAGGAAGAGAGCCCTATATACACCAAGAGAGTCCCTACTTCACCCAAAGTGTGTGAGACACAGGACAGCACCATAACATGTATAACAATGTTTGGTCCAAATAACACAAAACTGAAAGGGCCAAGTCTCCCAGAAGAACCTCTGCCAAGAATGGCATTGAAACGGTAGCAAACTTTGAAGGAAGTTTTAACCCACGCTAGACTAAACAAAAAGACTAAGAGGACTGAACTTTAGAACATGGGGGAAATCAGAGGGCACCACCCATGCGGAGCATGTACTGTAAGCAAACCAACGAAGAAAAGTATATAATTCATGGTGGAAAACAAGTAGTGGCAACTCAAGCACTTATCAAACTGCAAGACGTCCAATGTAGTATACATGATAGAATGCCTTTGCGCACTATGCTACGTAGGGCAAACCAGCAGAGAGATAAATAAAAGAATCAGAGAGCACAGATCCTGCATCCGATGTAAAACACACACCGCCCATTGGTCTCCCATGGTCCCGATGACATGACAGGTGATTGATAAAGTAATGAACACCGCCAATGCACGAAGTGCCCTCAATCACAAAAAATGCTTGGTGGATATTCAGACTCAAATCCACCACCAGGAGCCTGAATGAAGCACAACCTACATGCCCATACAACTAAACGACCCTGACATTCTGGGCACATTAAACCATCGAAGAAGCGCATATGCCCCGACACAAATTGAGGCGTGTCCTTTTATCCATACCATTATGCACAATGATAGCCGTACCACCCTCCCCACATATGCCCGCACTTCGGCCTACATGCCACATCTGCATATTCCTTACAAGCATTATATGGGAGCAACAATGCAAAGGCAGAATCAGAAGTGTCAATGTACAACTACATCACTTTGTAGAATGATGCATGACTTGACCTTTTCACATAGACTGCCCGTCCCCTTCCAGAGCAGTTGACATTATCTTTCCTTCGATGTGGTGCCACACATGACTGACCAAAAAGTCATCCAAATCCATGTCCCTCACCACACTATTCTACACACTCACCAACATTCTTTGCATGACAGCTGGGCCCTCCAGAACCATTCAATTTATTGATCCTGCCCTTCCCATATTAGACGCTGCCAGGGCACTCTATTTACAATGCCCACGGTCCCACCACACACACACGCTGAGCTACCTACATGGCTCACCCAACATCATTTATGTAAGTGCAGACATGACTCACCGACCTCCTATCCGCAGTAGAGACCACTCCTCCTATCCGAACGGGACCCATTCCTAATACACAGCAACATCAGGAACAAGCCATTAACAACCAGGTTGCCATAGCAATCAGATACATCAGCCAGCGTGCATGCACTGAGCAGGGATTAGAGAGACACTGACTTCCCGCCCCTGCGCAGTTCACAAAAGGTACAGCTCAGCTTTCTGACGTGGCACCCAAGCAGCTACAGCTGTCTCCCACCATACGGACGGATGCCGTTCAGACCTGCAGGCGCATCTCTTCCTAGGAACGAGCCTCCAAGGACAAGGAAGGCAAGGACCGGCTCGCCACAAGCAACTTCACAGCTCCTTTAAGACCCTCCGCTCCTGCCTTCCCCAGCACACAAATCTCCCCTCGCATGCTGGCAATCTGAACATAGACGCGGCTCATTGTTAGGATTAGCCTTCCCTTCTATGGTTCATAAGGAGATAGGAGGAAATCATGAGAGAAGCCCACTGGCTCCCACCACCCAGGCTTCCTTAGATCAACTGCCTGGGTTAGAACCCATTCATACACAAACACTCCAAGATACCTCATACATTCCACAAATGACATCACCACATACATACAGCATTCAGAAGGTGAAACCATAAAAGGGAAGGCTGATCCTAACACCTCCTTCCCTTATAAACCATAGAAGGGAAGGCTAATCCTAACACCTCCTTCCCTTACAATCCCAACCAGTCCAGTGTCACACCTCAAACACACCATGACCTAAAGCCGTCATCACACCTAACCATCAAAAGGCCTCAAGCACAAATACTCTGCCAGTCACTCTAAAAGACCAAGAATATAACAGCTGGACAACCAGGCGTAACTAACAATCCGGTAACAGCACCCCACTATCTAAACAACAACAACTTCTGTCCTTCAAGAAATCACGCATCACCTTCCACCCGTCGCCGCCACCAACGGGTCACCAGCCTGCCACACTGGAGCACAGACCTGCCCCTCTGGGCTACTAACCAGCATGCCATACGCAACCTGAGGAAAACAAACCACCTCCCGTCCACCACTGCCACTGGTAGACCTCAGGGCTGCCACACCTAAGCACAAACGGCCACCTGTACGGGCTGGCACGAAGTCCGCTACACACCTACAAGGAACATGTCTAACCTACTATACCAGACCATAGACTCATGGCAACTAAAGAGACATGCACCTCCAATCAGCCAAAACACACTCACCTGACTCATCCTCAACCACTCAACATTCATAGCAACACTCACAACAGAGGCAACCAGTGGAGAACCAGTCAACCATACCACCATACTTCCTCGAGGTGTTGGCCAGACACCTTGAGCCCTCATAGCTACTAAAAACAACCAAGTAACCCCACTACCAAGATGTTCTGTTGCCATGCTCCCAGAACCACCCAGAACAAAATCCAGGATGACCCCAGAAGCAACACTTCAAGTAAAAACAATAATAATCAATCACTCACCATCATGGATCAGCACAAAACACTATTCTGACTCCTCAGAGCCACACAAATCACTACCCTGACTCCTCTGAGCCACGCAAATTACCATCATGACTCCGCAAAGCCACACAAATTACTATTATGACTCCGCAGAGCCGCACAAATTACTAACATGACTCCGCAGAGCCGCTTGACCAGACTACCACTAGTCACACAAATCACTATCAAAACTCAGCAGAGCCGCTTGACCAGACTACACTAGTCACACAAATCACTAACATGACTCAGCAGAGCCGCTTGGCCAGACTACCACTAGTCACACAATTCACTATCATGACTTCGCAGAGCCGCCTGACCAGACTACCACTGGTCACACAATTCACTATCATGGCTCCGCAGAGCCGCCTGACCAGACTACCACTGGTCACACAATTCACTATCATGGCTCCGCAGAGCCGCCTGACCAGACTACCACTGGTTACATCCACAATGACTCCGCAGAGTCACTAGACTAACCACAACTAGTCAGCGCACACACACTTCACACTGGTTACACGCACACCATGCAACCTCACCCAGTTACTAACAGGTAGAAATGATGGGGTGTGGGTTACCCACACTCCAAATCAAAGAACATGTCCATAAAATACTCTTAGCAAAACAAAACACATCAATACGAATGAAAATATAACTGAACTACTCTGAAATAATATCTATAGCGTCAAAATCTATAAGTCCATGTTGCCCATTCCTGGAAACAACGCTACAAGCTGCAAATCCTCAAAATGGTTAATAACTAGACTGATCAGAGACCATAATATTAACACACATAACTTGCAATATAATTCATGCCCCAATTGTGACCAATCATAACATGTGTAAGGATGTACCACACCTACTCACTTTGAACTCACAACTCGCAACAATAATTGTGAAACATGCTAGTGAGACGTTGCAGAATAAATCTTATGCTAATGCTAAACAGTTTAAATGCAACCTTTTCTGAAAAGTTCCTGGTCGCGTCCTAAAGATTCACGTTGCCACCATTGCAACAAAACTTAGCTGCAAAGCCTCAAAATTGGTTAAACTCAATATTTATCTTAACTGCAGGACTCTATACATGTCATACATGCACGCAATCTAAACAAATCATCCACGAACACCTCTCCTCAACCTTCCATTCACAAAATAACATCACCAGTATTCCGGAATGGTAATGAAAAAATACATAAAATCAATCACTGCATAGTGTCCATTAGTAAAAACATTGCCATGCATATGGGCATCACATGGGCGATGTTGAAACAAGAAATACCCGATTCCCACACCATTGTGAAATCTTCACTCCGATGTGGCGTTTAGCTTCTCCTTACCCCAGCGAATCACATGCTTCATGGCTGCACCCACCTCTTCGCAGCACGGCATCACCCTTACTCCATAGGTGCTTTACTTTACAGACGTTCTTGCCGTCATCACACTCAGTTGAACTGACAGCATCCCGAGTTTTTCAGTGACGCCAAAAAAACTTGTGCGCAATCAACATTCCGAAATTCCACTCCATCGCTGAATCCACCAGCCACCATGCCTACGTCATCATTGCAGCAAAGTAGACAGAGCAGTACAGAGCTCCGCTGTCCCAAACGGCCGCCTCACCCGCACAGAAGAACACATGGAGGCTCACGCACATCCATCAGCAGTTTGGTGAGACATACACTTTCTTTGATTCCGGTAACTGTAAGATGTCTCTGCGACTTTCAGCAGAATGCGAACCATCACGCTCTCCTAAGCACCTTCCGTGGGGCACGCATACATCCCCAAGACACCGGCAAGGTTCACACTGTTCTCATTGCGCAGCTAACAGAACGACCACAGCTCCCAGGGTGCCCAGGTCCTGGACAGCCTCATACACTCACCGGAGCCCTCTGCCAGGGCTCTCCTCTCTGGCCCACTGCGGGTGAGCCTTGAGTAATTGGCAGGACAATCACCTCTGCTCCTGGGTGCTTAACAGGGCAATGGCTTTGTTGCTAACGGGGTGATCGCTTCACTGCCTCCTGGGCGCCTATTACTGCAGCCTGCTTTACTCAGCCCTGGGTGCTTCTCCTTGCTCCTTGCAGACCCCTGCGTGCCTACCAGGGCATCCACATTTCTTCAGCCCTGGGTGGTGAGGCACTTCCTGAACCATGGGGGGCAGTGGGCTCCCTCTACTTTGTAACAGTCTCTTACTTGAACTTCCTCCTCCTGCTCTGCACCCCCCGCAGAAGTATCTCCTTTCTCCTTTATCTGGACCACACTCACACAGGTACCTGTCGCCTCCAGGGTCCATCCATCTCCAGTCCTCTCCAAGATCACATCCTCGTCGCCAATTGTCATGACCCGGTCTGGGTCATAGTGATATAAACAGGATACAGTTGCAGGTATGCTTAATGGTTGCTTTATTCAGGCTCTTCAGTTACAGGTACAAATCAGGTCTCATCAAGTCCATAAGGAGATAGGAGGAAATCATGAGAGAAGCCCACTGGCTCCCACCACCCAGGCTTCCTTAGATCAACTGCCTGGGTTAGAACCCATTCATACACAAACACTCCAATATACCTCATACATTCCACAAATGACATCACCACATACATACAGCATTCAGAAGGTGAAACCATAGAAGGGAAGGCTGATCCTAACACCTCCTTCCCTTATAAACCATAGAAGGGAAGGCTAATTCTAACACTCATCTTTCAGCTGCAACCTGTCTCGTCTAATACAGTGCCTTAATTATTACAGGTTGCTGCTTTGCATGAACACCAATTGGTGAAGACAGAGACATTGCAGCCTGCAATTAGACTAAAACGGGTCTTACAGATAGTACCAAGGTAATATTCGCTCTTCCTTCCTGTCCAGCGCAACCCTATTAACGGGCTGCCGCTCAATCAATTTTACATGATATTACTCGGACAAAGCAGGATTACAAACTTGCCCCCCCCCCTTTTCTTCCAACTTACAGGACCCCTGGCAAGAAACATTTCCATAGATGCCCACATGGACTCGTGACACACACCTCAGGGAGCCCATTAGACAAACACAGACAAGGTCAGTGAAGCACTGGTCGTGCTCCAATGAGAATCATTATCTCGCAAAACGGTTTTTAACCTTTTTTACTACACCTTTTTAGCTATTCTATATGTAGCAAAGATGAGTTCTCCACTAATTTCACATATTTTTATGTTCATCCTATAGGGAGGCCTTTTCTATGGCCCAGAAGAAGGCAGTTTCATCCAACAGCCGAAACGTCACTGAACGCAGAGCTTTAGGTGCCCAGCCATCCCAACAAGACCAAATGACTTATTACCTGACGTAGTCCTATGGTTAGGTCACCCTTATGACCAGCATATCACCTCGGGGAGGTCAAGAGAGGGGAGTCAGAAACTGAGTACACCCTCATTAGTAAAGTTGCTACATTACTTTTTTGTATGTGATTACTTGTTTCCATTACAATGGTCCCTATATGTGTGATATTAGAACATACATGCTGTCCCACACGTTTATGACAGCACTGCACACTAATTGCTGCCCTGTACACACATTAATGATATCGTTTTCTTGAATGGTAACCTCTCTGTATATGTTTTTGCACCATTGTAGGTGTGTGAATAATGACAAAAGGAAAAAAAGAAAAAGGAAATAGTTGTTTGAAAAAATAGTTTACAAGCTAAATAATAAATGCTCTGTAAACCTAATCTAGAAAATTGTTATTGTATTTGTATGATGATACCAGCAGATACCGGTCATCTTTGTTAAGGTTGTGAACGGGCTAATTAATGAAAGCCCCCCCATCAAAGAATTGGCCGAAAAACTCAACATGAATTAATGCGAGTGTAGAAATATATGTGGCAGGACTCCCCTTGTTGTTTCATAAATCACTAAGCCCATAGTCCTCCCACCAATAGGCCTGTCCATCCAGTTACTCATCGCGCGGAAGACAACAATGCATTGCTGTTGGTGCAAAGACTATTCACATTCTTCTCACTGCTTATAAAGACTCTACTAACCCCAACCACAGCTCTTGACACAGCAAAAGCCTCCAATTACAATGATCTTGTTTCCTCTCTCCGGTCGAACTCTGGAAAACTATCCATGACCCTTCAGGCAATATTTTTCTCCCCCAACAACCACCAATTTCCTCCTCCCACCATGAATAGCATTGCACCCTACTTCCTCAATAAAGTACCCAAAATATGGGCCACCTTGTCCACCTTTTCATATCTTCCACCCTCTCTTCCCTCAGTCACCCCTCTTCCCATCTTCCACATACTACCCTCCTCTCTATCTCACTTCTCCTCCCCCGATGTTCTACCCATCCTTCACTCTGCCAACCCATCCTGTACTCCAATTGATTCCTTCTCCCAAACAAAAACAATCTCCCTCTCTCTCCTCAAGAAACAAAACTGCTGACCCAAACAAACCTGCATACTACAAACTTATTGCTCGCTCTCTTTCCCCACCACTCAGAAAACTTTGAGACGATTGAACCTAGAGATAGCTCACCATGCGGTTGAAGACTCACTTGCTGACCCTTCCAATCTGGATTCTGGTCCAAACACTCAGATTCTGCGTTCATCCGCCTCTCCAATTTTCTTGCCACTGCCCGCCACTCTCCTCACCTACATTCTGATCATTCTAGACCTTTCAGCTGCTTCCGAGACTGTTGATTAGCTCTCCCTCCTTGAATCTATTTTCAAACACCTTGGCTTTAAGAACACCATACTCAAATGTGTGTTGTCCTATTTCTCAGACTGCTCTTTCTCAATCTAGTGGGACTCTAGCACCACCTACCCAACACCCCTACCTTTGGGTGTTCCTTAATGATCAGTCCTAAGCCAGTCCCTCTTTACCCTTTACAACTTCTCCTCTCCCGCTTTAGCTTGAACTATCACCTCTTTGCATATACTATGGTTTCCCCCCTTCCAACACTGCAATCGGTGAACACATAACCAACTGCCTAACCGCCAATCGCCTTTGGATGGCTTTATACTGCCTTACGATACATTCTTCAAAAACATGGAAGTCCCATCTCCCTGCCTCCAATGCCAAATCTCACTCTCTGCTCTCTTTTCCCCTGATCACCTCAATCCATCACCCATGGTTCGCAATGTTGGGTTCTTGTTTGACACCGATCTGAAACTCCACCGGTTCATCATGGTCTACTCAGCTAGACTCAAAAGCCAACTTTACAATAAAATCCACCCACACCTTGTATACTACAGCTAAAACCTGTATGTTGTGTACTCGGTGAACTGAACTACAGCGCAAGGCTACTTCTTGGTCTACCACTCTGCTCTTTTGATCCTCTCTACAAAGTCCTCACCTTTGCGACTTTGATGAAATGACTACTGCTCTGCAGGAGTACAGGGATGAGTGGTGGGTTAACCCAGACAACTGCTAAACCAGCAGAGATCAATCATACAAGTGAAACGGGCACAGCCCAATAGGTATACCTCCGTTGTCTCTTTTGGTAGTTTAGTTTATTTGCTTATATAGCGCACTGAACCCGGAGGTATCTAGGCATTTAATTTGGTGGACAACAAAAGTTACAGTAATGGCATTTAGTTTACATGAACACGCAGTGTTCTAACATATATACAGTTAAAGATACACATTTAGTTCAGGCCAAGGGCAGGGTATGTCTTGAGGGGGTTCTTTGTGATATTCCTGCATTTTGAAGGTCGAACACCAAAAAGACAGATTTATTTTGGTTGTTTTGGTGTTTCACTCAAAATGCCGAAATATCACGTATTTTGCACCGACCCTCACTCTGTCCTCTGCTGGGTGCTTTTTTAGTTAGTCCGAGGGTTTCACTGCCCGAAACCCCCTTTCATGCCCATCCCCCATCCTGCCCCGCAACACACTTTCCCACCCTACAGTTACACCATCGAGAACATGTTAAGTAGCCCCCTGCACCCTCCCATTCCCACACCTCTCCCTCAAATACATGTACACACACATGCACACACCAAAACATTCACTTCCCTTATTTCCACAATGTCCCTCGCCCGACCGGGCCGGTCAGCCCATGCACGGACTCGTGTGCTTCTCATGTAGCAGCTTGCATTCCCAAGATGGCTGCGCACCAAGAGGAAGACAGCATTCGATTGAGCAAGGTAAGTGCAGGTGGGTGTTCGGGAGAGGGGTGAGGATGGGGTTTGATTATAGGCTAGGGCGGTGGATAATGAGGTTTTAACGATCGATTTAGAAAGACTGAATTATCGATTTAAATCAGTCTTTCTAAATCAATCTTTTTGTCACGGCTTGTATAAAACTATATTTTCACCTAATAACGTTGAGGAGTGAGCTGATAACAATAGACACCCAAATAGCTTTAGTACAATGATTCCAAAATAAGAATGTCCAATCAAGGGTCTCTAAAAAAAGTAGGAACCAATCACTGCAACAAACCAACTAAAAAACCTCAAGCACATCCCCATAAAAGAAACCGCGAGAATGCAACACTTGGTGTGAAGGGGCACTCTGGTTGATGGTGTTTTGACAAGAGACAATGCAACAATGTCAATAGTTCAAGGATGTGTCTTGTAGAAAAAAAAAAAAGTACAGAATGGGGGCTTGAAAGTGAATATGGTCTCAGACTGTGGACAAGGATGTCAGGGCTTCTTCACAGTACCTTTAATGTCTTGTCATTGGGGCTCAACATCATTGAGCCAGACTTATAGGACATGTCTGCACCCTGTGGCTCTCCAGATGTTATGGACTATATCATCCATGATACATCACCATAGATTATGCTGGTTAGGGCAAATGTGGGGGTTGTAATCCAAAAGACCGGGAGAGCCAAAAGTTTGCAGAGCCTTGTTCTAGAAACTTCTGGGTCCAGCAATGATTCGGGATCTGGTTGGTGAGCTGGTCGACTGGGTCCAACATACAGTACATTTCAAGCAGCAATGAAAAGTGGCACAAACGTGGCTCCCTTGCACTCCTCCAAGACCATCATTAATGTCTATCTCAATGGCACCGTCTTGGTTTAGGGCCCTCAGCCCAATCTCCTCCTTTTTGGTCAGAGTTTTCTGCATCTTATTAACTTCCTCCCCTCTCCTACTACTCCTTCCGCCACCTCTCTGGCACCCTCATCTTCCTCCTCTGCCCACCCTCAGGCACCTCTACCACCTCCGCAGGGTGTTTCTCAAGCCTGTACCCCTTCACAAAGTCTTTCAAATTTGGCAACCTGCTCCACATCACTACTCTCAACTCTTATTCTGATGTCAAACAGTCCTCTAACATCGATCACCTCCTCGAAGAACTCAACCTAGATGTTCTTGCTCTGACGGAGACAGGGTTTGTGGACAGTTCGGTCACAAGTTTTGACACTCTGCCCCCTGTGGGCTACAAGATCGTCTCTGAACCCAGAATCAACCATCCTGGAGGTGTAGCAGCTGTGATCTTTCCGGAGTGGTCCCAGCCTCTGCCATCCTATCAGGCCTACGCCTCCTTTTAATACCTGGTCTCTCCCTCTCCTGGCCTCTCTCTAACTGTGTCCACCATCTACAAGCCACCTGCTTGGCCAGGGCGCCCTCTTCCTCTCAGAATGGGCTGACCTCTTCTCTTCTCTTCTCCCCTCTACTTATCAACTTCTCCTCCTCCGAGATCTCACCCTCCACCTGGATGCTTCTAATCCCTCCTCTGGGCTTTTCGGCAACCTTTGCGACACTTTTTTTTCCATTCTGCCCTCTGGCCTGACACACTCTGCCAGACATACTTTGGATGTTCTCATCACCTCCGACATCCCCCTCTCTAACCTTCTCACCACTCCTTTCTCTTGGACTGACCCATTTCTACTCTCCGCTCATCTGAAACTCTCTCTCCCCCAGGCAAAGCCATCCCCGCCCAGTACTGCCACCTACCTTCTCGGTCATTCGGCCCATGCCTTTGCCTCTACTTGGTCTTCTCCTCCTACTCCTGCAGCTGACTCATACCCTCTCACAGCCCTTTCTAATCTGCATCTTTGTATTTCCAACACCCTGGACATCCTTGCCCCTGGCATGAGAATATGCCTGAATCCTACCTCCAAGTGCAATGCTTGGTACGATTCCGATCTTGCTGTCCTAAAATGCAAGTGCAGGGTGGCCGAGAGGAAGTGGAGGGGTTCGGGCGCATCCTCTGACAAACTGGCCTATGGCCTGCTCCAAAGGCAATCCAGCTTCTCTGTCCTGAACAAGAAGAGAGCACACATTCAAGCCTGTGTCTCTGCGGCTTCCAACACGGCAAACTCTTTAAAATATGCAAGGAACTGGCGAATCCTGTTGCAGTCTCTACCTCTCCTGTTCCCTGCCAGGCCCTCTGTACAGCTCTGACCTCTCACTTCTCTGCTAAAACTCAGGATATCCTGTCCGCTATCTCCTCTTCCTCTCTTGCCCTCCCCCCCTTTGGCCATCCCTCCTTCTCTTTCTCTCGGACAACACCTGACGCGGTTTCTAGACAAGTCCAACCTATGAAAGTGTCGTACAAACAGATGCTCCCCTGGTCCTCCAGAACCATCAAGGACCATACTGACACCCTCACTCCAGAGTTGGCCAATTTCTGTAATCACTCTTTCGTCACTGGAACTTTCCCTTCTCCCCTTAAGCACCCCATTGTCGATCCCTCCTCAAGAAGCTGTCTGCCCACCCTACCTGCCCAGCAAACTATCGCCCAATCTTCATCACCCCTTTCCTGGGTAAACTCTTGGAAAATCTGACCATCTCCCAGCTTACTCTCCACACTGAATCGGTTGGTTGTCTCCATGGCCATCAGTCTGGCTTCAGAGCTGCCAGAGGCATGGAAATTGCTCTCCTGAACACCCGTGAAGATCTGCTCTCTAACCTGGATTCCAGCATTCCTTCTATCCTCATCCTCCTTGATCTTTCCTCTGCTTTCAAGGCGGTCATTCATGCCATCCTGATCAATGGACTCCGTGAGACCCTGGGCATCATGGATCAGACCTTGGAGTGGCCGACCTCCTTCCTCTTGAACCGCCCCTCCCAGGTCCAACTTGGTCCCTTTCTCTCCACCACCTCTCTCTATAACTGTGGTGTTCCCCCAGGGCTCTATCATCTCACCATGGTTTTTCTACATCTACTTGACCCCTTTTGCCCACTTGATCTCTACCTTCTCCTCTAACTTTCATCAGTGTTATGCGGATGACACCCATCTTTCCTTCAGGCTCACCCTCAGCCTACTCTCTCGCTCATTCCTGACTGTCTATCCGTGATTCAGGATTGGTGCGCCTCCAACATTCTCTGCTGTAATGCCTGTAAAACGGAGATCCTTCTCATTGGGGCCCCTGCCCCTGCTTTCCCTCTCTCTCTGGCCGCCCGGCTTAGGCCCTCTTCCTTCGCCTGCCTGTGAGGCAAAAAACCTTGGTGTCATCTTCGACTCCACTCTGTCTTTCTCACCTCACATCTCAGACATCGCCAAGAAGTCCCACTACCAGCTGACACTCCTCAAATGGACTCTTCACTTTCTCACTTTCCCCCAGATGCTCACTCTCTCCAGAGCCCTGGTTCTCTCTACGCTGGATTACTGCACCAGCCTCTTTCTAAATCTGCCTTCCTCTACACTCCGCCCACTGCAACTAACCAAGAACAGAACTGCAAGACATATCCTTGGCCTCAAGTCCAGGAACTGTATCTCTCCAGCCCTGAAATCTCTCCACTGGCTCCCAGTCGCTGCAAAGATCAAGTTCAAGACCCTTTGCACTGTCCACAAGGCTTTCAGGGGCTGGGGCCCACACTACATCCAGCGCTCTCTTCTAAAACACCTTCCTTCGAGCCCTTTGCTCAGCTACCTCCATCTCTCTAAGGCTTAGACGCTTCTCCAGGCAGAGTGGGCAGGGTAGATCTCTATCCTCTGCAGGTGCCTCCCTCTGGAATGGCCTCACTGTCCCTCTCAAACATGATCCGGAGTTCTGGAAGCAGCTCAAATCTTTCCTCTTCTCCTCAGCTTTCTCGCCCTCCCTCCCCTGCTGACCATGCACTTGGGGGCTGTAACTGTAACCCTAGAGTCCTTGGTCTCCTTGCACTATCCTGAGCTGTGCTGCCCTGGCTGCACTTACTCAGAGCATTGCTGCCCTGTGTTCTTCTCCTCTCTCGCACTTACCCCCCCTCCCTTTGCCCTTGCACTTCTCGCTCTTGCATGATCTGAATGACAAGGCCTAGTAAGATTGTTTGTCTTGTCCTCCCTCTGTCTTCGCTCCCTTGTCTTGTCGTGCCTAGAAACACTGTGTACAGGCACGTTATAAATTACTTATCATATCCTATCGTGAAGAAGCTTGGGACAAGAAGGCAGCATCTAGGTCAGTGTAGCTAACAAGTGGATTCAATGTGGGAATCAGGGCATAGTCTGATGTCTGTGTGACTAGGATGACCAGTCAGGGAATCCTTAGTTCTGCACTCCAGAAAGTTGTCTTGCACCTACAGGGGGGTTGTTCACCTCCAGCAATCCAGATCCTGGTTCCAGTGCACAGCCTGCAGAGAAGAGTTGGTCCAACAACCGTGTCAACCCCCCACTACTCCCTTGGAATGGTTAGGTGGCAGAGTTTTCCAAACAGAGTTCCAGATTAATTCTTCTTTCAAAGTCCAAAGAATGAGGCACCCCTCTCCTTATGAAACTAAAATGTCACAGGATTGGTCCAAAGCAAGCCTGCTTTAAGAGGTCTAAATTTAGGCTCTTCCACATGGCCTATATCTTCTGACATCAAGCCCAGAGTTTGTCTCGGAGGACCAGAGTAGCTCATGATTTGGTTGAGGACATTTCATAGCCCTGACCTACCTCAGTGTCACCCTAACAATTTGCCAGGTCAACATTGGATACATGGGGGCACTCCCTTGAGGTTTCATAGGCACTCCGTGCCATTACCCAAGTAAGTCTTTTGAAAAATGGGCAATGGAATTTCTTTTATCATGTGTTCCATTGGGAGTCAGTGGAGCGATTTCAGAGCAGTATTGTGCTCTTGTTTTTTCACAATGATGCACAATTGAAGTGACAGATGTTGCAATCGTTGCAGGTTTGTATTTGTTTGTGAGTTGGTTCACATTAGATTTAATTAGCCCAGATGTACCATGATGAGTGTACTGTGGCACTTTTATAGTCCCCCAAAAGACTTAACGAACAGGCCAAATTAATAACAGACATGAAGTCAACTTCATGAAGGAACAGAGTGAGAACAAAATTACTTTGCATCAGCAAAAGCATTCAGGAAGATTTGATAAAGAACAAGGATATTACGCAGTGGATCAAGGTAGTTAACATTCTGACAATAGATCATAGAATGCACAGAGGGAAATATACCAAAATGTCGCCTCCCAAACTTACTGAAAATTCAGACTTTTTTTTGGACCCCCTTTGCACCACATATATATGTGGGATGGGGGTTATGGGATAAAATACAAGTATGGGGGTTTTGCGGGGGTCTCCCACCGCATATGTATGTGGTGTAAAGGGGGTTGAAAAAAGAAAAAAAAAAGAAAGTCGCCATTTTCAAACGTCGGACATCTGGGGTTCGCAGTAATCACAGATCCCATCGAGAGGAATGCATATGGAGAATTTTCATAAATGCAGCGAGTAAAAAGATAACTCAGAGGTTTGAGATGTGGTTCGAGTTACACTTCCCACATAGCCTAAATTTAATGTAATGCAAGTGGACATTTAGGTGGACTGCAGGCATCTAAAACTTGCACTTCAGCACCTGTAAGCTTTGCAAAGAGGATCTCAATAAAGCAGACTTATGCAAGCTCCCTATCACCCAAAAAGGTGTTTTTATACTGCCATCGGTGCATGGTGCAAGGTATTGGAGAAGAGTGTCATGGCTTGGAATTCCAGCAAAGCCAGTTCTCAGAGTTTGCAGAGAAGTGCAGTAAATAAGGTCAGTGCACTGAACTGACCTCTAGTCTCAGGGAATCTCCTGTTAAAAGTAGCTAACGAGAATGAAGGACACAATAAGATAATAAAAAGAAGAATCCAAAAGGATCATTTGGGAAATTATGGAGTTCTTGGGAATTCTGAAAGACAAACATGAAATGTGTCGAGAAGGGAATACTTATGAAAGTAAAGTTTGTGATGAAGCGAGGGAATTTGTCCCTTCTCCCCAAAGGGTAGCCCCCCCCCATGAGGGTAGGGAGGTGTGCCCGCTCCGCAACACCCTCCTAGGGGTCAAGGCCAGTGGTACCTCACTGGACGAGACTCCCTCTTTGGGGACAAGGACTCCTGTTCCTATGGAGGTACTCCCTAAAGCTGTGCACACCCTGGCTGAGATGAGATGCTCTACAATACCAGAAGCTGTTAAGCACCAAGACTGGGATGATGTAACACTTACTAGACATCATTATCGTATAGAAAAAGAACATGTCCCTTTAAATCAAAATAGCCAATACACTAGGATGAGTACATTGAATAGAACACATACACAGGCAAGGGAAGGCCCCAAATTGCCCAAGACCTGGTGAAGATTTAGTATGCATAGGCCAAGAGGACTGCCTGCAAGAGATACTGGAGAGCGGGACGCCAGCGATACAACGAATCCCCAGCGTGACAAACTGAAAGAAGGAGCCCGGAGGAAGGTGGTGGCGAGACCACGAAGGATCTGTGGTGGACAGGTGGTCCACAAACCACTGCCGATATCACCATAGGCATCCAGCAGTAGGTTGTCTTGTCACTCATTGGGACGCCCAGATACCCCAATGAGAAGAGAAAATCAGAGAAAGAATTCCAGTGAAGGCAAGCCGATGGTGGTACGAGACAAGAGAGACGGTCCCTGAGGTACAAGGCTCCCAAAGAGGTTCTCCTTCAACAGTGAGAATGGGAATAATGGGAGGCCCTGAGGGCATCATATAGTGCAAACAACTCGCCACATAGAAATCATGAGGCAAAGTCAAGTTTAAAGGGGATGAACTTAACGCGTTGTGGTACAAAAGAAAGTATTTCTAAAAGTATGCATGTTGAGAGAAGAACGGTGTATACCCTGGGAAAAAGGGAAGGGATCATCATTCTGGAACTCAACATTCTATTGAAGAAGAATATAGTAATAAAGAGAGAGAACATTATGAGCCCGAGTTCAGAGTTACTATCCAATTGAATCATGTACAAAAGCAAGTAGAGAAGAACAAGCTAAATGACGGTTACCCAGGAGGGAAGGCCAGCCAGAAAAATAGTACCTTCCGCAAATACTCTGAAACCAGCAACCAGGAAACTAGATCATACAAAAGATCCCAAGAGGGATTCCCAAGGAAGAGGGAAAAGTCAATAGTCCATTTGAAGAATTACGGGGACTTATCCACAAAAGACTATTTCTCAATTGTGTATTAAATCAAGAATCCCAAGTATCCTCGGGCAAAGGGAGTCATTCTACTGATTGAAGTTAGTTTTCATAGGGGTATGGTCAGTTAGGTTCATTTTTGGACAGCTGACTTTTTCCTTTTGACATTAACGCATGACTGACAAGCACCTTAGTTAGAAACATAGTCAGGGACCACATATAGTGAAAGAGAAAGTCAGGCCTTATAATTTTACTAGAATAACATTTTGCGAAACATGTCCTCAGAATGTCTGTGTCCTCCTTCTGGCTCGCCACAAGCTATAAGGTGACCGGCATGTCTTGAAACTTTGAAAGTAAAGTGTTGAGTTAAGTACGAATTGAGAACATCTTTCAACATTCAAAGATTATTGAAAAGTATCAGAAGCCATTGTATTGTAGTGAATGATTACAGATCACGTAACCATGATATGTGAACTAGAACACTCCTGCCCAAAGTGTAAAAGGCAATAGTCCATTTTGAGATATGCTCCTCAAATTCACATTTTATGGGTCATAGATATCATGGTAATTATGTATTTGGTCTTCCCTCTATTGAGGCAGGTGGTGCAATGGAGTAGATTCTTCATTCTGCGAATAGCAGGGAGACAGTACCAGTTTACGGCTGAGTGGATACTTGAGGCTGATGGCAAGTCATGGGATTAAGGTGCAAGTTTTGACGGTGAACTTTTGAGTTCCCTTTGGAGTGCTAGAATAAGCAGGTGGGAGCACTTTCCCATGCATACTCTGCTAGACATGCAACCTCTTGACTACTGGGTTGATCTGATTTGAATAGACAACAAACATTCGACTTAATGCTCCAGGGTTGAAGCATCGCCCATAGAGAATACCCATGTGCCACCTACTACCAGAACAGACATCGGTAGAATTCTTTCACAATACAGTGCCATCACATACCACGTTAAAGAGGGAAAAAAACATAAAATATTCGCACCAGGCGAAGTACCGGAAGTACCTCTTTGCCTCCGACGCTGACCGGACGCTGTGCATTCATTACTTTTTTGAACGGTATTCACCGTGGACTTAAGTTGGGGAAATATATGTGGACTTATAAGTATCTTCTGGTGCTTATTGTATTTCTCTCTCTCCATTTATAGTGCATTTTTACCCGTTCTACGGCGTTACTACCAGTGGCTCTGCCCCCTTTCCTCAGGAAGAAGCGGCGGAGAGGCATAACAGGTGCTGCGGTGCGAGCGTTCTGTGATTGCAGTGAAGAATGCAATTACGCTCGTCTAAGAGGAATCCTCTTCAGCCTGGTATAAACTCACCCCCTTTATTGAGCGCGTTAGTTATGACTCCATCAAAGAGCTCCTCGCGAGCCAGCGCTCATCTTGCATCCACGCCTAATAAGAAACCCATGGCTGGATGTCAAAAGGCTCTAAAGGATGCGGATATTCGCGCTTTTTATAAAGACATCACGGCAAAGGCCCGTCTCAGTGGCAAGCCTCCCCTATTGATGACGGTTACAAAATCATTGGTAAATAAAACTAACATTCCCGCTGCCTGTATCCCAGCCACTAAGGCCTGTATGGATAAAAAATCTGTATCCTTGCAACACACCGAGACATGTAAGTTACCAATGCCTGTTATTTCTGTAATGAATGATACATGTGAATTGAATCCATTTGATGTTCCTACTGTTGCAAAAATGCCCTCGCACACCTCCTCTGTTACTGACAGCACGCTGTTAAAAGCACTCCCTCCTACCTCAATCCCAAATCAGGCAGATAATTTAGAGGCGAAAAGCATGCCAGTTGTACAGGACATTGATCTTGGCAAGGAGGGATCTGGGTTGTCTGGCCATATGTTACCTGATAACCTGTCAGCTTCGCCTGTATTATTTGTCACGCCTGAACCCAATAGTACGAGTTCACCTGTGAGTGTGTCATTCATCCACCCTACGCCAAGAAGACCTATCTCCCCCATGTCTAGCCGGTCTCCGCTATATTCAGACAGGCAGGGGGAGAGAATGTTAGAACCCACCCTGCAGGCTATGAACTTTGCTATTCAAACGCTAGGGAAACTTTTTGAGGCCCTTGACACTAAACTAAATAAGCAGGCGGATGTACTAAATCAAATGTCTCACTGGCAAAACACCTTTGGGATGGACATCAGGCATGAGTTACAACAACTAACTTTTCTCAAACAAAGCTCCAGTTTCACACTCAGTATCTGTCCAGACATCGGTATTAGTAGAGAAAACTGATTTTGCTATTCCCTTGATCGAGGGGATTATTCTCGAAAATATACCAAATGAGAACTTTATACAGGATTGTGATTCTGAGAATGAACCCGATGAGGTTTCGATGGTTAGTCTAAACACCTCAATAACGACAATTAAAAAAAAAGTGTATACCATCTTCACTCCTGCTAATGGTAGGAAAAATAACAACACACAGAAAGAGAAGTTAACAAAAAATCAAAGTGCCCCTAAAGTGGTAACGAATTCAAGCTCTAAGCAGTTTTTTAAGGCTCTTACACTCCCTAAAAGGAAACAAAGTGCTACTGTAGCATCTGAAGCCATAAGGAAAAAATATAAACACCAGATGCATGGCAAATCAATACATCCTGACACTGTATCTGTTCCACCAGATTATGCCCCTCTGAATGCACTGCTGAAAGAAGTGGACTTACATAGTGCTGCGATATTGAAAAAAGCAAATAAGCGAGCATCATTGTCTCTTTTTGATAATACTAAAGTTAGTATAACAGAGTCTAGAAATGAAGATGCCCTTCAGGCACACAGACTGGAACTCAGAACAGCAGTTGATGCATATATCTCTAACCAGCCATTGACAAGATCAGTGGGGAGGGATCCAAAATGTCCTGCTCTAAACACTTTAGGGGAACAAAACAGAAGAGTGGCCTTTGATAACTCTAGCGCTCAGACTCTGGATTATCCCCAATCCAGACTAAAAGAAACACAAATGAGTGTGTCTTCTCATAAAAAGCCTGTTTTTTACAACTCTAGCTTAGATGGTGTGTCTATTGACCTGAGGGAAGGGCAGTCTCAGAAATCTCTCCCTCAAACCCCCTATACCCACGGGATGGATTTAACAGCAGAAATGATGAGGTTAATTGAAGCTGCCCTAAAACAAATTCAGGTAAAAACAAAAAGTGAATTACCAAGAGTTCCTCATGGTCGACCCCACAGTGACTTAGGTCAACAGATAAATCCATCGGTGAAGAAAAGATTGGCACAATACTCATTGATTCTGGCTTGCAGAATACTACCCTGCAAGCAATACAATCTTAACAGAAGATCCATCATGGCCATATTTTCTGAAATTGTACAGTTGGAAGATATTAATTTGGCTGATATTGAGTATGTGGAATTTGTGAATGACCAGAATTTTAACACTGAGATTATGGCTGAACTCTCGGGTCATCCAAAATCTCGTCTGGTCTGTAAAAACTCATCTCTTTAACCTGGGATTTGAACTTATTGCCGAAAATAACAAACCTACCCCGGATTTGAAAAATGGATCATCCAGTCCCCCAGAAGGGAAAGGTTAACCCCCCAAGAAGTACCACTTGCTCATGTAAATGTACCCAAGAACAAGAATAACTAGCACAGGACCATATGCAGTTGCAAATATCGATCTTAAGTTGGAACACCAGAGGGTTTATTCATCTCCTTAATAATGATTTGAATCACTTAGGATTGTATGATTTAATTCTGTTACAAGAGACCTGGTTTATTGATCCTCCAGTTTGGAATGGATTTTGCATTCACATTAATTCGGCTTATAAGCCGATAATGGGCAGACCATCGGCTGGGCTTCTTATAGCTACTAAAATTCGAAAGGGTGTGTCATCGGAATTCTGGGCAGCCCAAAATAAACATATGCTTTTGGTAAAGGTTAGGGTTCACGATGTATATTATGCTGTCCTTAACATATACTGTAACACTGCTGCCATAAGTGATAATGTTTTCTTTGATGATGTCATAATGCTTTTGGATATGGTTGCTCTGGAGCACTCAGTTACACATTTGATTCTTGCTGGTGGCCTAAATGTTAATTTAATCTTTGGGAAAAACCAATCTCTTAAAGGTCGGGTATATAGATGGCTTGGGTTGACCAAAGCCCGTGGTTTACATATGCTTAATGGCATATTCAAAGAAGACATACCCCCGAGGGCTACATGGTGTAATGGACATCTGGAATCAGTGATTGATTACATTTTTGTTAGTACCTCTCTACTGCCCTCGATTGAGAATTTTGAAATTATTGACACTAAACAAAGCGACCATAATATTTTATCAATGAAATGGTTGCAGAAAAACATCACCACAATTCAACAAAGTGTCCAGCCCCAAGGAGTCTTAATTGTGAACCCGGGATGTAATAGACTATGATGGTCTGAGGATGCCGTCTATAAATTTAACCAATATCTATCAGAACCAACTGAGCAAAACTCTAGTATTATGAACAACCCGTGTATTCAATATAGTAATACTATGCAGCTCTTTCATGATACAAGAACTAAGGTCAGATCAAAAACTATACATCAGCATATATTTGACCAAGTTCTGAGGACAAAGAAAACCGAAAAACGTGCCCAGTTGAGATTGGCTATGAAGTATCCTCCGGCTGTCAGAGTTCTATTAATTGCAAAAATAAAGTCAAAATATACTAACTGGGTAAAAAGTCATCGCGCAATTCTGTTCCAACAAGATGGTGCAGGAATGCTGTCCATATTAGCAACTAAAAACACTGCTAAAATGTGGGCTTTAATGAATTGTGCTGCAGGGTCTTCACAACAAGCTTGGACACAGCATTTTCTTGACTTATATTCAGTTCCTGAAGGTGCAGCCCCTTTTCAACCCAGTGTTTTGAATGGTCAATTTAAACTTGATTTTGATTATGAGGATATTTGTACTCATTAAAACTTCATCCAACTCTAAAGCAGCAGGGCCTGATGGTTTATCGAATTATACTCTAAAGCTGCACCCGGAATTATGGGCATCAATATTGTAGAACATCTTTACTGCAGTCAATGTAGCCCAGGCTATCCCTGAAACTTGGACGCATTCCATCACTGTCCCGATATTCAAGAAGGGGGATTGGCAGGCACCTAGTAGCTATCGGCCAATCTCCCGTCTTGATGTACCAGGTAAAATCTTTGGTAGACTGCTATTGAAAAGATTTAATGCGTGGACCATGTCGGCACAAGTAAGAGACAGCTTTCAATCTGGCTTTGTCTCAGGTTTGGGTACTATCCCAAATATATTGTGCCTAAAATTAATCAAAATGCATTATGCTGCCAGGGGCCAGTCATTGTACTTAGCGTTCATAGATTTTCGGGCGGCGTTCGATTCAATTGACTGGGCATTGCTCCACAAAAAATTAAATAGATATAATTGCCCAAACTCCTTAGTCAATATGTTGATGCTATTGCATTCTAATACCACAATGCAGGTACGCCTAACGCTTGAAGGCTTACTATCTGCCTCTATTGATAACTTGAGAGGCCTAAAGCAAGGGTGTCCATTGGCTGCAAGCTTATTCAATTTTTTCATCTATGACATAGGCGCAATTTTCAGTTCCATCTGTTGTGACCCTCCGAAAGTGGGTAACAGTAAAGTCAGCTATTTACTATATGCTGATGATCTGGTACTATTGTCATTAACACCATATGGTCTCCAGCTTATGCTAAATAGATTAAATCAGTACACTATCTCTAACCATCTGGAAATAAATGCATCAAAATCCCAAGTATTAGTTTGCCATAATACAGGTAAACGAAAGAATAAGAAATATGCTTGGACAATACAGGGAAAGGAACTTTTGGTTGTTAATCATTATAAATATCTGGGTGTTATTTCTAATTCTTTCTAATTTCAATCGAAAATTGAAAATTGGGAAACAAATAAACTACAGACTCTGATCTTCCAGACAAGAATTCTTGTTGCAAAATATGGTAAATTTAGCTTCAAACATGCATTGTCTTTTTACCAAATGAAGGCTGTACCAATATTGTTGTATGGTGCTGAGTCAGGAAGCCCGCAAAATCAGCTGTACTGGGACAAATTAGAGGGTAAATACTGGAGGAAGGTACTGGAGGAAGGTACTGCAATTGCCTAACTGCACTCCTCTACCTATGATACGTTTTGAGTTGGGGGTATTCTCACTCTATTCCCAAATATTGTGGAAAATGTCAGCTTTCCTGAGGAAATGTTTGCGTAATCTTAATGTGTCAAATGTATTGGGCATAGTAGCACAGTACCTACTTGTTAACACCTCTGGATTTCCTCTTAAGTGGCGCACGCTTTTGTTTACCGAAATGGCCCTGGCTGCTGTAACTATTGAAGTCCTACTCACTAATCCAGATTTAGCAAAGAAAAAGATCTTTGAATATGACTAGATTAAAAACTGTGCAGCTTGTAAGACCTACAAGGACGTTGATAGCGCAGTCTTTGGTTTGAAAAAATACAAGGTCCTGGCGCAATACTTAAATAAATGTCCATCTCCGCATATACGACGACAATATATGAGAGTCCGATTTAATTTGTGGCACACCCGTGATGTTTTACAGAGGCGAAAACAAATTGCCCCGCATGAGAATTTTTGTTGTTATTGCCTAAATGTACAACAGAATGAAACTCTTCAACACTTAGTTGTGGCGTGCCCTGGCCTGTATTCTCTGCGCATGAAACTGTTTCAAAATGTACTTGTCTTCTTTTCTGAGCCGGATGAGGGAACACTTTGGAAATCTCTCTTTACAAGTCCTAGATTGTCTGTGAAGGTAGCTATTGTACATTTTTTAGAGACAATCGTGCCAGATGTTTCTTGTGTATAAATGTATAAAACATCTAAGAAAAGTTGAGAAGTGAGATGCATTTTAGAAAAATAAATTGTATGTAAATGTATTATTTTATTGATTCTGAAACGATTGTTAAATATTTGAAAAGTTGTTTGTAACAGCTAAACAAATAATAAATAAATAAATATTCATTTTATGGGACCTTGTGTCATATGGCTGGACAGAAACCTCTTCAAGTGATCAAATCAAGGGTATAAACTAACAAGCAACTCCCATGGGCCATTCTCAAATATGGCAATAAACCGGTCTCTCTGCATTCCAATAAGGGCCCACCTAATAGCAGTGCTCATTGCAACAAGATAGCAACCAGAGGCTTCCATAAGTTACTTAATTATATTGGACAACAGTAGCTGTTGTAATACTTTAGGGGGTCCTTGCCCAGAGGGGGTAGATCATATTCTATCACAGCCAAGACAGTCTATGTGGCTTTCAAGAAGCATGCCTGTGCTGCGACATTTGTAAGAAAGCCCCAATGGCTACAAAATCATACACAATCTAAGCACTGCACTTAGGATGTCTTCGCCAGAGCATATACAGCTTGCTTACGACTTGTGCTTTTGCTTTCACTAGCTCAAAACAATGTCCCTCTGCTCCACAATCTGCACTGCACATTGGAGAACAAGGAGAAACGTTTAATAACAATGACATGCCGTGTGTCCCTCCTCACGTCATCCCCCCCCTACCCGTCTCCAATGCAACTGTTTCAGCTTATAGGTGGCACATAAGGCCTACCTAATAGCCAAAACTAAAAATCTCACCTGCAAATTTGAAAAACTGTGGAAACGTCAATCTGTTTGTAAACTAGGACGACAGAGGATACATTTACACATGTTTGCTGTTCACGTAAAAATATCGGAAAGGGCAGAAGGCAGGTTTCTGGGGTCCTTCTATACTGGCACAAAAAAAAGCACAGAGATGCAACTGTGGCAGGTGACATAGGTTTGTGCCTGTGAGCAGCTGGCCATGAACTATTTTCAAAACAGATAGTGGTGTACTCCAAGCAGAAACCATAATTCCAATCCATAGTTCACATCCATGAAAGTGAAAGATATATGCAGCTAAACCGAGAATAACATGAAAGTGCACATTGCAAGAACAATTTATCAATGCAGTCAGCGCTTTTATTGAGGGCTCATTTGGGACAAATAAAGGCATTTCTCTCATGGAACAGGCTACAGGTGCCAGTCCAGCCAAGCAGTTTCGGTCTTGCTGACATTCAATTACACTAAAACCGTTACGTTCTCTCTTAAAAGCAAAATTCTTTTTTCACAAGGAAATTTGAGAAATGTTGAAGTGTGCCTCCATTTAAAGCAGGGGACACAGACACTAATCACATTGAATTGTTCTAAAAATCAATTGCAAACAATCGAAACACAACAGCATAGATAGAGTATAGAACACAATAGCCGCACTTCAGAATCCATGGGCCACTGATGAAAACAAATTCAACATGTCCAGCAGCACTCCCACCTAGAAAAGTCCTATTGTAAGGGTTTGCTGTCAAATTATACTGCAAGACACCTGGATCAGTAATTTTGAATGTCAGACAGTTTTTAGGCATCTCCTGGATTCCTTTGAAAGATTAAGAGGGGAACTTGACTTTCCACAAAGCGAGATCTGCCATCATCAGTTCTCAGTAATGCACTCTTCGACTCCAACATCAACGACCAGAAAAAGCTTGTGAAGCTCACAACCATTCTGGGCTACGTTTTTTTTTTTAAAAGGACTCTCATCCTCTAAGATTTTGCAAAAAGCTCCACCTAAACAATATCCTTTCATTTGAAAAGTGCCTAAGTGAATAGATTAAGAACCAGGGCATGATTATTTTGCCTTCTGTTTTGGCCAGGATTTTCAGATCCCTATGTGTCATGATTCCTGCCCCTCATGTCCCCAGCCCTCCAAGATGTCAGGCTGGAGCCAGGCCATGATCACAGGGCACTCTTTAAGGTCAGGTAATTTCCTTAAAGAGTGCCCTGTGAAGCCACCGAGGAGGACGGTAGGGGCCACGGACAAGGAAGATACCATCAAGGAATCGGATAACTCCCCAGCCCGGCAAGTGTAGGGGTCCACTTGTCGAGCGAAGAAAGTGAACTACATACCTCCCATTTTGCACTTTCTCATCTGTGGTCTTGATCAATCACCAACAACCATCTCGGATGCACGCAGTAAGAGCGTACATTGACAGTGGAGCCGTTGGGAATTACATCAACCAGGATCTTGCGGCAAAGATGGGGCTTCCGTTACACCCTAAATCAACCACTGACACTGTTACCACTGTCGACGGCACGGAAATAGCTTCTGGTCCAGTATCCCAATGCACTGCAGCTTTAACCCTTCTGTGCCAGTATGGACACCAAGAATCTATCGTTTTCGACCTCATTAAGGCACCACAGTTCCGGTTGATTTTGGGAATGCCATGGTTGGTAGCTCACAATCCTTGAATCGATTGGGTAGCAAAAGAATTGGCCTTTCCCGAGACTTGCGCCCACACATGTTATCGCCAAGAGAAACAACCAATAGACACCAGAACCTCCAAGCTTGCAACTGGCAATCAGCACCCTACCAAGAGAATACCAGGACTTTCAAGATGTCTTTCAGAAAGAACAGGCTAATACCCTGCCACTGCATAGACCATACGATTGACAAATCGACCTGATACCCGGCGCACAAATCCCAGAAAACCAGCACCTGAAGGCCTATCTTGACCAATACCTGGCCAACGGGTTTATCCGTCCCTCGAAGTCTCCAGCAGCCAGTCCTCTATTATTCGTACCGAAAAAGGAGGAGGACTTGAGAACGTGCATTGACTATCGCGTACTGAACCAGATTACCGTAAAAAACCGCTAGCCCCTGCCACTGATCCCTGAATTGATTGATCAAGTCAAAGATGCCCCAATCTACACAAAACTAGACCTGAGGGGGGGCATATCACCTTGTTCGCGTAAAAAAGGGGGATGAATGGAAAACCACTTTTCGCATCAAATACGGCTTGTACGAATATCAAGTAATACCCTTTGGCCTTTGCAAAGCGCCTGCAGCATTTCAATACTTCATGAACGATGTCCTACGGGAATTGATTGATGTCTGTGCTCTAGTGTACATCGATGATATTCTAGTAAATTCCGCATCAAAGCAGGACCACGTTAAACACGTCTGATCCGTATTGGAGAAACTCTGTCAACACCAGCTCTACGCCAAGCTCGAAAAGTGCTCATTCCACGTCTCCGAGGTGGAATTCCTGGGCTTTATTCTCAGCCCGAATGGAACCCAAATGGATGTACACAGGTAGATGCTATCCTGAACTGGCCATCCCCAAATTCATTCAAGGGGGTTCAAAGTATGCTGGGTTTTGCAAACTTCTACCGCCAGTTCATCCCAGGATTTTCGCAAATCGTGCATCCCATCACGTCATTGCTAAGGAAAAGCAACAAAAAGTTCCAGTGGACAACAGAAGCCAAGGAAGCTTTCCAGGAACTCAAAGCAAGATTCACATCTGCCTCAATCTTACGCCACCCTCACCCTGATCTCCCATACCTGGGGGAAACGGACGCCTCAAGCATGGCTATGGGAGCCATCCTCTCACATAAGGACCCCGAAACGGGCCAGTTACACCCTGTTGTCTTCTGGTCACATAAATTCATACCCCATGAACTCAATTACGCTATCACGGACAAAGAACTGCTGGCCATTAAGTCAGCTTTTAAGGCATGGCGGCATTACCTCTTGGGCGCCAGACACACAATCACTGTAATAACTGACCACCGGAACCTCCAGTACCTAAAAACGGCAAAGGCCCAATCCTCACGACAACTACGTTGGGCTCTTTTTTTGCTGAATAGGACTACGTGATTACATTTCGACCAGGGGTGAAAAAAGGGAAGGCCGATGCCCTTTCCCATATGGGGTGGAAGAGCAAGGGTATTAGACCCCTGACCCAATAGCAATCATCCCGAGTGACAAGCTCCTAGGAACCACAGCAACCATAACTCAGAAAGAATTACATGAAGAAATCCAAAACCTGATGAGTCCGGAGCAATTACAAGGGTGGAGTGCACAAGGAGAACATTACATAATAAAAGATCAGTTGCCCTACTTTAGGAATCGTTTATTCTTACCAAACCAAGAACTACGAGAACAAGTCATGTCCGGTTATCATGATTCCTTGATCGAGGGCCACCCCGTAATCGCTAAAACCCTTGCCAAGGTAAAACAGAATTATTGGTGGCCCACGTGGCGTAAAGACATTATCCAATTCATCCTATCTAGTGGAGTGTGTGCTCAAAACAAGTCATCCAAGCAGAAACCGACTGGGCTATTACAACCATTGGAAATCTCACCAGCACCCTGGCACACGTTGTCCCTTGATTTTATTACTGACTTACCACCCAGTAAAGGGTTTAACACTATTCTTGTGGTCGTGCACCTATTTTCTAAAAGGGCACATTTCATTCCTCTTAAGGGGCTCCCAAATGCTTCCACTCTGGCAAAGGTATTTCTTGAAGGCATCGTACGGCTCCATGGGTTTCCTTCAGTTTTAGTCTCAGACCGAGGTACTCAATTCGTATCTAACTTCTGGAGAAAATGCTGCTCTATGGCCCAGATCTACATCCAGCTATCCACCAGTCACCATCCCCAAACGGATGGTCAAACTGAGATGACAAAGTAGACGCTCGAGCAGTATCTACGTTGCATGTTACACCAAGCTAAAGCAAGCTGGTTCGACCTACTATGGATAGCTGAATATGCTTATAATAATTCCCTACACACCAGCACTGGGCAGACACCCTTTTATACCATGTATGGCAGGCACCCACGTACTTCCGAGTTGGACGTTCCTACAACCCTGGAAATGCCAGCAGTCAAAACCTTGCACACGACCATTTCTCAAACCTTGAAAAGGGCAGCTGAACACCTACTTCAAGCTAAGAATCGCCAAAAGACGTTTGCTGATCAACACCGAGCAAAGGCCCCCAACTACCAAGTGGGAGACAGTCTGGCTGGCGTCTAAACACGTGTCCATTAAAGGAACCCGAACTTTCCGTCCAAGATTCCTGGGTCCATTCACCGTCACCTCCGTGATAAATCCTGTGGCGGTCAGACTAGCTTTGCCGTCAAACATGCAGATTCATCCTGTGTTCCACGTGTCTCTCCTTAAACCTGTTCAACCTGGGACCCGGGTAGCAACGCCACTGCAGACAGTAGTAGTCGCCGGGGAGCCAGAATTCGAAGTCAAGGACATCCTGGATTCAAAGTACATCAGATCCAAATTATACTACTTAGTAGACTGGAAGGGGTATGGTCCACAAGACAGGACATGGGAGCCTTGTGAGTACATCCATTCACCTCGCTTGCTTAGACGATTTCATCTAAACCATCCAAACAAAGCAGGACCAGACAGAAGAGCCACCTTGAGAGGGGCCGGAGGGGGGGGGGGGGGACGAGTGCTGTCATGATTCCTGCCCCGCATGTCCCCAGCCCTCCAAGATGTCAGGCTGGAGCCAGGCCACGATCACCTACATGGCCCTCAAGGGCCTCTCCATCCCTCCAAAGACCCACTTGGAGTGAGACTTGGCACTTGTGGCACCAGACTCACTCACTCCCATAGGATAACATTGGGGATTGGACTTGTAGTGCATTGATGGGGACAAGATGGATGCCCCCACATATTTCGGTTCCCAGAACTACATGTGCAGTCTAGTCTTGTGGGTGTGGTTCAGCCCAGAGACACCTGGGATACCCAGAGACTATAAGCCACGCCCAGGCTGAGAAACATGCTTTGCGTTTTCTGCACCTGCAGCGTGACACTCACTGTGTTCGGATCGGTCTCCAGTAGGCCTGCATCTTTCTTCTGCGCTCAGCTCCTGCAAGAACAAGAACACTGTTAGGAACAGCCTTACCTTGCAGCGCTTCTGCCCATCATTCATTGCTTCTTCTGTTCTGCGGGCATCTTCGGCGGTGCCATTCCCATCCCGGCACGCCGCTTCCTAAGGTAAAGGGAAAAGAACAGAAAAAAGGCATTAGTAAGCATTCAGCAAATCTTCACTTATTTTTAAAGACTGTACGAGCTTCAAACGCTTACCTGAATCCCAGCCTCTTTGGGGGAACACTGTCTCCGGAACTTCTCATCCATCTGCAAGAGGGAAAAGACACTCCAGGTTAGCGTGGAAACATCTAGGAGGCGCCGCATACCACACTTACTCACCGCATTTCTTCTTCATAACCGGCATTCACGCTGAAAACGTTGCGGCACCTAAAAGACACAGAAAGAGAACTCAGTTCAATACAAATACGAAAGGGTCGCATCGCGCTCTCACTCACCTTCAGCGCTACTCATCTCAGCAGCACGTCGCCATCCCCGGATGCCGGCCATCATCTAAGGAAGGAAAGGAACGAAGTTAGAGAACGGTTCAAAAGACTTATTATACTTACCTGTCAGACTCTTGCCAGTAAAGTAACTAGGCAGCAACGACCCTACATCAATCAACGTGCCCCTGCGCTTAAAGCAGGACGGAGGGCACACTTTCCAAGAAAACAAGGTGAGCTGTGGATCAAAGGGAAGGGTTGGATCCCGGGGAAGAAGGGGTTCAAGCACACAGAGACAATAGGGAGTTAAACTCTACCAATCCTGCGTTTCAGGCCCAGTCTCCAGTCGAGTAGACTCCAGGGAAGGGTTCAAGGTCGTAAGAGGTCAAAACAGGCTGAGTGACGTCCCCGTGGATACCAGGTGAGTGTTACACTATGGTCAACATTAATGCGATAGGCATCAAGCAAACACAAAGCATTATTTTTAGGGTCCACTGGCTGGAATTGCGTATTTACAATGCCAAATTGAGGGGCTCAGAATTCTTGGATACGTGGAAAAGTCAGATGAATATATGCTCACCTGCTGGTGTGATACTACTTTAAGTTGGGTCTTGGCTGCCACAATATCTGTCAAAGGATTTAGCAGATCCTGAGCACGGGAATCCACTTAGACTTGAAAGCAATTATGTTTAACAGCTTGTAGGAAATCGTAAATCCATGGCAGCTCACATGCTCTGGACGAGGAAGGGCATGGCAACAGGAAAAAGGTTGGTGTTGTGGTACATGAGATGAATGGCGCACCGAAATGCAGAAATTGGGTAGCATGGAGAGGGCGATCTTGGGGTCCTAGAAGCATGAGCCCCTCAAGGAATATTTGTAGCAATTTTCTCATTTTAGGAAGTCTAATATGAAACAGATTCTAAAAGTGTGGTATCTTAATGAATGGGTCCAGTCTTTCCTCAAAGTTCCTTCTTCTGTTAGTCACTCATTTCTTCCCTTGCTACCTTCTATCTGCTCATGGTAAAGGGGTAGGCGGGTTAACATGGGTCTCAAACTCTACAGGATCTAACGATTCATACTTTGATTTTGCATCTTGCTGCAATTAAATGTTTATTTTCTTTTAGATGTTGCCTTATTAAGCGAACACTTTGCCATATTAAGCAAACGCAAATACACATGAGCAAAAAAGCATCAGACAGAGGTGCAATAGAATAAAAAAAGACAACCATGGCCCGCATGAAATTCGCTTGCTTCAGGAGCGCCTCCTGAGCTAGCCCCTAAATGCCTGGTACTTCGGTGAGGACTACTGGGGTAACTGGCTCCCGCCATTTCTATCAGGAGGCGCTGGGACTTGGACTAAGGAGAGCGAGCGAAATAGGTTTGGTCTGTGTGGGTTAAACATTAAATATTGATTCTATCTCGTGTTATTTATGAAACTCTTATACAAACCTCAAAACAAATCCCAACACCATACAGGAGATCATTACTTGCAATTTCATCAAATTAGTGTGTAAAAAGAGGGTAAATTGGTGCCTTTCGAAACTAATGTCCCGCTTTCACCTCCCAGCCGCCGAAAAATACCATTATACACAACTACATCATGCATTGAAGTTCCGACTCCCAGTGCTATCTAATATGCCTGAATGTAACCCCCTGGAAAGGAACATCGTTCTGGAGAGTGTGGTCCCTAAGCCAACCTCCACCATGTACAGTGCTAGATCGTCCTTTGCCATGACTGAGCTGGTGAGTTTGAAATTCAAATGGGAAAAGGACGTAAGCGTCATACAAACAGAGGACTGGGTCAGGATCCTGATGTACCGCCATGAGGTGGCAGTGGCAATCTCAGCCAAACTCCGGCTCATCCAGCTTAAGATATTACACAGGATATACTATCCGAGAGTGGCACTCCATCTGTGGGGGAAAAGTGTTGACCCCAAACGGTCTGCACTGTAAAAATGAAGAGGGTACGTTGTTCCATATAATATGGGAATGCAGTTGCATCCAACAATACTGGCAGCAATGGTGTGATGAACTCTCGCGAGTTCTAGGGAAGGTGGTCCCTAGAGAACCAAAACTATTACTGCTGGGAGTGGAGGACGGTGGAGGAGGGAGAACTGACACGGTACGAAAAACTGTTCTTCTCGACAGCTACAGCACAAATCAAAAGGAACATAGCGAGGCTGTGGGGCTCTGAAGTAACTCCACAGTTTGAACAGTGGATTACAGATGTAAATACGTGTATAGCAATGGAACAAAGGGTATACACTGCTAGAGGATGCCTGTGGAAAGCTTATAAAATATGGCAAAAATGGGAACATGCGCAGTGACCAGTCTAGATCATGCAATGCTAAATGTGAAGTGATGTTGGTTAAGCAATTGTCAAAACGCACTGTGAGAGCGATGAACGATTTACCAAGACCCAATTTTTAATTTTCGTTGTTGAAGGCTAATTATGTAATGGCCAGATGGGCCATGGTTGTATGTTGTGATTTTTTACTAAAAATCAATAAAATGTTATATTAAAAAAATAAAATAAAAAAATGTGTGTGTAAAAGAAGATGATGGAAATACCACATGCAACTGGTTGACTGGATACAATGGAGAGCTGGACCCTTGGCAGAGACCTAGATCTGAAATTCACAGACCACTTATTTTGCAATTAAAGATCTATAAAAGACAAACTAAAATATGTCCAAATGTAGGAAATAGAAGTAAAAATCCATGGAACTGCACCAGCAGACCAAAAATAGTGTGATTCCTTATAAATAGCCAAGAGGCTTATTTGACAGATGTTGCTTGTCGAGAAAAAGGGTAACCATTTGTATAATTAACCACTGCTGTAAAAGCTTCCTTGAATGTGCTCGTTTGCTGGATTCACAATTAAGAGCTTAGAAAAATTGGCCGAGGAAGGAAATGTGAGCAGGCAGCTATAAAGACAGCGGGGGACTAGTAGGGTGTCATTTAATGCTTTGAGAAGAAAAGTACCCTAGACATCAAGGTTATCGGGTAGACTAACAGGACACTTTCCAAGCGTGCAGACGCAAATGGCAGGACACGTTTCGGTTCATCTTACATTCGCAAAGATAAAGACCCCTGGCTGGGATACTAACTCTGCAATAGGAAACAGAAGCAAAGAGGTTATAGAAAGAAAAGAAAGAGAAAAAGAGTAACACAGAGGGAATAAGAGTTAGTGACACAGAATGGAGACAGTAATAGAAACCAAAAGAAGGAACAAATGAAAAAAAGAGCAAAAGATATAACAAACATTTCTATTCTATATGAAACTTCTTTCTACAAATAGCAGTGCACTTGACAATCTCAAAACGTAAGCAAAATTACGACAGACAATTTATGTAATAAAATAACTAGACAAACAGGATGTGCAAAAGGGTGAACATTGGCCATTCGTCAACGAAATAGGTGCAGTGAACTTGCCCATGGCGTATTTTAAAGTGGGCAAGCTTCACACCTCAGAGAGCGCGACTCCACAAGTGTTAATAGATTCAGTCAAGGAGGAGGAGGAGGAGGAGGAGTTACAGGTGAAGAGGTGGAGGAGTGTGCGTCTACATTTGGCATTGCAGGAATTGCACAGCATGAAAGAAAACTGACTCACTAGGCTACACAGAAGATCCGTTACTGGGGTTCACCTGCCAGACTATAAGAAACAATAGAGTTACTTCCCCACAGCCTACTACTGGTGAACACTTTCAGTATTCAAAATGCACTCGATCCCCTTGAATGAACATCTTTTCCTGCCAATGAACTGTGGAATTTATATACATTTACCAGTTTCACGCATTAAAGACTTAGAACAGACGCAAAATACCAAATACGTCTCTAGACAGACTGACAGTACAACAGTTGCAAGTGTGTTGCCATAGCTCTCCCTCGCCCCTCAAAGTATTCAGACTGTACCATCACAACGATCTGATGTTACGCGTATGAAAGTCTATGGTAAAGTAATAGGTTTAATATATGACAAATTGACAGTGCCACCATCGATAAAGCGCAATTATTCGCTCTGTTTCAGTCCTGAGTGGCCCTACTCTGCAGATGTTACTTTCTGCTGCTGGATAGAAGGTGAAGTCAAAGCTTCCAGGCAATCTAGGGCCTGGATGGCTGCCAAGCCACAGCTGGCAGTGGGCATAGCCTTATAAGACCCCGTTACCTTCAGCCTGTGCCTCTTAGTGCATTCTGGATGGACTGCTCGGCCCAGCCCACATAGGCCAACGTGCAAGCCAACTGCAGGCAGATACTAGATTCTTCATGGCACATAACTAGTCATCATGCTCGGGCAATTAGCCAATTTGCATTAGTCCTGGCGCAAGAGCCATGGGCAGATTTTCTCTGGTCGTAGCTCAATGAAATGACTATACTTTGCTGTGAAGTATCAGAACAATGACCACATGTGTGCTGGTGTTTCCACTGGTGCAAATAATAGCACAAATTCGGCTATTGTGCCAGCCCTAACTTCCACACAGCTCCAGTGTTTTGGAAAAGCATGAAGACAGTACAAATTGTTTAATATCACTGTGACAGAGCACCTTCTGCGTGGGTAGGCAATTCAGAGTTTTATTTTTATTTGTGTAATATAAAAGGATACTGGTAACACGGTCTCAGAAAGTGAGCTCTGCCAATGATGCCTCCCTTTCCTAATGATCCATTCTTAAAAGTATAGTCCACTGGTGTTCTTTTGGCTGGGACCAGTCTACTTATATGCGAGCCACTGCAAAGTAGTGTGGCAACATGGCAGCAACAGATTAGCATGTTCTTTCCTGACAAACAGCCAGCTAGAATCTAAATTAATTCCAGCTATGGACAACCCTTAACAGTAGAGACACTTAAAATCTAAAATAGGTCTAATCATACATCCTCAAACGACTGTGGGTAGTTTCAATGGTGAAATATAAAGCTAGATCTGGTTTGATATAGTAAACGTACAACAATCCATTTAATGGTTTGTTTTGCTCACTTGCCAGTGACCCCTGTAACAGTCAAGAGTTGTGTGCATCACCATGTAGGGCTGGGTTCCATTAACAGGATGTTAGGCCCAGCACCAGAGACTCCTTTTGGTCTTTGCTGGTAACACATGACAACTTCCCAAAGGAACAGGATCTGCCACCAGGGGTCACTGCTTTCAAGAAAGCCCTGACAGCACAGTAGTGCTATCACTCTAGGGGGATAATGACCGAGTGTCTTTGATGACGGGCAGACAGGAGATGGTGGACATTAGGCTGCCGAGTAGAAGAGTCTCCACCATCTTGATATTTCCTAGACCACCCACACAGTTCTTGTGCCCCTCTTGAAACCACCCCCTAGAGCCCATTCCCAGTTTGCCCCCCATTCAACTCACATAAAAACCTTTCAGCAGGATTACATGTTCCCACTATTGCAAATGTTAACTATTTTCCCATACCCTAAATGGCTTACTGGTAAAGTCTGTGCTGTAAGGACTGCCCGCCCTCAGCCCCTGCCAACCTGTAACCATCTTACTCCAACGTCCCGCAAGGGGCGAGGTTATCTCCACTCCTCCTCAACTTGTATATGTGATGTCTGTGCGAGGTACTGGAAGGGTTTGGAGCGTTTTTCACAAACAACGCTGATGATACCCAGCTAGTAGTTGAGCTGGGCGGAGACTATCTGGAGGACAACACTAAAATCACGATGCTATACAACATCATCGAGAATTGAATGGAGAGTAACTGGATGTGCCACAACAGCAAGAAGACAGAGATGATAATATTTGGCACCCGTCAAGCGCGAGCCAAACTAGGCCCCAAGCTCTCAAGGAAAAAGTCAGAAATCACTTCTCTGATACCCACAAGGACATCCCCGAGAGGACTGTCCAAGGTCACACCTGTGACTGCTCCACCAGCTGAGGCCGAATGTGAGGAACAACCAGGAAAGGTTGAATCAGCTGCTGAAGATTCAGAGCTGGAAGAAGACCTGACCCCTGTTGGAGATCTGGATCCTAAAGACAATCCTGAGCTGCAGTCTTTACTGGCAGAAGGTGGCCCCTGTAGGGCAGACTTCAGCAGAGGCCAGAGAGAGTGTCCTACTCTTGAGGGTCTTCGCCAAGAGGCAGCTTCCCAGCTGGACGGTCAAAAGACAGGGAAGAATAGTTTATACTGGGAAGATGGCCTCTTCTACAGTGAACCAACTGAGTCTATGCCAGGGGAATACAGAATACTTGTAGTGCCTCTAGAGACAAGACATCAGTTCCTACAGTTAGCCCACGAGATCCCTTTAGCTGGTCACTTGAGCTTCAAGAAGACCAAGGAAAGGCTTTCCCTATATTTCTTCTGGCCTAAGTTGGAGTCTGATGTAGATAAATTCTGTAGGAGCCGTCACTCTTGTCAGTTCTCTGGCAAGAGTGGAGCCAAAAATGTGGCACCTTTGGTGCCCCTCCCAGTGGTGGGAGTCCCTTTTGAGAGGGTAGGAATCGAAATTGTTGGTCCCTTAGACCCCCAACCTCTTCAGGCAAACGATTTATATTGGTTGTAGTAGACTATGCTACTAGGATTCCTGAAGCCAAACCTATGATGACTGTTACAGCTCAAGCTGTTGCTAAGGCCCTACTTGTAATTTTTACCAAGGTAGGCTTTTCTAAGGAAGTCATCTCTGACATGGGATCAAACTTTATGTCCCACTACATGCAGGCCATGTGGAAAAACTGTGGAGTGACTTACAACTTCTCAACTGCCTACCATCCACAGAACAAATGATGGGTAGAGAGGTTTAACCGTACTATGAAGAGCATGATAGGTGCTTTAGAGGAACTCCTTAGAAGACAGTGGGACCTTCTACTGCCATGCCTTCTATTTGCTTATAGAGAAGTGCCTCAGGAGGGAGTTGGATGTAGTCCCCTTGAGCTTCTCTATGGTCATCCAGATAGAGGTCCATTGGCCCTAATTAAGGAGGGGTTGGAGAGTGCTCCTTCTCCCAAGCCAGTGGGAGTCACTGACTATGTGTTAGGTCTCCGGAGGAACATGACACACATGATGACAGAAGCATCTGAAAACTTAAAAGCAGGTCAGGCTCTGGTGAAGCATTGGCATGACCAGAAGGCCAACATGGTTGCATTTACTCAAAACCAGCAAGTTTTAGTTATGGTTCCTACAAGGCAGAGGGCCTTACAGGACAAATGGATAGGACCCTTCAAGGTAGTGGGAAAACTTGGAGGTCAACTATCTGATGGATTTAGGCAATCCTAAGGAGGCCCCCAGGGTCTTTCACACCAACCGTCTAAATGCTTATATCACCAGACCAGAAGTGGGAGCTTTGCTTCTAGCTTCAGCTCAAGAAGAGGAAGAGAGTGAACTCCTACCTGGTCTCCTCAGGGGACAACCTTTAGATGAGAAAATAGAAGGAGGAGTTAATCTCTTTTCTAATCTGACACTGGAACAACAGGAGGAGTACAAGTTTCTGTTAAATCAGTTACCTCCCTGTTTTCACTGTCACCAGGCTTGACCAGCATGTTATTCTCACTGATGACTGTTTACCTGTTAAAAGCAGCAGAGGTTACAGGATGTCAGAAGCCACATAAAGGAAGAGGTCAACAAGATGCTTGATCTCGGGTTAATAGAACCCTCTACCAGCCCGTGGTCTAGTCCAGTTGTACTAGTGCCAAAGGCAGAATCCAAGGAGTTGAGATTCTGTGTGACTATAGAGCTCTAAATATAGTCACCAAGACTGATGCCCATCCTTTACCTAGGACAGATCTGGTGGACAAACTTGGTTCCGCCAAGTACCTCAGTACATTTGACCCAACGTCTGGCTATTGGCAAACATCCCTGACAGATCATGCCAAAGAGAAAACTGCATTTTCAACCCGAGCAGGCTTCTACCAGTTTAAGGTAATGCCATTTGGACTAAAAAATGCATCTGCAAAATTCCAAAGGATGGTTAATCAAGTTCTGAATGGGATGGCACTTGGATGACATTGCAGTGTTCATCCCTACTTGGAAAGAACATGTTGACCACCTAGGATATGTTTTGCAGGCTCTTGAACAGGTCCATCTGACCATAAAGGCAAGTAAATGTCAAATTGGTCAGAGCAAAGTGGTCTACCTTGGACATGAGTGTTAGGAGGGGCTTGGTGTTAACCTTGGACACCATCCCTCATGTATTGTTGACATCATGCTCCATTCATTATGCATCTATGCTCCCTGCATTATGTATCTTAGTTACAGGAGAACGCAATTGCCATCTTTCGGTAAGGGTTCCAGATTCTAGGAGGAGGGAGTTCAAGGAAGAAGGCGAGAGGTGGACATCGTGGTCCATGGCTGGGGGCCGTTTCCTTCTGGATGAACCTACTATATAAATAAAACCCTTCAACTCAAGCAACGTCTGGTGAAGTGCATTATTACAATTTTAAAATGAGGTAGAAGGAGGTTAAATAAGGCCATTGCCTAGCAAAGTACAAGCTGTACAAGAATAGGCCACCCCTACTACTCAAACCCAAGTGAGAGCCTTCTTAGGTCTCACTGGAACTTCATTGAGAACTATGCATCCATAGCTTCTCCCTTGAATGTGGTCTCCTCACCCCAATTTCCTAAAAAGGTCAGATGGAATGAGGAGTACAACAAGGCATTTGAAGGACTTAAGAAAGCCATTTTTCAAGCGCCAGTCCTAAGAGCTCCTGACTACAGCCAAACCTTCATTGTGCACACAGATTCTTCCAATACAGGTATAGGTGCAGTTCTGAGTCAGCTGGATGAGAAAGGTAGGGAGTACCCCATCTGCTTGATCAGCAGAAAGCTGAAGGAACCAGAAACAAGGTGACCAGCCATTGAAAGAGAATGTTTTTCTATTGTGTGGTCACTGAAGAAGTTTAGACCATACTTGTATGGATCTACTTTTGTGATTCAGACTGACCATCAACCCTTGAGATGGTTAATGCAGATGAATGGGGAAAATCCTCAATTGCTAAAATGGTCAATCAGCCTACAGGGGTTTGATTTTACCATTGAACACAGGTCAGGGTGTAATCACCAAAACGCTGATGGTCTCTCCAGAATGTTTGACCAACTGGAGTAAGGCAATTAATCCAGGGCTGGATTAAATCCTCCTATCCCTTAGTCTGGGGTTTGAGGGAGGGGGTGACAAGTGTTAGGGAGAATTCTCATAAATGTGCTAATTCCCTTCACCTTAGAGACCCCCCCAGCAACTTTGCTGGATTTTTGAGGACTTGATTTTCTTACCTGGAAAGAGTGCAAGCCTTTTTTCCCCCACTCTTTCATGTATTTTGATGTGTGTTTTACATTTGTGTTCTTTGATTATGGAGTTTTTAGATAACTCCCTAGGCATCATCTTTTCATGTGTGTCACACAGCACCCTCAGTGCAGTGACACAGGGATGCATTTTAGACTTCCCACAGATTTAAATACCTTCTCTGGGATAAACTACTGTTTCTCAGAGAATGTAAAGTGAAATTGACTTTACTACTCTTTCCAAATTCCTAGACCCAGCACACACCATCTTACAATGGAGTGCTGGAGGGGTTACATAGTATTCCGAGTCTAAATACTCATGTAGCAGTCAAATGCTACCCTTTCCTATTGAAATGGCTGGTGGCAGTGGTTACAACAAACTACCATGATTTTTCCCGAGGGCGAACGCTGGTAGCTAAAAATCACTCGAGCCATGTTTTTCAAGATGGCGCCTTAGGCCCCTTTGTTTAAACAGGTCCCAGTCTTCTTTTTTCGCTGTTTCTTTTTGGAAAGGCCCTTCTAGTGTTTGTCTCTGCGCGCCAAACCAGGTTTGGTCCCTTTGTTCGTATGCATTTGGCGGGCTTCAGAACTGAAGACCACCTCTGGCGTCAAAGTGTCTGGGGGGGACAGGAAGTGAGGGAGGTGCCCGAAACTCCCTTTGCTTAGTCTCATAGGAGACCCAAATGCACTCTGGCGTGATTGGCTGGCTGACTGTCCGGCAAGGACAGCCACCCTGCTGGGTGAGTGACAGCTAGGCTGGAATGAAAGAGAGAGAACTGTTTAAAAGGCGAGTCTCCAGAACTGGAAAGCAGAGTTGACCATTGGAACGAAAGAACCAAAGAAGAGCTGGAAGAGGACGGCTGCTGCAACTCCTGGACCGTTGTTTTGCCCGGTGAAGCCCTGCTGCAGGTCCGAATTGCCAAGTTCATCTCGACAGAGAAGTCCCTTCAAGGACGACTTCTTCCTTTGAGTTGGTGGGACCAATCAACTCGTAAGCCACCTGGATACCATTCTCAAGGCTGGTTAGGATTAACCAGAGAGAGGGATACCAGCTTGTGCGCTTTAATCTACAGCTACTCGAACTGAAGTGACTCCATCTTGTTTGCTTTTTCGACGATCCTGTGCAGTGTAGGAGTACAGACATCCTCCCTCTTGTCCCCACGACTGAGGCTCAGGGTCAGTGAGATCTGCAGGACCTGCCAGGAACCAACGTCTTCAGCTGCATTTTGTTCTTCATACTAAAGGTACTTTGCCACCTTGATTGAGAGAACGCTACTCTCGCAGTGAAAGTTTGTGAAACTTTCCCAATTTACAGGCCTAATCAGCTTGTGACCCGACATAGGATTTTTTTCCGCCTAAACTTTCGCAAAGACTTTACTGTTTGATACCAGAACTGCTCTTTCCTATCCAGAACGCTTGCCCATTGACTTTGGCCTGGCCTATTGACTTGAATTGAACTCTTCTGGTGAACTGAAACTATTTTCACTGTCTAATAAGTATGTGTGATCTATCCTATTTACCTTGTGCCTTTTGCTCCCTTCTAAGTCACTAAGCTGCCATTTGGCTCCTATTTCAGGAGAGCTCAAACTGTCTTAAAACCATAGCATTTTGTATTGAAGTGTATTGGTATATAATATGAAGTTGCCTCCTTCTAGTGAAATGTTTTCTTAATGATTGTTTAATAAATTAATAAGCTATTTTTTAAATCAAGAAACCTTCAGTATAAGTGTCTATTTGAACCACTGTGATTGAAAGTCCTCTGTGCAACTACTCGTACTGCTCACATTCACTCTTGAGATAAGCCTGGCTGCTCAGCTCGCTACCAAAAACTGTGTTGTACAGACATATACCAAAGGTTGGTTTGGCTGACACCTGTAGTCCTAATTGTGTGTAGTGGTCCCCGAGGGTACTGCCTGCGATTTTGCCTAAAAGGGATTAACATACACTTGCCAACACCTGTAATATGCGAGTTGTTCCAGCAGATTAGGTGCCAGTAACGGTATTACCGTTTGGTGGTATCCCGCCGGATTTTCTGGCGGGATACCACCAAACCTATAATGAGACCCAATGCAAGCTTATTATCAGGCTCACAATTCCAGTAATTTCCCAGTATGATAACACCAATACACTGACAGTTTGCACAATTCCAGGATACTCCGCTTTAAAGTCCAATTTCCAAAATTAAAGAAAACCTTCAGTGTATTTCCAGTACACCTAATCAGAGAAAGTGTATACTCCGATTGGTAACGCCAACATACACAAAATTTGACAATTCCAGTGTGCATACTTTCTGTTTGATGGACTATCTTAGTATGTTTCCAGTGGTGTATTCTCGTTTTCCACATACCCTTTAGAACCAGTTTGTCTAAACGCAATTGTTAGGGAGAATTCTCAAGAATGTGCCAATTTCCCTTACATTTTGAGACCCCCAGCAACTTTGCTGGATTTCTAGGATTTTATTTTTTACCTGGGAAGAGTGTGAGCCTTTTTTCCCCACTCTTCCATGTATTTTGATGCATGTTTTACTTTTGTGTTCTTTGGATATGGAGTTTTAAAACAACTCCATAGGCATGATCTTTTTCTGTGCGTCATACAGCACCCTCAGCACAGTGGCACAGGGGTGTCTTTCAGACTCCCCAAGGTTTAAATACCTTCTCTGGGACTGACTACTGTCTCCCAGAGCATGTAAAGTTAAATTGACTTTACTAGTCTTTTTAAATGTACAGACCCAGCATACACCATTTTACTATAGAGTGCTGGAGGGGTGCCTAGCTTCCCCTGAGTCTAAACACTCATGTAACAGTCAGGGGTGGACTGGGAACCATAAGTGGCCCTGGAAAATGTTTTCAAAGTGGCCCCATATTTCACTGAAGGAGCGAGCACAGCGCATGAGCCCAATCCTTCTATGGGGTGGGGGGATTCCAACCCTACTTGCAGCCTGGCACCATGCCCGAATAGAGCGCTCAACATATCCACCCAGACATTGTTTCTAGGATGCTGTCCGTCTGGCCACTTCCATTTTCGATCTTATAGTCCTCTGATTTATTTTGCATTGTCTGCCTCCATCTGTCCTCCTTGCTTCCTTTTTCTGTCTCTCTTCTCATTTTTTCCAGCTTGTCCTCTCTCTTTCTCTTGTCCTCTTTCCTTGGCGTGCACTCACAGAATAGCAGCAGGGCAGCCTCAGTACGGCTGGGTAGGAGGGACTCAGAAAGGTGACTATATGGGATGAGGCAGAAAGGGAAAATGAGGAAAGAATGGATATGGTAGAGGAAAAGGAAGAGGGAAATTAAGGGAATGGGACAAACAGGGATAGTATAGGATGGAAAATAGAACAGCAAAAAAACACAAGTATGTCCCCACTGCGTTTCTACATTGGACATTACTGACTGGCGTTGCCTAATGGCAATCTGTCTTTATGCCCGTTATCTACTCCATGGCATGCCACTAGTGTCATCTCCAGATGTACCACTGAGCGACATGTACATCAACATGCTCGCTTAAATCACTGGCAGTTGAAGGCCCTCTTTGAAAGAAATCTGTGCCCACTTCTGCATGTTCGTAAATGCCCACACTATACATTTCTCTCAGCTTTGCCAGCCCTGGAAATGCAAGTGCTGCCGACGCACGTACCGGGTGCCTTCATCCTCGCGGCTGCAACCAGTGCTGATCATTTCAGTGTTGAAATATTGAGCCACCTTCTGAAAAACAGCCTCTCCTTATAGTAAAACTGTAAAATACACGAGGTTAGTACTCGGAGAACTTCAAGAATATCTCCATGAACTAAAGCGAGCCCACTCTGATAATCGTTGGCAATTGGAAGCCTGCAGAGCACATACGATTTCGATCCACGCCGAACACGTTTGTCGTGACATCAGGGAATGGCGACTCATGCCAACGGTAAAAAAACCTTTTTTTCACCAACCAACTTCCATTTTCTTTGGTTGATGAGCTCATCAAGCATTCTCCAGTATTGAACACAGTGCACGTTCGCACCACACAACCCTCTTGCATATAAATGCTCGACGAATTTAACCGCAACCTCCATCACAGACATAAGCAGAAGATGTGGCTAAGCACGTTATGAAATGAATAATATTCAGAGGAACATTTCACCCTTCCTGAAGTATGCTGCTAGGGTGAGTATAGGTCTTGTATTTATTTAACCACTCTAATAATGAAGAAAAAAAAAGACATCTCAATTTGAAGGCACTCGCTCACCAAACAAACCATGTGCAGTTATCCAGAGAGATTATGCCAGAATAAAGGAATAAGTAAATGCCACAGCTCTGAATAATATATATAATTAAGATCAAAACACCTTTTGATTGCTGTCCCAAACCCTGAACATGCTCTAGTCAATATTCCCTAATATACATACAAGAGCACCAGATTGTGCGAAAGAATGCAAGCAAAACTTTATACATACAGGTACACACACCAACATTCTGAATTTTCCTTGAGGCAGATTGTGTGCGTTCAATGCGTTATAGGTTTCGCTGTTCAATGTGTTCTTGATGCTCCTGCCCTGCCCCTTTAAACTAACCTCTGATACATATGCAAAGTTCAGGATGAGACAGTGCCGTGTCTCTGTCTGAAAAGGCAGGAAGGGCTGAAAGGAGTCAGTCACACGTGCAGAAACTAGCACTGAATGCCTCTCTATCAGCCAAGCTTCAGTGCTTTGTTGGGTTATACTTGCGATAGTTGTGTTAAGAACACAGAGGAGCGTCTGTGGGGCGAATTCAGTAACCATGCATTTTACTGCAGCTTCAAGCGTGGCATATCAGCGGTCGAATACTTTGCTCTAAGGCCTCCTGCATTTTTTAATTCCTGCTTCTCCATTCCATGTTATAATTACTGCAGGGCTGGGCTCCTGACCCGCTGAGCAACTCACAATTTAAGCACTCGCCTCCGACTTAGTGCCAGCATGCCTTGGAAAGTTCAAAGACTCGGCCCTCCTTCCTTCAGAGCTCTATAACATTAGTACCATTTCATTGGCTAATAACGCCAGATATTAACCCGCTTAGAAGCTGGAGGAATCCACCAAGATGCGCAAAAAGAACGCACATTTTTACGTACGCAGCACTGTAAATAACTACTACTCTTACATTATTCAATCATATTCAATGTATGTGTCTCATGTTCAAGGGCCTTAGTCCAAAATGATGAAAGGCTGAGTCTGCTACATCGGCTGAAATATCTCAGCAGGGACACTTCACACACTGAGTCGAGTGACCCAATAGTTGCAATGAACATGCATGAGAAAAAATAACGAGGAATGCATCCACTCTGGGTTCTTTGCATATGCTTTGACCACTGGGCAGTCTGAAAACTTGCTAGGTTGTACTGTGTGAGCGTTCGGCGTGCCCAGCCCTAATTCACTTTCTCCGAGCACCCAACAGCGTTCTGATGATCTGTACCGAGAAATCTCCCCATTTTCCCACAGATACGTCTGCTTCCCTTCAGGCAATACTATTTCAGGAAAATAAATGGTTTAGCCAAATAACACGATGTGCAGGTACAGCCCCATAATGACAGGCCAGCCTTCGCTGCTTCTTTGTGTCGCTAATAGCACAACTCCGTCCTGTGTCCTGCAAAGCAGCACCAAAAGAAAAAAGCACATTCCAAATCTTACCTATCCAGGCCTGCTGCCTTTAGCCCCACAGCCCCGAGTTCTAACGTGCTGCTGAATGGATCATTGATACAGGCTGTTCGTTGCTCGCCAGAGCACTGTCGGTCTGTCCGGCCGTTGGAAGTGGTGCATTTTGGCGCTAAATGTGGTCTGTCTGTGGTGAATACGGACTGGCTCGAAGTCATGGTGCCACTTTGCGGGAAATGGTGGCTTTGCCATCAGCGGAAAGACACGGCTGGGAGTGATGGAGCCCCATAAGGACAGGGCTGGTGCAGTAGGGGTTGGAGCCGAATATGGCATGTGTCATATGCCAGTGACACGTGCCACTGCATGTCACCACTACAAGTGACACGTGCCACTAGCAGGTATCACATGCCATGACCCAAAAAAAGGTTTCCCGGTAAGTCTGTCTCTTCGTTTTTCAAATTATAATCCTCCTTTTTTAAAAATAAAAATACGAAACGCCAATTTTATTCCCTTTTTTAAAAAATAAAATTAAAAGGCTCTAAAAAAGATTCGAACTCATGACCTCCTATTTGGTGCACAGCTCCATTAACCACTGCACCATTATGTCTCTCGATATTAAAAGTTCAAATTCTACCTCTAATGTGAAGTCTTACATGGTTCAAAGCTGCTCATTTTCTTATTTTAAGTTACATCTTAAAACAAACTGCATGTACAATTCTGAAGGTTTGTAGGATAGAAACAATTTACTGAAAGTTTTTGCATCTTGTGCTTTTCTTGCATAATACTAAATGTAAAAAAAAGTTCAATCCAAAACCTGTTACTGTGTAATGCTTTAAATGTCAATCATGTATTGTGTACATGTTTTCCAAAACAGTATGCTCGCAATATTAAAGTGTGTGTGTTTGTACATTAATTCATGCGTTTCACACTTGACTGTACAAACTGTGATAGATACAGTACAACCATATCCTACTGATAATATGTATAATTTATATATCAGAGTATATACACGATCATGAAAACAAAATTTACAAATGTTGCCAAATCTTCAGATTTAGGGCCCAATTCATAGAATCCAGTGCAGAAGCAGCACAAGTGCTGCACGCCGAGAAGGAGCATGTGCCATGCGTGCACCAGCTGTGGCACAAACCAGCATTTGCACGGCACGCGTATTCATGGATTTTCTGAGGCATCAGTAACCGTGGCGCAATGAACATCAAGTAGCGCCAGCAACGCCCCCAACACATCCCCATGCGTAGGGAAAAGACAGTGAAATGCCCAATACGGCGCAACGCCCCGCACCATCCGTGACCCAGCACACATCCCCCCCCATTGTAATTGCATGAAAAATCAGAGCGTAACCCGCTTGCACCAGCCAAATCGCGTGAAAAGGCCCATGCGTACCCCATCCGCACCCCAGCAAAATCGCGTACCCCGCTCGCACCAGCCAAATCGCATGGGAAGGCCCGCACGTACCCCATCCACATCCCAGCAAAATCGTGTACCCCACTCGCTAAATCACGTGGGAAGGCCCGCGTGTACCCCGTCTGCGCCCCAGCGAAATTGCGTACCCTGCTCGCACCAGCCAAATCACGTGGAAAGGCCTTCGTGACCCTGTGATACATGCACAACTCCCCTGGAAGTAGACGCCTCCTCACGGGACAGCCAGACCCCAGCAGTGGACCATATCCCGCAGGCAGCCCATACCACATGGCCCCCCCAATCACCCGTGACCACACCGCACAGGCAGCCTACACCAAATGGGATCTCCACCATCACCCGTGAACATACCATGCAGGCAGCCCACACCACATGGCCAACCCATCACCTGTGACCACACCCTGCAGCCCACACCACATGGAACCCCCACCATCACCCACGACCATACCCCGCAGGCAGTCCACACCACATGGGACCCCCACCATCACCTGTGAACATACCCCGCAGGCAGCCCACACCACATAGGCTCCCCCATCACCCCACCCTGCAGACAGCCCACACCACATGGGACCCCCACCATCACCCATGACCATACCCCGCAGGCAGTCCAACTACATAGGACCCACACCATCACTAGTGAACATACGCCGCAGGTAGCCCACATCACATGGGACAGCACCATCACCCATGAACATACCCCGCAGGCAGCCCACACCACACAGGCACCCCTTCACCCGTGACCATACCCTGCAGGCAGGCCCCGCCTCATGCCCCCACCTGTGATGGTAACCTGCAGGCAGGCCCCGCCTCATGTCCCCCACCCCCCACCAGTGACGGCAACCTGCAGGCAGGCCCCGCCTCATGTCCCCACCCCCCAACAGAGACGGCAACCTGCAGGCAGGCCCCGCCACATGTCCCCACCAGTGACAGCAACCTGCAGGCAGGCCCCGCCTCATGTCCCCAACCCCCACCAGTGACGGCAACCTGCAGGCAGGCCCTGCCACATGTCCCCGCCCCCCACCCCAAAACACATTGGACCAACATACAACCACGCAGCACATGCAAACTAAAATGCCACCACACGCTGCATCCCCCTGGTGCACCTCAACACCCATCCACTAGTCAAAGTCCCTATGTTATGTGAATCTTAACATCACACATGCATGCATGTGCACACATATGAAAAACATTGGTGAACAGCAGGGACAAGCAAATGCATCAAGGAGGAGTGAAACATGCACTAAACCATTGAGACCAGATACCACTTCGATTTCAATGTCAACAAATTATATTAAAAAACATGCATCTAAGTCACCCACAGTAAAAACAACAAATTAAACATGCATGAACCAAATGAAAAATCCAAATAAAGTGAAAACCAAAATCAATGTGATGTAAAAAATGAAAGAGTCAAAAATGTGGTCCTTGTCCATTAATGTATGTGCAAATGAAATCACATATGTGAAAACCATTCCAAATTAAAATCCAAATATTTACAAAGATCCAGGGTCCATGGTCCCAAAACATGTAGAAAAATCCTAAAAATACAATACAAAAATAACTATATACAAGATGCAGAGCAAAGTCCAGGAACTCCAAATAAAAAGAAAAAAACAAATGAAACCTACTCCTAAAGAACTATATACAAAGGCAGCAGGCTAGTCCATCTCCTCACCATGCTCTCTCATAGTCTCCGCCAGGGCGTCATCGAACAATGCGTCCACTTCCAGTAGGCGGGCCTCGGCTTCGCCCTCGAGGGATTGCAGGGACTCCTTCATGCTCCTCTCAAACTCACTGCGAGTCTCCTCGAGGACCTCCACCCCGCCTCTGCCCGACGCAGTGAATTCTCCGCCCTGGCCATGGTGAGTTGCTTCTCCTGTGCCCGCTGCCGCTAGTACCCGTTTTGGCAGTCCAAACGCTCCAACACGGAAGACATCCTTGTCGTAAGGTCCACGTTTGTCTCCTGCCCGATGGCCGATACCTGCCCCTCTGATGATGAACGCCCCGAGTCCTGTTGCCTCCTTTCCTGAGCCTGCTGCTGCCAAAATGCCTGGTGCCTGCGTCACAAGCACAGCCTCCGGGATGATGATACAACCCGGGGCTGTCATGCACGTGCCCTCCTTCTTGGTACCTGCACTTCCTCCCTTGCCATAGCTCCTGTAGCTGCATTGACAACCTCTGCTGATCCTCCTTCGACTCCCGACTGTGGCAGGGATGTGATCTCCACCAGACTGGCCGCCGGGGTTGGGACAGGTACATAGGGGGCCCTGGTGGTATCTGGGCCGGAAGACGGCAGGGAGGAGGACTGGCGCACAGAGGAGGAAAAGGAAGAGGGGTTTGCAGCAGTGGCCAGCACATGTACCAGATTTGTGACCAGGAACTGAGCTAGCCAGTTAATGAGGCGATAGACCTCATCGTGATGATGTGCAACCCCCCGATTGGAAGCCTGCACATCATCACAAATGGTGCCTGTACGCCTCGCAATACCGGCTAGCAACGGCTAGCAACGGTTCCACCCTGTGACAAATTGATTCATCCACAGGTAGTGGAGGATCTGTTTGCGTGGATACATCCGCCACCTGCGGAGGGGTCCGGCCTGAGGCATGCCCGCAGGTGCATACTGGGGCAGTCGCAGTTCCAGGGACAAGATCAGTCACATGCCCTTCCACGGTGACCTGCACTGCCTCCGGCCCCTGATCCTGGACTGCACCACTCACACCTACCTCATCACCCCTGCTGGGCCCCATGTGCTGGGCTGATATGGCCTCCTCCTCCTCCTCCACCACCACCAACCTGGATGACTCCCCACTGTCTTCTGCATAGGATTGCCCCTGTGTGGGTTCATCTGTCCCTCCCACTGCTGAGGTGCACACGACCAACTTCACCCTCTTGGGCCTCCCCTCAGCAGCTGAGGCCATTGTCATGGACGCGGCACCAGTCTCCTCGCTCCCGGAAGATGACGGTACCTGGGAGGAGGACTGGGCCCTGCGTCTGTGCCTGGTGGAGGCATCCCTGCTGCGGTGCTCCACAGCGCCTTCTCCGCCCTCTTCTTCCATCGTCACTGTGGATAGGGAAACATAGAACACAAACATCAGGCTACTGAACATATGTGTGTATGTGTGTTTGTCACAATGCAAATGTACATCAGTGGTACTGTCAAAGGTCACAACCATCATAACCCTCCACTACACACAGGGAAGTGCCATTCAGACACATTCACAAACATTTCTATCATTCACAACAGATATTCACATCCATGGACAAGGCACTGACACAAGATCATAATTCTGTATTCAGCTCACACACATCATGGGACATACACATCTCATTCACACACATCACCTGACAGTCATGAGGCAGGCCATGGAGCTATCACGTCACAGTGCACTCAAGGGCAAATTGGCAGCGTGAGGCAATCACAAATCAAGAACTCAAGTAACATATGTGCGGAGTGTTGGGCAGTTACACACTCACTACTCAGACACACGCACATGTACACCATGCATGTCCATGATGATGACATAAGCACCTATGCGTCACACCTCTCACATGCCCCGGACCAGACACAGGTATGCAAACATGTGCGCATCGTTACATGCCGGTGCGCAACACAGACACCAGTGATGTGGGACATGCTTGAATGGACTCTCATGCAGCACTGTCAGGGACATGCACACAGACATCTGTACAGGAGGCATGCCAGACATAAGGCCAAGGTGCACACTCCAGCCACATGTCAACATGCACATGCTCAATGGTGGACAAGAACACATGAACCATTCGACTCCAGAAGGAGCACCAACTCCAAGACCTGGGGGTACAGCACTGGGTAGGCCCCAGGACCCACATCTCGTCGGTGGTCAACCGGCCCCGGCACCTCACTCGATCATCACCAGCCTTAATGAGGCACCGGGCCTTGTTGTGGGTCCTGGACTTGAAGTCTTCCCAGCACTTGTGGACATGATGGTAGTGGCGGGGTGCCAGCCCCTCTACATTGATGGCACCCACTATGTCCCCCTAGATCTTCTTCCGTTCTTCATTGCCAACTTGCGATGGGCCGTGGAAGAGGGCATCATGATGCCCCAGGACTTGCTCTACCAGGATGCCAACTTCCCTGGGTGAGAAGCTGACAGCCCTCTGGCTCTCTGCCAGGGGTTGCCACTTGCCTCAGATGGTGTGGTGTCAGACAAGGCAACCCCTGAGGCAGGTGTGGGTGGGCAAGGTGGTCCTGGGGCTGGGCTGTGGAGCGAGGAATGGCAGTCAGGAGTCTTCAGGATCAGCAGAGGTGGTCACAATGACAGGATCACTGGCAATGGCTGATGAGCAGGCACCAAAATGCAGGGCATGTGGGTAGCAGGCACACAGAGTGGGCTGGGATCAGCAGATGGCTCGTAGGAGGCAGCTTGGGCAGTTGGAGGCAGGTAAATGGCCTTGTAGGCAGGAGCGTGGGTTTTCCATATTCTTTTGCGTGGCCAGGCGGAAACAGAGTGACTCCGCACATGCGTAAACAGCACGTTAGTGTGTAATCAGAGGAAAGGCCCTAAGCGCGTAAGTTACGTGACATGTGCTGGACGTTGAGCGTTGTCATTCAGTATCGGGTTAAAGGTCTGGGTAGGACATCAGCGCACTGTATATGCTTTTCGTGGGGCGGATGCGTGAACTTCATATTTTTGTGGGTTCACACGCAAATAGTTCACTACTGTGGCAGTGCATACTTCTTGTTTTGGTGCAGGAGTTGCCTACGCGCAGACACACGTGTGATTTTTTTCATTCTACGAGACAGACAGTGAGTCGTGCACACATTTTTCCCACTGTGGTTGTCCCTGTGTGACGCGTACACCATTTTCGAGGTCATAGTAGCCTATGTGTTCCTCGCGTACACATTTTTTGTGTTGCTGGGTGACACAGTGTACTGCAGGCTGTTTTTTACTCAAGGTGGGCTACCGAGGGGTCACGTACACGTTGATTTTTGTTTTTCGGGTGCCTGAGCATTGTGCAACCTGTTATTTTTTCACCGGGGGTCACATAGAGCTTTTCTGGAGCACAGTGGTACGTTTTCCATCACGTACCCTGGCCCCTCACTCCAATTTCCCAGGACATTTGTTGGCTGCACCTCCCATTGCGCTAGTCCATCAGTGCCATGACTGGGAGGGCAACAAGTGGGAAGGGAGGCAAAGGTGGCCGACTTGCCAGAGATGGCAAAGGTGGCCGACTTGCCAGAGATGGCCAAGGTGGGCGACGTGGCCAGGGTGGCCAAGCTGGCCAAGGTGGGCGACGTGGCCAGGGTGGCCAAGGTGGCCAAGGTGGTCCACGTGGGCAAGGTGTGCAGGACCATGCAGGGAGAACTATGCCCCACAACCAACCGGGCCAGGGAGATGCAGCAGCTGCTGACAAACCCAGCACCCGTGGTCCTGGACAAGCAGTGCCATCTGCTGTCCAGAGTGTGGAAGCTGCAAGGGCAGCTGCTGCTATCACTACCCAGGCTCAGGGTCAGCCAGCCCGGACGGTAGTGGTCCCTGCACAGGGACAGGGTGACTCAATGGCCGATTTCCATGTCCCAAAGACCAAGACACCTGCGGTGCAAGTTCCAGGCACCGGCACCCAGGGACCTGGAGCAGCGGTGTCATCTGCTGTTCACACCGGCCAGGGTCTTGAAGCTGCAAGGGCAGCTGTAGCAACCGGCACCCTGTCTCAGGGTCACCCAGCCAGGAATGGATTGGTCCTGGCCCAGTGTGACTCAGGGGCCAAGTCCCTTGTCACTAAGGCCAAGCACGTGTGGCGCAGAGTCCTGGCAACAGCACCCAGCTACTGATACCTGCAAGCTGACCTTCTGTAGTTACATTGGTGGCTGATTCCATAGGCCAGTCCACCTGTACTCCAGCCCCTACTGACCAGAGCAGTACACGCCACTCAGGGTCTGCACCACCTCACAAGAAGCAGAAGCATGCTCCAGCAGTACAGGCTAAGACCCCAGACACGGCACAGGAGTCCCACACATCGAGAATGAGGAGTTTCTGTGATGAGGAACTGAAGATACTCGTGGACTACATGTTGGAACATGGCCGTGACATGCTGGTGCAGGCAGGGAGCACACATACTCCTGCTCAGCGTATGACCCCCTGGCAGTGCCTCGCTGACTGTATTAGCGTCTTGGGCTATGAGAGGCGCACAGCTGGTGATGTTGTGAAGCGTTGGAATGACTTCCAACACCAAGCAAAAGACAAGCTGGCTTCAAAGTTTGCCTCTACTCTGGTGACTGACAGTGGGTCACCACCAGAGGATGATGAACTCACTGGACATGAGGAGATCACTAGTGATTTCATTGCAGTGGAGCAGATCAAAGGCGTGGGAGACCTGCCAATGTATGAGGGAATGTGCGGTGAGTGGTGATGCGTGTGTGTACAGGCCATGTGTATGTTGCTTGGGTGATGTGTTATGATTGTCTGCCAGTTCAGGCTACATTGTAATGACTGCCATGTGTGACCCATGTGATGTTGGACTGATATGTGCTTGTTATCATGCAGACTGCATACAAACCATATGCTGCACACAGAGGCAATCCTCATCACCACACCTGCTCCCTCCTTCCATGACACTCTCTGTCCAGCCTTTCTTGGCCCTATTCTTGCTCCAACCTGTGGTCGCGGATAGCCTGTGATGATCTTCCACTCAACAGTCGCCTTCTATCATCACATGACTGACGTCTCTGTGAGGTCACCCTGCAAGTTGCTCATCCTCAGAGGCATTCTTCCTTTCCTCTCCATCCCCCAGCAGCTCACTGTCTCCAGAGGACTGGTAATTCCTTTGATGGACTACTGCAACAGGCTTTACCAGGATTTCTATGATTCTACACTCTTCCCTCTGCAACTCTGCCAGTCCTGGACTGTGTGAAAAGTCCTTTAGGCTTGGTGAAAGGTATCTCCCTAGGACTGTGATGATGGCACAGGCTCACAGTGGCTATGACTGTTCATTCCTGAACCCTGTGCATTCTTAGCAAGTCTCTATGGGTCCTGGGCCAGCAATTCCTTCAACTCTACCTCCCATATTAACCTCATTCTCATGGTCTTTGATCATCCCTTTCTTACTCCCTCAGGGTCAGTTGCTCCGCATGGAAATTAGTTTGTGGTTCACATCTGTGTTGAGCTGGGGCCTCCCTCTGGTACAGCCTCCCTGCCTCTATGTAACTGGAGGTGTAGCTTCTCCAGGTCTGCAGGCACTTCTGATGCTTCCTCATGTGTTGTGCTTTCTGTCCTCCTCTCCCCTGTTGTAGTCCCAGATGACAGAGAATGCACTTGCCACCTGCCCACGCTGTCTGCTACGACACGGTACTCTGAGCAACCATTTTAACCCATGCACTGCCTCCCAGCCACCCCCACACTTGGGGGTGGGGTTTACTGTATCCCTACAAACCACTACCAACACTTTACACATGGTGACGGCACTTACCCTTACACTGCCATCAGGCCACGACATTGCATTACTGGATCTGTGTTTTTATTCATAGTTGAGGCCGTACCCATTTACTGCACTGCACCCACACAATTCTAAACCCTGGTGTCCCCTTCAATATGCCTATTCACTTGCGTGATGTCAATGTGACCTAGCGCTGTTGCACCCTGTGACACATGTGTGTTTTCTAATAGTGAATTCCATGAAATGTCATCTGACATGCCTTGTACATGGCTCATGGTCAGGAGTATTCAACTTCCATCTGAGGCTAGTTGACAATTCTGGCATGGCTATACTACGTGCCATCTGTGTATTGGCATCAGTCATGTTTGTGGAAGGACTATGCCAGTCACATGCTTGTGTGTGATGCAGGTGCTATGCAGTATATGTGTTATTTTATCCTTTGACACACATCCATGTCTGCTTTCAGGCGCCCCTTCCCTTTCATTGACACTGCGTGCGTGCCTAACTTTGTGTCATGTGTGGTGGATGGTGCGAGGTGGTGGTGCGAGGTGGTGGAAGAGGCTGCGGTAGGGTTGGCTAATTCCTTGCAGACTTTGAAAAGTGTGTCCGTGTTATTGGATACCGCAGAGATGCGGGCTTGTATAAAGACTCTTTTCTGGGAGCAGATGCAGAGTCTATACTGCCTTTGGAGGAGGCGGCAGGCCAGTTTGTCAGAGGGTGCGCCAGAGGAATCCCATTTCTATTTGGCTGCCCTGCACTTGTGTTTAACAGAAGCTGATTTGGAGTCATACCAAGAGTTGCACTTTTTGGTAGGCTTCAATCGTACCCTCATGACAGAGGCAAGAATATAAAGAGTATTGGAAACAGAGAGGTTAAAGTTTGAGAGGGCTGTGGCAGGGTGGGAGTCAGTCGCAGGAGTGGAAGGAGTATAATAGGTGGAGGCAAAGGCAGCTACTGAGACTCTTTTCATGGGTCAGATGACCTTGTAGACGGGAGGCAGTGTCGGGCTTACCTATGCAACGGGAGAAAAGAGCTTCAAGTGAGAAGAGAGGAGAAAATGATCAGTCCAGGAGAGAGAAGTAGTGAGAGGGATAGATAGCGGAATGTCAGTTGAGAAGAGAGCATCCAGGGTGTGGCCATCGCTGTGCGTTGGGCCAGACGGTAAGATGGAAAGAAAGGGAGAGTCGCAAAGGTTGCATAAAGGTCTTAAGGAATCAGGTGAGTCGAGATGGATGTTGGGATCACCCAGTAGGAGGAGATGAGAAGAGGAGGAAAGGAGAGAGGAGGCCAGGTCAGCCCATTACGAAAGGAAGAGGGAGGGCTGACCAGGTGGCTGATAGAAGGTGGACAGCAGCAGTGAAGAGCTTGGAGAGAGGGACAGCCTGCAGATCAGGCACTCAAAGGATGAGTAGGCCTGAGTGGGAATGACAGACACAGGGATACACTCAGGGAAGATCAATGCTACTCCCCCACCTGGTCTGTTTGGTCTGGGAAGAGAGAGTATTGTGTAGCCTTCTGGGAGAAGTGTGTCAAAGCTTGTGACAGAGCAATCCTTGAACCAGGTTTCAGTGATGGCAAGAACATCACAATCCAGGAGTTCAATGAGGTTGCAGATGTCAGAGGAGTGTTTGACAGCTGAGCGAGTGCTTACCATGGCAATGTGGAGCAGCTTGCAATCAGTGAAAGACTTATGGGGGGAGCAGGGGACAGTGGGCCCCCCTAAGTAACGATAGTACCTGAGGGACAGAGGTAGAAGGGGGCAGAGGAGCCAAGGCCGGTAAGGGAGACGGGACCATAATGGGTGAGGAGGGAGCCGGTGCGGGAGGCACCACAGGGGGCAAACGACCCCCAGATACAGTGTTAGTGGGTGACTGGTTCACCCTAGAGGAGAAGGCAGATGGGATTGTCAATGTGTGGGGTGGTGGCAAGAAAGCCATGGCGAGGGTAGAATGGTGGTTAAGAGGTGGCAAGGGAGCCAAGGTGGGCACAGCTCGCATGGGAGCCAGGGCAGCTAAAGGAGCTGGTGCAAAAGGTGGAGGGAGGTTGATAAGGCGGGGGAGGAGCCTATGAAAGAGTAGAAGATTGGTTTGAGGACCCTGGACCATGATGGTACCATTGCAGTAGACATGATGATGACCCTGGAGGTGGAGAGGGCAAGACTGACCTTGCAACGGTGCCACCATTGATGGGCAAAGAAGAGAAAGGAGAGAGAAGAGCAATCATATGGAGAGTCCATAGGACGGGTGAGGGAACGACAGAGTATGTCTGTGAGAGTCTCTCTGGCAGAGGAAATGACATAGGTGCCTGCAATTGGAAGGCCTGGGTTAGAGCTCAGTATGTCCTTCTTGAGGTTCTTCCTGACAGACTTAGTAAGGGGTGAAGGATAAGAGATAGAGAAGCAATTTGAGAAGATAGGAGAGATAGATAGCGCCATAGCAAACTGCAGAGAGTGAGGTACACTTAACCAGGCTGAGGCCACAGAGGCCCAGCGAGAGCAGAAGGTAGAGGGGGGGGGGAGACAGGGAACAAGACTGGGAAAAAAACAATGGGAGCTGGGGGAGGTAATATGCACAGAAAAACAGTGAACACGCAGAGGAAGGGGACGTAGTGGGTGTATGGCTGAGGGGAATAACAGCACAGAGGGACAATGGGACTGAGGAAGGGTGAGGGAACCGGTAGCAGACTAGACAGAGTACAGAGGGGTGGATTTGTTAACACATTCTCATGAAAAGCAGGTTATGCACACAGCTAAAAACAAATGTAAACAGGAGCAGGACAATCAAGATGGGCACACACCTGAAAACGAATTTAAAAAGCAGCAGGACAATCACGATGTGCACACAGCTGAAAACGAATTTAAATAGCAGCAGGACAATCAAAGTGATAAATATTTTAGAGGAGTCATCGATCTGACCATGCTAACCAGAGCTTTTGCCTCAACTTCCACTGCCTCCGATGTCGACGCCCGAAGACCTGGATAACCCAGCAGGTAGTCCATGGGGTTGCCAGCCACTGCATCGAAATGGACAGTTACCATGTAATCTGACAGTTGCAATCAAGTGCTCTAATGGGAGTGGTGTGCGAAGAAATGACCCTTGGAAAATTGGCAGTAGGGTCCATCACGATCATGTTAGGATGATGAAAAATGTAAAGGTGGACATGACGACACCACAACAGACCAAGGAACACCTCACACTCTATTTGTGAATGTCGCATTTCTGTTCGTATCAATGCTTTGGGAGCCCCCACTCTCTGCACCCCCTATTCCAGGGTAAAGGGCCTTCCTTCTTTCCTTATGTGGCTCCTGAAATGCCTGGCCTGTTTAATATACCAGGGGACCCAAGGCTCCATCTAGCCCATGTGTCTCTGGAAATATTGTTTTTAACTAAACCCTGTCATGCTTTTCTTCTATTCTTTGTCCCACTGCTGAGATCCCACACAGTAACATGTAAAATGTGACTTGGAAGCAATGGGCCTCACAAAATGAACAACTTATCAATGCAACACATCACACAAATCTATGACCTACAGAAGGACAAACATATGATACATAGATTTTAAGAGAAAGCTATATTTCACATGGGCCTGCAGTATAAGAATATTGTTACTCTCTTGCCAACATGGACTAGGGGAAAAGCCATATAATTGCTGCCATTTCTTCCATAAAGCTGTGGCCCTGAGGGCAGTTGTCTATTTCATGCATGCCTTTGAAGGACAATAGAGGTTGTGTAGAGTGTGAGACATATGAGCCACAGCGACATTCAGAGGGACCAGTCTGTTGGGAAGTGTCTGGATTTTCCTCAGGCTGAGGCTTAAGGAAAGTAGACATTAAGGTGAAGTAGTCCCTCCGTGAAGCCTATCTCTTGACATTGACCGGGGCCCGCAGCACCGACCTGGTAGTGATGAACTTGCACATGAAATCAATAAGTGAATTGCAAGGCCCTCTCCTTTACTTATGTAACATTAAAAAACGAAAGGTCGGTCTTAGAAACCCTAAACTGTGCTTCATATGAGACTGCAGGATGTGGTTTCTAATCATATTTAGAAGCAAAGCAAGAATATGTCCCGTCAGACACTACAGTCATGTTTGTGTGCCAGAATATGCATGTCAGACCATCACATGGGCTGTGTAGCCTCTCGCACACTACCTGTGCTGAATTTACACACATGATCATCTTATCTATACCAATTATCCCTCTTTATCCAAAGTTGCCACTGAGATCAACTGGAAATTCAGCAGTCGAGGTGTACAGGACACAGCTTAGCCCCAGTCAGACCAGCATGTGCTGTTGAGTGCTGTGTTCAGCAGTGTGTTACTTACTTCAACCCAGTGTTGCCACATACAAAGGGACTGTCTGAGGCACAGCTGAAGATCTTTGCAGATGTAGAAAGAAAATCCTGCTCAAATACGAGAGTGCAGGTGTCCGCCTCCTTTTGCTAGAGACTCCCACGATTTTATGGACACTTGGCAGCTCTGTTGACAGGCACCGCAAAGTACAAGCTAAGTACTGTTGGCTGTTCGTGACACTATCCCGGACTAACGTTTCTGATTGCCTATGCATTTCAGATGTATTGAATCCGGATCGGCACTTGTGGCGTGCTGTTTATTTCAGCCCTGGAGGACATCTTTGCTGGAGACACTCCATTCAGGAAGTAGGAGGTGACTTTTGTACTGTGTGGCCGCAATCATATCCATACTTGGAGCCCATTGAAATCTGTATAGCCTTGGGATGGGTTAAAACTGAGAATTCATTTTCTTATTTTTTTGAAGTCGTATATCTAAAACCCTTTATTTATTTATTTATTTATTTCCTAGGGTGTGTGTTTGGGAGGTTGGCCCCGCCCTTGGTTTTGTGCAACGATCCGCCTACTCCAATAAATACCGGCACCTTGGCGCACCCGCGCCGCGCACCGCAAAGTACAAGCTAAGTATTGTTGGCTGTTTGCGGTTCTCGGTGCGAGGTGCCTATCCCCAAGCCTATGTGATTATTGATTTGGGATCTCTGTAATAGATTGGAACGCTCCGAGCAAGTTCCGTCAGGCCCATCGTTCCCTCTTTGCCTTGGAGCAGAGTGGAGCGGAGAGGTGGGAGAGGTGTATTTCGTCCATCCTTTAATTTGCGCGGGTGAGGGTGCATGTGGTTTCATGGTCATGTCTTTGACGGCAGGCATGCCAAAGGGCATATGTCCGCTTAGCGCACCGTGTGTGGCGAGTCAGACGAGTAATAATGTCATAAACTGTCATTTAAGTAATACATCCACGCTAAAGGTTTTGCGAAAGGCAAATAAGGTGAAAACCGTCTTAAGTCATGGGACGGATATTAGAAAATTCTGCAAAGATCCATTACCGCCAAGGATCCAACCGCCCTTGGCCGGGGGGGGCGGGTGTAGGTACTCAGCCAATTACTATTAATGACTCCAATGCAAATGTGATTGATGCCTTGTCTAGGAGAAATGGTAATCATGGTAAACCACAACAGCAGGAAACAAATGTAAGTAAAAAAAACATCACGTTGGGCACAGTCCCGAGGACCATAATGGCAAATCTGAATATTTCAATAACGGACACTAGTTTGCTGAATTCGGTGCAATGTACAGCCGTTGATAATGCCTCTAAAGTGGTAGTGGATGGTGGTGAAAAAGATGATGCCATAATTGATTAGAACTTGCTTAATTCTGGGTTTTCTGCACAATTGCTCACAGATAATTTATCGAAAACACCTGATATGTTTTCTACTATTGGTTCTGGTTATTCGAGTGTAAATGTGTCATTCTGCTCCAGATCAGAGGAAATGTGTTACTCCATATGTGTGTGTAGATGAGGAGGCACCAAGCTGTGGGGAGGTAGGGCAGGAACCAACAGTACCCAATGATGTGGAACCATTGCAGAAAATAGAAATAGGCAACCAGGTCCCAAATAGTGTTGTACTCATGGAAACTGTGCTAAAAGCTACTCAATTTTCATTGGCTGTGCTGTTTAAATTATATGATACCTTGGCTGAACAGGTCCGTAAGCAAGCCCTTCAAATTGAGCATTTGCTTTTATGGCAAAAGAAAGCTATGCACAAATTGAAATTGAAAAGTGATAATCCAAGTATAACGCGCCCTGATCTAACTACATGTTCAATAGCAGGGAACATGGGTGTTGGGGCGGGGTACAAACTTATCCCACAAATGGATTGTATTATAGGTGAGGTGTTGGAATGTAATGTGCCTGACAAAATAGCTATGCAGGAGGGTAAGTGTACAGAGAATGAAGTTGTAGGGAGGCGATTCGCTAGTGACACTGTGATGAAGGAAGACAAAGTTGCCTATACAGTCTTCACCAAACAGGCAAAAAGTGGTACAAAGCAAAGTAACCATATGAGTAAAAAGCTACCAAAGAATCAACCAATGCCAACAAATAAGAAGGGGGCTAAAATACGAACATTTATCAAAAAGTTAAGCATACCAACTAACAATACAATCACAACTGCTCAAGCTATTGCAAAAAAATATCACATGCGTACTTACTCAAAGGTTGATCGAACGGGAAGTGGTTAATTGCAACCAGTACCAGCACATGCCCCCCTTGATGCTCTGGTTGATGAGGTAACAGATCAGAATCTCCGGACTGGGTCCAAGAGGGATAAAGCTCCAGTTGAGAAATCCTCTAATTCTGGGGAAGTGAGAACCACTGTGCCGGGCCTCAATATAAGAGATTTCCATCGCCAGGAGATAAGAAAGGCGGTAGATGCCTACATGAGTAGAAATTTGGTGGTTAACATGGATAAGCCGGAGCCAATGCCCTCATGTAAAAAGATTAAAAGTGTTAGTTTTAAAGAACAAAGGGTGGAAACAAATTTTGTCCCACCCATAAACATACCTACAACAATAGAGTTAAATAATTTGCCTTTGGGACTGGGAGAGAACCATATGGTAAATCCAGAAATCTGCCAAAAGGCCAAAGAGTACATAAGTCCTGTAATACCTCAGAATTCATTGATTTCACAGATTACGCCAGAATTTTTAAACATTATACAAAATGCTTTGAGTACCGGTGGCAGACAAAGAAGTTCCATGCCCTCAATGGCAGCGGTTACAAAAGTTGGGTCGGCGACTAAACCCGCGAACATTAAGAGAAAATCGCTGGCAAATTATTCATTGACGCTGTCTTGTAACGCCTCTCCGGCAGTGCAATATGAACTAAATAGAAGAGCTATTTTAGCCATATTCTCGGATATACCAAGTCTTGAGGACATTTGTTCCACAGACTTGGAGCTGAGGAATTCCCGGACAAAGGGAATCGCCAATGTGTAAGAATATGGATGAATTCGAGGTTGGTGCAAAATACAATCTGGCTTGCTAAAACTGATTTGACATTGTTGGGATTTACAGTATTCACTGAAACAACTGCAAATGTCGAAATCAAAAATGAGGTACTGCTGAATTACAATCTCAATGGTTCTAACCTTGCCTCACGGAAAAGAAATACCAAACAGGGTGAAGTGTGCAATTGTAATTGTAATCAAAGAAAAGATCGAGCCTAACTAGTACGATCAGCCGCAAATAAAAATCTGGCATTAATTAGTTGGAATACAAGGGGCTTTGTCCATCTGTTAAATAATGACAACAATGATCTAGTGCAATTCGACATAATTATGTTACAGGAAACATGGCTAATGTCGGTACCTGTGTGGGATGGCTTTGATCTTTTTTAAAATCCTGCATCACAGGCTTTGCACGGAAGACCGACGTCTGGCCTACTCATAGCCATTAAATCTAAAGGGGGGATCTGCGCGTAGGCATGGGAAACGCCGAATGAATTTCTCCAACTGGTTAAAGTAAAAGTCAACAATGAATCGTATGGCCTGATAAATGTCTACTGGAATCCAGTGGGAATATCGGACGGGTCCTTTATCAAATCATTTGGAGACCTATGTAGTCTTATTGCAATGGACTCATACATTTCACGAATTAATTGCTGGAGATTTTAATTTGGATTGCACCAATGACCAGCCCTTAAAGTCTAATCCAAGACTGAATAAATGGGCTGAATTGTCTCATCAAATAATTTGATACGGTTGAATGGTGCTTTTCCTTCCGATATTCCCCCTCATCCAACTTGGCATCGTGGTGGTAGTGTTTCCATAATTGACTTTATTTATGTGAATATGAATATGTTTGAGGGGATCAATAAGTTTTGCATTGTGGAAAATACACAGAGTGATCACGACCAACTTGTGATGCAATGGACAGTCAGTGGCGAACCAACAACCGGACAAAAAAAATCTAATCAGAGTAAATCTTGTTGTAAATAATAATGGTAATAGGCTATGATGGTCAGAGAGATCGTTAAAATGGCTCAAAGATCAACTTGAAAGTCAAATGTGTACAGGAGGGAATAATTTGCAGCCGTGTTATGCTGACATGTTACAATACCTTCAAGCCGACGGAAGAGGCAAAGGAGGGTGTAGGGATCACCTAGATCGTCCCCAGATACATGTGTATGATACTGCCACCTGAGCAAGGAAGGCTGAGTATCGGCATCAAATAAGGGCAGTTAATTGTTTGACCTTGAAGGAAAGAGGACTTGCGTTGGCCCATATTAAAACAACATATACAAATTGGCTCAGAGCTACTAGAGGACTTAGACTGCAGCAGGATGGTGAAAATATGCTGGCGGAAATGCAGTCGAAAAACCTAGCACAAATCTGGGCCTTATTGAGTAAGTCAACGCATTACTCACAAAACATCATGCAAGCAAATAATGTTACCGAGCAGGTGTGGTGTGCCCATATATTGGAGTATTATGCAGCCCCTTCCAACTCGATAGTGACTATTCCGCAGGATCTGGGTCCTTTTTTCCAAAAGTATGATCTGGAAGATATTAAATTCTTTATAAATAAAATCAGTAACTCAGGTGCCTGTGGACCTGATGGGTTATCAAATAGGACCTTCAAAAAGCATCCTGAGCTATGGGCCAGGATACTCTTTGAAATATTCAGGTTAATCAATATGAATCAATCCTTGCCTGCCTCCTGGACGCATACTTTGTTGGTCCCTATATATAAAAAAGGTGACCGCTCAAGCCCGTCAAGTTATAGACCCATTGCGTTACTTGATGCGCCTGACAAGATTTTTACTAGATTGGTGTTGAGAGACTTCAGAGAATGGACATTGAAGAATGAGCTACATGACCCCTTTCAAACGGGATTTGTAGCTGGGTTGGGTACAATCCCAAATCTTATGGCACTAAATATGCTAAAAAATAAATATGCTAAAAAGAACCAAGTGCTGTATATAGCGTACATAGACTTTCAATCTGCTTTTGATTCGATTGATAGGAACATCTTGTATCAAAAACTAGTACAACACAATTGCCCTCAGTCTTTACGGTTGCTGATTATGCGCTTTCACAATAACACCACAGTACAAGTAAGATTAACCTTGGATGGAAAACTGTCTGACAAATTGAATACATTCCGAGGGGTAAAACAAGGTTGTATATTGGCCTCATCAGTCTTTAACTTTTTCTTGTTAGAATTAGGCACGGAGATAATATCTCTGAAATGTGACCAACCAAAATTAGGGACAGAAAAAATCTCGCCCTTATTGTATGCGGATGATCTTATTCTCTTATCCCAAACTCCAGCAGGGTTACAGCGGTTGCTTGATAAGTTGAATGACTTTGTGATGAAAAACAATCTAATCATTAATTTACCTAAAACACAGATTATGGTTTGTCGTCCACATCCTAAGACTAAAGTCAAAAATTACAAGTGGCAGCTACAAAACAGAAGTCTTTCTAAAGTAGAGCAGTATCGATACTTGGGTGTAATTTTTGCAGTCCCAGTGTCAAATAAAATTAATGAACTTGAGAGATATAATAAACTTCAGACGCTAATACAACAAGCGAAAATGTTAAAAGGGAAATTTGGGAAATTTACTATAAGTCATATAATGACTTTTTACCAGCAAAAGATCATCCCCACGATATATGGAACTGAGTGTCTAATTGTGGCAAGCATAAACTGGCAAAAATGTGAATCCCGGTTTTGGAAAGAGCTACTGATGTTACCAAAATCCGTCCCGCTGCCATTGATTAGGCATGAATTGGGCTTATTATCCCTCGAAGTACAAGTGAAGTGGAAAATGGCTGCCACACTGAGAAAAAGCATTTTAGGTCTAAAAACCTCAAATCTTTTGGGAATTATGGCAAAACATCTGCTTGCTCGTGATCAGGTTTTTACCAAAGAATGGTGTGAATATGTATTGCACGCGTTGGCCGATGCATCAATAACATTGGATTTATTGCTTGAGAATCCTGATCGAGCAAAAGCCAAAATATATCAAAATGATTGGATTGTAAATCGGAATTTATGTTTTCGATATATTGACTTTAAGTCCAATCCATTGGTACATGAGCATTTTCGAAGTATGGCAGACTATCTCTCCAAATTCCCTAACCCTCAAATGCGTAACCTATACCAAAGGTTCGCGCTGAATCTGTGGCCAACACGTGAAATCCTGGTGAGAAGAAGGATGATTTCCAGAGATTTGGAATATTGTCGCTTCTGTAGTAACAAATTCAGCAAGGAAAATTTAGAACATGTTTTAACTAAGTGCCCTAACCTAGAGCTGAGGAGTAGACACTTCAGTAAATAATTTGTAAGTTCATGTAGTAACATGGAACCAGAGGCAGTGTGGCACCTTTTATTTAATAATGGAAAGCTAACGGGTCGTATAGCAATCATTCATTTTTTATTGACCATTTTTCCGGATATAATATCATTTTGATTGATCCTTGATTTTAGAGGGCGATTGCTTTGTGCTGTTGAAATTTTATTTGGTGTTTTCCTTGCATGAATTGTGAATTATGACTTATACTTGTATGAATTATGAATAGTATAAATTATGTTTTGAATAGTATGAATTTTGACTTGTATGATGTCATAAATGTGTACAGTAATGAAATTACGATGATGTAAAAAATTTGAAAGGATGATTTTATTATCCAATACAAATAAAAAAAAAATTATATTAATGTAGGGGGCACTCCATGACACGATATGGAATACATTGCCAGAAAAAAGGGACTAGCCAGAAATGCTGTCTGATGGTAAACTCCATTGAGGCAGTTGGTACTGTGGTAGAGTCCAGATTGTCAATACTTTCTTTCAGGAAAGTCATGATTCAATTAAAGACACAGAGGCTCGTATTATGCATACTCTTCTTTATTAAAACTCAAGCAGCAATCTTAAAAAGAAAAAAAACATTAAACAAAAATCAAAGAAAAAAACATTTTCTGTGTCAATGTAGTCTTTGCAGTTTGAAACTCTATTGCCCTCAGGCATGACACTTGTCCTAGTCCATGAATCACAGCGTTATGGTCCTATCACCTCACAATTCCTCATCCCCAATTCCTCTTTCTTTCACTGTCTCGCTGTAGCTTCCTAATGAATGACTCCATCTCGAACAGGGTATAGCGAAGAACAAAACCTGTAATGAACCGCCTCCAATTCCAGCAGGGATCCGCCATGTGTTGTCTGCCTGTTTAGTGTCCGCACCTGCTGTCAGGTTCCCTTGGAGGTTCAGCAGATTCCTTCTTAGATAAGTGACTGTAAAATTACTGACAAATGCAACTTGTTATGACATATGATTGATGGGAAATTGATCAGTTAGTTAAAAGAACTTTTAAACAGAAGAGGTGATTGAGCAAACATAAGACTGTCAAGTAAAGTTTAGTCTTTAATGGAAAGTCAATACTGTGATGTTTCAAAGGGTCGTTCATTTTCTACAGGGACAGAGACAGTGCCTCAGCTTTGAGTCTGTGATAAACCGCAGGAACTCCATTCTCTGCTGTGGCCTGGTCTCAGATTTCTCCCAATTGATGAGAAACCCCAGTTTCTCTAGGAGACTCGTCATTAGGACCATATGCTCTGGTAGCCGCATCGGATCCTGCGCCATGAGACAAATATCCTCGATGTATAAAATCAGTCTGACTCCTGAGTAGCTTTGTGAAGCACCAATGTGCTGAAGTTAGTCCGAAAAGGGAGACACAAACTCTCACCTTTGCCATCACCAGAGGAATTCCAAAACTTGCTGGTGCATCTCAGGAATGGGTACTGCTAGATAGGCATCCCTCAAATCTATGCAGGTTAGCCAGTGCCCTTTCTGCAAAATGTTCCTGAAGAGATGGATTTCCTCCATCTTGCAATGTCGGTACACGAGAAAGGCGTTAAATTGTGTGAGATTATCACCGGCTTGACCTTTTGCTTCTGTTTCACCAGTAAGATATTGCTTAGGAAGCGTTGCGCCACCTGCTGCGCTGGCCTTATCGCCATTTTCTTTAGAAACTCTCCTACTTCCTTGTCCATGAGGCTTTGTTCCTCCTCTGTGTTTAGGGAGAATTCTCAAAATGTGCTAATTTCCCTTACCTTTTGAGACCCCCAGCAACTTTGCTGGATTTCTAGGATTTGATTTCTCTACCTGGGAAGAGTGTGAGCCTTTTTCCCCACACTTCCATGTATTTTGATGTGTGTTTTACTTTTGTGTTCTTTGGTTATGGTGTTTTAAAACAACTCCATAGGCATCATCTTTTTCTTTGTGTCACACAACACCTTCAGAGTAGTGGCAAAGGGGTGTCTTTCAGACTCCCCAAGGTTTAAACACTTTCTCTGGGACTGACTATTGTCTCCAGAGCATGTAAAGTTAAATTGACTTTACTAGTCTCTTTATATTTACTGACCCAGCACGCACTATCTTCCTATAGAGTACTGGAGGGGTTGTCTAGCATCCCCTGAGTCAAAACACTCATGTAACAGTGAAATGTTACCCTTTCCTACCATGGCTGGTGGCAGTGGTTTAGATCAAACTACCATGATTTTACCAGACCGCGAACAATGGTAGCAAAAAATCGGGTCAGTTATGTTTTTCAAGATGGCGCCCAAGACGTATCTGTAAAAACAGACTCCGGTCGACTTTTTTCGCCGTTTCTTTTAGGAAAGGTCCTTCTTGTGTTTAACCAGGTTTGGTCCCTTTGTTCATTGTCCTTTGGCGGGTTTCAGTGCTGAAGCCCTCCTCTGGCGCCTCAGTGTCTGGGGTGGACAGGATGTGAGGGAGGTGCCCGAAACTCCCTGTGCTTAGTCTCCTAGGAGACCTGAATGCACTCTGGCGTGATTGGCTGGCTGGCTTCCCGGCAACGACAGCCACCCTGCTGTGTGAGTGACAGCCAGGCTGGAATGAATGGGGGAAAACTGTTTAAAAGCAGGTCTGTGGGACTTGGAAAGCAGAGTCGACCACTGGAACGAAAGAACCGAAGACGAGCTGAAGGAAGACGACTGCTACAACTCCTGGTCCACCGGTGAAGCCCTGCTGCAGGTCCGAATTGCCTGAAACTCCATCGACAGAGAAGCCCTTCAAGGTTAACTTCTTCCCTCGAATTTGGTAGAACCAACCAACTCACAAGCCGCCTGGAAACCGTCCCCTCCTGGTCGAATTTTCTACAGAGTGCTGTTGAAAACGGGATAGCCAGGGGGAAGGAAACCAGCTTGTGGACTTTAAAGGCACTCACACCTTAAACCAGCGTTTTGCCAAGCTTGTGGCCTCTTCCCTGGGCAGTGCAGGAACCTCCCGATGTCCTCCTTGTCCCCATGGCTGAAGCTCAGAAACAGCAAGATCTGCAGGCATTGCCAGGAACAACTGCCTGAGCTCCAGCTTTTCTTCACTTATAAAGGTACTGTGCAAGTGCAGTGCAGAAAACTGTTTGGCCGCGATGAAAGTTTGTGAAACTTTCCCGACTTTGAAGGCTTGTCCTTCCCTAAATCAACATCTAACTTTTCGTCTGACCAAATCCTTCTAATATCTGTGGCAAAGACTTAACTGTTCACTACCAGAACTGTGCTATCCTATACAAGACTCTGAACCATTGACTTTGGCCCAGGCCTATTGAATTGAATTGCTGGTTGTAGTGAACTGAAACTCTTTGCCCTACCTATGAAAGTATTTGTGCTGTTGATTCTTATAACCTTGTCTTTCTACCCTTTTTTAAAGTAACTGAAGTGCCATTTTGCTCCCACTTCAGGCGAGGTGAACTTGTTCAGAAACTGATTGGTTGTGTATTGTAGTGTATTAGGGTGTGATATTGAGCTGCCTTTGCTAGTGGAATGTTTTCCAAATGACTGTAAATAAATGTATATTCTTTTACCAAGAAACCTTGAGTAAGTGTTTGTTCGAATCACTATATTAGCTAGTCCTTTGTGTAACCTGTTGTACTGCTCATTTACTCTTGAGATAAGTCTGGCTGCTCAGCCACTGCTACCACATTACTGTGTAGTACAGGCTTGTACCAAAGGTGAAATTGTACTGACACTTGCAGACTTAATTGTGTGCAGTGTTCCCAAAGGGTAATGCATATGATTCTGTCTAACAGCAATATGCCAGTATAATCCTGGTTCAGCAATCACAGTATAGGCTTTGATAGTCACATAAACTGAACCCCTTCCTAGACCTAGAGTCACTGAGGACTAGGGACATCTGAAGAGGTTTTTATATCTAATCTATGTCTTTCTTTCCAATCAGGCTCTGTATATGTATAGTCCATCTCTGCCCACTGCATATCAAAAGTATCTATATTTTAGTGTTGTTTATGAACTTCATTAGGTTATTACGTGTTCTATGTAATTATATAGACAGCGATCTCTTATTTGAACACAAGAATTGCATTACTCTGTGGACATTTTCTACATAACAGATATGGACCTGTTACATCAGCCAGATAGTCTTTTTTTGCACCTTGTAAATTCAAAGCCACCCAACCAGAACCCCGATAGCTGAACCTTTTCAATTGGGTGATTCGAATTGCATTGACTTTACTTAACTTCATATTTACCCCAGCAGCACTTACCAAGCATTCGCATGGGACATATATTTAAACATGGCCACCGACTTGCACAAGCACTTGTAAACTACACTCTTGACACGAGCTTTACCGCAAGTCCATCATTTGTCTCGACGCACCACGTACTATACGTACTGCCTAAGGTGCGCAAGAGGGTCTTTCGCTTCACGGGAAGCGTCCCTCTCCTAGCAACAATCTCCATTGATGAACGCGTACTCACGATCGAGTTGCGTGACCCGCACTGGACATTAACTGCATGCCGGGTATGGATTGCCTGTTTTGGAGACCGCACAGGAAGTGATGGCAAACTACCTTCAGATTTTTTAGATGCATCTAGCACCCGTGTTTCCAGGTGCTCTCATTTCAGCCAGATATAAGAGCCGCGACACAGAAGAAGGCATGATTTGTCCGCGATTACACATTTGTGGAATGCCACTTTCCAGAGTCGGTGTGCGGTCTATATGTAAAACATACATAATGCAGTATTTCTAATAGGGTAACCGAAATCTATAATGCAGGCTGCAGCTAGTGTATGAAACATCTATCGATCAACGGACATAGTAGTGTGTGTTATCTGTGGCGTTGCTTTGTTAAAGGAGCCAAGAAAGCACTGATCTGGGGAGGCGTGCGCTGATGTTTAACCAGGAGAAAAATGCTACACGGGCATGACCCGAAAATTAAATCATTGACGAGGATTTAGTAGCGACAAAATTCCCTGGTTATAAAATGTATATATGGTTCAACTACCACTACGATCGAAAAACCTAATAGACTGGTCCGCGTGCACAGAGGGGAGTGCACCTGATAATGTTATCTTTGCTGGAGTATAATATAGCTTTATAGACCAGCAGCGAGGGCCCTACCAGGCGTTATGGGCCTTTAGCGAGGTATGAGGGACCATAATGCCCCATACAGCCGGAGCTGCAGGTCTATAAAGCTATGAGAACACCCCTTAGTATTCAATTAAATTAGAATAAAAGACAAATGACTCATAAATGCTGCAGAAATTAAGTATTTATTGGGAAAAGGGTAGGAAGTTGGAGTATAAAGTACAAAGTGCTTTCCTACCGGTGTTTTTCTGGTTGTGGCTTTTTTTTTTTTTTGTATGGTTGTGGGAGGTAATTAGCAGTGGGTGGGTGTTGTTTTTAATTGGGTAAAATGCAGGTGAGAGCCCCCCCCCCAAAGTCATTTTGTTTTCTATGTAAAGGTTGGGCCAAATCAGTTACAAATGAGTAAACCAAGAATTATCAATACTGATTTTCAACAACATTTAGCATGTGGGTATTGGTTTGCTTAATATCTGTTTTCTACAAACTTTTTGATGTGCGTTTGTAGCATTGTAGTGCAGCAGAACATGTTTATTTTCTTTCTGTGAGGGGTGGGGGCCATGTTATGCTGGGTGGCACAGAAGGCAGCAGATTTATGAGGCGTGCGATCCGTGCACAACTTGAACGCGTTGTGAGGGGCTACAATAATTATTGCATGCCAACTTGGCATATAAGGAGTACAAAGTTGTGCCGGTGCGCACATGTGCTTTGTGGGGACATTGTCACTGCATGAAGAGTAAAGTGACTTGGAATTTACTTCCTTGAGGGGGCGGGGCCACGGCAGGCACGCATCAACAGCAAAACATGGCACACAGAACTTTAACTGTTTCAGTTCCGTGTGCCGTGTTCAATTGAAGCTAATGCCAGGTGCGTTTTCTTTTTTAATAGGCGGCGGCGGTAACCAGGATTGATTGAATTCTGGGCTATAATGAATCTGCGGGCTATACCAGTTTGCATAGCCTGCAGATTAACCAATCAAGTTAGTGGAAACACCACTAGGGTGTTCCAATACCTGGGAAAGGTTCTTTCAATATACCCAAGACCCCCCCATGATATTTATTATCGAAGTGTAACACTGGGTGCCAGAGGACTTTTAAAAAAACACCATTTAACGTGATACAATTGCTGCACAAATTAATTCATAGCACCACACAATTATTTAAAATTGAAAACACCCACAAGTTACTTCTCACCTGGGGACTCACTGGCAGACTTCTAAGCGCGCACTGCACACTACCTCTTTTTCAGACCCAGTGGTGCCCAATGGCGTAGAACATAATTTGGCAGCTCCCCTGAGAGCCATGCTGTGCTCCCCGTCCCCCCCGCACCCCCCCCCCAAGCTCCTTAAAGCACAGGGCACGCCACACCCTTGGCCGGTTCGGACCACCACGTGTGCGCAATGTCCATGATGATTATGCTGCTGCAGGGGCATGCACTACTGCAAGTGAAAGAAGTAAATATGTTTTTCAATCAAAACTTACATCTTTAGCGTAACAGAGAAAAGGGGGCGGTGCCTGGTCCACAAATATACCAGCCACCAGTGGTGGCTGGTGAGTTGTTTTTTGGAGGGTGTAAATATTTGCCACAAGTATGTGATTGCAACTGAGCATAGCGAGGAAGCCGAAACTAACGTAAATGAGTTGGGGGAGGGGCACAGGGGGATTTTTCTCACTTCCCAGAGTAAATGTTTTGAATAATGGGTTAAAATGGTGCATTATACAGCACACTTTCTGGGAAAATGTGGGTAAAAGACCAACAATGTGGGTAAAAGGCCAACAATCGGTTTTGTTGGTTGTAGGGTAAATCATGAAAAAAAAGTGCAATAGATGCAAGTCACCAAAAGTGCACAGGGCATTTCCCAATGCATTATCATGCAGGTCCCTGCAATATATGCCAGTTTAAAAAACATGTGTATGCTGGCAGTGTCCATACATTTCCATGCTGGCTCCACCAACATATGCTAGTAGTCCCATTCAAGACCATAATTCTGTTCGCTTTAAAACATTTTTCTATAGTATCATTACTGGCACTGGGCACAAAACGGGTTCTGCCAATATATACCAGTACTCCTACGTAAGTAAATACTCCCGTTGGTTTGTCCATTAAAAATGACATGTCACAATAGGAAAACCTGTCCAAACTGGTTCCAATGTAAGCCAGTCTAGGCCCATAAGAAAACTTATCTTGCTTGATTCATCAGATGCTCAGTTAATAAAAAGTCATGCTACAGTGAAAAATATACATGCCGCTACACCAAAACATCAGTCTAGCGAGGTAACACTACTTATCATGCTTGCTTTTTTAAAAGATGCCGAGTAATAAATGTCATGCCTCAGTAAGCAATTGCTAGACGGACTGCACCAAAATGCCAGTCTAGCCAGGGAATGACAAACATGAACTTGCCTTTGCCCATAAATACCAGTAAAACATGTAAAGTCAATAAAGGATGTGGCAAAAATGCTCCAGTCTCCCAGGCCTTACACACAAATGCATCCCCGGTCACACACCCATACATCTCCTCTCTCACTCACTCACTCCCTCCATTCACCACACAGGCACACACCAAACCCCACCCAGTATATCCAAATACACACTACCATATAGATTCTCATTCACCCACCAGTCACTCACTAACACCTTCTCTCACAACCACTCATTGCATTATCTACACAGGCACACACCCACCCACCAAGAACATTCAAAAACACACATCACTTCACTTCTCATTCACCCACCACTCACATACATACATCCGACACGCACTTCACACATGAAACACATACATCATATTACAACAAAGAAACCTTCTTAGCTTTTTCTTGCAGCTTTGTTCCGTCCTTCCAGGGCCCCTTGGCTCTCCATGCTGCTCACAAACAGGAATCAGGAAGTTGGGAGAGCTTCCCGGTTCCTGTATGTGAGCTACAAGGAAGCAGAGGTAGAAGGGGTTGAAGCTGAACGTGGCATGTGCCACATGTCACGGTCCGCTCCAAACCCTACTGAGTGCATCCAGGCCCAGCCTTCACCCCGATGGGCGAGGACTGGGGCGGGGACCTAGACCTGGTGCTACACCAGGAGCACCCATTTTTCTTTTTGCAAAAAAAATACATTTAGTTCGCTTTTTGATTATTATTATTTTTCAAAGTTGGGGTTGCAAGGGAGTACCCAGGGGTGCAACTGTGGCCCCCAGGCGTCGCAGTTGCTACCTCTCTAGACCCCCAAATGACGTCCCTGGTCTGATCTGGATAATCCAAGTATACAACTAGATTGTGATTTTGAAAAACTGCGTTTCTTATGATAGTCAATGTACTACAAGTCTGACAACGGCCACATTGTCCCAGTTTGCACTTTGTGAATACATGCGCCTTCATTGATCATTCTCAATAGTGCTTCCGCAAAACAAATGACACCAATTACAATATTGTGCCTACTTTTGCTTAGGAGTAGCTAAAAGGTCTGCACTTCCCTTAGACACAATGCTAGTAAACATCAAAGTCCCGGAGTCATGCGGATGTTTAGATCATCATATTTCAAGAACATTAAGCATATCCGGCATATGGATGGGCACAGAGATATTACATTACAATATTTCTGTCTCTATCTTCAAAACATATTCTGATCATGAACGAATCATTTACTGCTGCTTTCAATGATTTACTAGACAAACAAAACAAATTTACTGGAGAAAAAAAACCAGAACATTAATTGGAAAAACAAAAACGATGCAGAGCATGAACAACAATGTACATATCAATGTTTTCCATTCAATATGTGCTTTTTAAAGCGAGCCGGCTGATTTCAAAGTAGCACACTTGAAAAACCTGTTATTTCCATGAAAGGTTTGCTGTGGTGCATTATTACAGTGCTAAATAGCACAGGGTATTTTTAGACATGGTGTCATTTTGCATTAGACTGGTTGTCTACGAAAATGTTTTGAATGCGAACAAAAATCATTTACAGTGGCTTTCTTACTAGTATTAGGAATGAGCAAAAACACAAAGCGACAAGAACCACTGACTGTACAAACAGTGTCAACAAAATAAATTCTACCGCCAGAAAGTAAAATGTCTTATCCGATTATTAAATGTATCATCAGTGTAGTGGTTTGGTACTCTTGTTCAAATGACGATTGTCATGGCATTTCGGTGCTGGACTGCTCAAGTGGGCGGGACAAAGACTGATATGCAAATAGTTATTTCTCCTTTGTAAAAGGCACAGTGAGCTAAAACATGTGGCTGCGGACACCGAGGGGGCACATTCCCACAGAACAGGTTTGCATGCCCTGTTCTTTCTTGCAGGGGGACGCCCCAACCTCTTTTGGTCTTTAAAGGTAAGGCACACAGTCAGAGTTTTCTAACTTACATTTTCTTGTTTAGCATACAAACTTATAGAATTAGTAATTTCGAATGAACAGATTTATTTTCTGCAGAATGTATTTGTACCTGGGACAGAAAATGAGCAATGTGTGCATCTGAAGAAAGGCATTAGTGATATGGGTGTCTGTAAAATGTAAAGGTAAGCTGCATGATTGGACACAAATAACTAGATATGACAAAAAGTCTCTGAAAATAGTTTTCGTTGCAAGGCTCTGTGCAGCTGGGTGCAGTCGGTGTTGCAAAGGCCAATGCCTGGTCATTATATGCTTGTGTTAACATTTGCTGTGTAAGGAGAAGCTCAGAAGTTTTCATATATCACAATGTAAATGGAAAGTCTTAGCTCGGGGCCAAGTATGCAATATGGTGTTCCGGCAGGCATTGTCATTTGTCAACTTCAGGTGTATAAGATGGCCCTTGCCGGTCATTGATATCAACTGTTTTCAATATGATGTTAAATACCACTTTTGGGGGAGGACATGGCCAGTAACGGCCATCAAACCCAAGCCAGGTAGGCAACAAAAGCACAGCATTCCATCCCTGTCCATCAAAGCGGTATTTATTAACACTCTGGAGTGCCATCTGGGGTGTCGATACTTTTGTTTTTAAGGAAACCAGGTTTTGCACAATTCAGGATTCCCTTAAGAAGAAATGACATGTCCGCAATTGGAAATAACTATTTTCAGGAATTGGAGAGTGGGCCATGAGGTGTGCAAGTGAGCGGGCAGGGGGGTAGAAGTGTGGCACTCCATGGAGACTCGGCCTGGCATGCTGTCTCCAAGGACAGGGTGAAAGCTCAGCAGAGGCACAGCTGGCCGGCATAATATGCGGGTGGCTACTTGTAGATTTCACTCGCGTTACCAGCCTTCGGATTCGCCTGCTCTTTCCCCCCACAGGTACTAAAATATGCAATCATATTCGTCGAACAAAGGGAGCTCTGAAGTCTAACGATGTATGGTATTGCAGTAGGTCTGTAGATGTATAGACTAGATAGAACTATTGATCACTATGTTGCATACACATCTACTTGGCTTTGTGTATTCATTATGCAAGAGGAAAGTAAGAGACTAAGCAGAGTGGATGGCTTAGTGGGCATACAACTGGGCAAACTAGGTGGACTATTGTAGGTACAGACATCTCCCAGGGTGCTGATATTAAGCAACAGAGTGATAAGATGGAAGGTCAAGGAGTTTGTGATCAGCTCGTGAGTTGAGCACCAGTTGCACGCAAGTATGCAACCAGCAGGTCACAAAACTAGGTTTCAAATCAAAAGCATGTGTTATTGTGATCCTATATCTTTTCAAAAGTGTTTATTGGTCAATATGATGCACCTTCCCCTACAAAATGAAATACATTTAACAGAGATTTAGATGCACTCACATAATCTTTACTGAAAAACATACAATGCAGTGTTTTACAGTAGCAAAACTTGAATTATGCATTATGTAACAACTACATTTTTTAGGAATGGAATTACAGGGCTGTCTTTTAAAATAAATAAAGTTAACACTTACTGGTCTTTGCCAAACAGAATATAGTTGGCTTAATAAAATATTACTTCTGGTTTGCAATAACTTAATACAGAAAGAACATTTGTTTGCTAACATTCCCAAACAGGCTTTTGGCACTTTTAAGAGTGGCACAGACTATTACATACATACTATATGTGTGCTACTGGTCTGGTATTTTGCAACTCTGACAAAGCCAGTTTATGGAGTGCTGCCACCTCCTATCAATGGGCCCACGGAGGCAGTGTGAGTAATTGGGAACATAGAGAAAACGTGTTGAATGGCTGCAAACAAAAAAGTCCTATAAAATATTCCACTGCAGAAAGCTTTTCCAACAAACTGTGAACCGGTGTGAAAATATTCCCTAACTTGAGATAAACTACAGGGTCCCTAACAAGCAAGAATGACCATTATAAGGCTGTTTCAGGGTCTCTCTTGACTAAGATTCCTTTGTAATTGGGACACAAACTTTGTATTTTAAGTACATTCTTTACTAGTGTTTTGGCCAATAAGAGCCCCCCTGTCGACCACCTGCCCCCTCATTCTAGAGCAAGAATTACAACAAACCGGTAAAAGGAGAAATGGCCAAAAGCAAGAGTTTGGAACAAGGGTGGACAAGCTGAATTTGCTACATTGACCTGCAGGCAAGAGAATAGCAATAATGGCAGAAAGAAAGGTATAAGAAATACAGACCTCATGACATATTGACAGTAATGACACTCAACCATGGTTAGAAATATTGATAAGGATCATGAGATCCAAGATGGCCGCCGGGGCGAGGAGACGCAGTTAATCAGCGCTCCGCCCGGGCCGCCAAAAGAAAGCACATTTAATGCAGTGAGGGCCCGTTTCTCGGCCACCCCCCCCCCGACAGCTGAAGGTCCCCCCCCCCCCCCGGTGTGGAAGAGGCGACGCCGCAGGAAAATCGAGCGCGGAGCGCGGACTGTGGGGGAAAAGGACCGGCCCCTCCCCCATCGGAGCCGTTCGGAACGTCCCCGTGCACACGAGCGCAATAGAAGAAGGCGGTGCGGCGGGGGTAACCCAGTGTGGGAGCAGGATCGGGAGCTCCGCTGGACCCCACCCCCCCCACGGCAAAGCCCTGACTGGCGGTCCCGAGGATCAGGGACCCGCGATCGAGTCAGCGGCAGGGAGGAGGAGCGGCACGGAGGAGGGAACGGGGCGGATCGCGGATGAGGGGAAGCAGAACACCGGCAGCATAAAAGGTGAGCCAGCCGGGGGGGGGCGACCTCGAGCCATCCGCCGGGGCAGCAAAAGTTGACCCAACACCCACCTCCATAATACTGAGGCCGCTGCGAAGGTGGAAGACAGAGGTCAGGAGAGATAGGGAGAATTGGGAATTGGCGCGCCAGTGGCGATTAAGGGGAGGCATCCTGGGAAGACGCGCGGAAGAGGGACTTCCATAGACGAACCCCGGCAAGGAACAGCACTCAGGCATCGGATCGGCTGGGGAACCCTCCCCTCGCACGGCCCGACCAGGGAACAAGGGAGTCCACTGCTGGAATCGCTTCCTCCATAGGCTGGAGGGAACGCTGTGAAGGGGAATACAAAAATAAAAAGGAGAGACTTATAGCCACGGGTGTGAGGACAAGTCGAGTCGACGAGGAAAGAAGAGGAATAGGGGACACCACGTCTGGTAAAACAGGATCTTTCCCCCCCCCCCCACTCACAGGAGCACGCCGGAGGAGCTGAACGGGGGGAAACACAACTGGAAGGCTACAAGAGGGTACAGAAGCCCATAGACCCTCCAATAAAACACCCCGCCATGTCAAGAGCAAAAGGGAAGGGCAACCCCTCCCAACAGACACCCCAATCGATAAAACAAGGCGCAGATATATTACAAATGTGGACAACGGAGGGAGCACCACAATTGAAAGGGAGAACCCAGGGAGAAACCGATGGTGAGGCAGAAACACTCTCCCAGAAACAACATCCATTGACCAGGGAAGATATGCAATCCTGGTTCATGGATTTTCAAGAGAAGTTCATGTCTACAGTTCAAGAGCAATTTACAACCATGAAGAATGAAATGAAACAAGCGGTCCAAGACATAAGACTGGATATAAACAACCTCGAAGAGAGAACAGATATGGTGGAAAAATCAGTGCAAAGTCTTGAAGAAGATACGAGCCAAATAGGCGAAGCACAAGAACGGTTAGTGTCTCTCACTCAAAACTTGGAAATACAATGTGAGGATTTGGAGAATCGCTCCAGACGCTCGAACATTAGAATCAAGAACATGGTGGAATCAGTCCTAGATAAAGATTTGAAAGAAGCGGTAAAAGAGGTGTTTAGAGACATATTGGGGACGCAAGATGCTGAAGATATAGGAGTCGACAGAATACATAGGGTAGGACCCAAAAGGTCTGGAGCCCCAGGGGAAAGACCACGCGATGTCCTGGTGGCCCTCTCTTCTTATCCGCAGAAAGAACAGATCCTAAGAAGGGCAAGGGAAATGGAGCATATCAAAATGAATGGGCAAGACATCCAATTGTATCAAGACTTGGCTATGGTCACCCTCCAAAAAAGAAGAGCAATGGCCCCACTGGTGAAAGTATTAATAGAAAAACAGATCCGCTACAAATGGACCTTCCCATTTGGGCTACTATTTACTTGGGAAGGAAAACAGAGAAGGGTGACCACACTGGAAGAAGGTCTCAGCACTCTGGGACTCCAAGAGGAAGAGGTGGAACGAAGGGAAGCCTCATACAGGAGAGATCGTACAAGAAACCTAATGGGCTGGGAATCCAGCAAGAAGAAAAAGACAAGTACAGGGAGGGAAACCCGAAGGAAAGTATCATGAGAAAATAAGGGAGAACGTATAACTGGGGGACAACATGGAAACCTGATGCGGAGATTTGGTCGGGGGGAGGCGTGGGAGCGGAGCCCAATGGACAATTTACGGTTGGCGGTCCGGTCGAGACCCGACAGGGTGGTAATCGGAAAGAACAAATGGATCACTGGGGTTTAGGACTCCCCATAACATACCCCCCGAGGGTATGGAGGGCAGGGAGCGAAGGGCGCAACGCCTTAGCATCAATAGGAACCCTTGCCCCACTCGGGGGACAGTTTGTTAGGTTTAAAGTTACAAGTTGGGGGAGGGGGGAAGTTGGTGGGAGGGGAGAGGGTCGGAGAAATCTAAGAGGCAGGAAACGCAAAGAAGAAGACAGGATGCACCGACACACTAATACAACAGAATGGGGATGATACGTATATTGACCTACAATATTAGAGGCATGAATCACCCAACAAAAAGAGCGAAATTGGAGAAACAATTCAAAAGAGGAAATGCTGATAAATGGGTTTCTTGGAGAAGCAGTATAAGAACAAGGGATAAGCAGAAAACAAGGTTAAAAGGATACAAAATTTGGGTACAAGCAACAGCAGTGGAAAAAAAAGCGGGGGTACTGATAGCGGTAAAAGAAGGAAAGGACTATAAAATGCGGGACACAAAAGTAGATAAAGATGGAAGATACGCCTTCGCCAATGTAGAAGTGGAAGGCTATAGCATTACACTTGCCTCAATCTACGCCCCTAATCAAGGACAGGATGGGTTTATTAGAGATATGCTATCAAAGTTGGAAGAATTTGCAAAAGGAGAAGTGATCATGGGAGGGGACTTTAATTTGGCATGGAACCCACATTTGGATAGGAGTACGGGGAATATTCAGGGTCAAGGGGCGCCATCGAAGAACCTGAGACAAAGAATGGACCACTTGGCCCTGAATGACGTTTGGAGGGAATTGAAGGGCGAACAGAGGGGGTACACTTATTTCTCACATGTTCATAACACCATGTCTAGGATAGACTATTTATGGGTATCAGTGAGACTACTGGGAAAAATACAAGGGGTGGAAAAGGGGGCAATTGCCCTATCGGATCAAGCCCCACTGTGGCTGGATGTGACATTCCCAGGGAAAAAGAACGGGCTCTGGAGGTGGACGCTCCCGCAGGAGTTGATCCAGGATCCAGTTACAGGGGAGACAATAAGGGAAATGATAGAGGAATACTTTACACAAAATGACACCGGGGAGGTGGCAGTGAGTACAGTCTGGGATGCATTTAAAGCAGTGCTGCGGGGGAAGATGATAGCGTTGAAAATCACAAGAGATAAACAAAAGTTTCTATGGGAAAAGGAATTGGAAAAAACAATAGAAGATATTCAGGAAAAAGTACTGACACACCCCACCAGGATTTTGAAAAAATCACTGAAACATACACAAGGGCAATTAGAGATGCTACGCACAAAGGGCGCAGAACGGAATCTACTATATCTGAAACAGAGATATTACATTAAGGCGAACAAGGCAGATAGACTTCTGGCGAGACAGCTAAGGGCTAAAAAGAAAGAAACGACGATTAAAGCCATGTGTGATGCGAAGGGGGACGTCCAAACTCGCACACACGAAATGGGGGAAGCACTGAGGCAATACTACCAAGAACTCTACTCCACTGAAAGCCCTAACATAAACGCCCAAGAAGCATACCTAAAGGCCCTACAGATACCGAAAATAACAGAAGAGGATAAACAAACATTAGAAGCCCCCATTAGGGAAGAAGAAGTCAGTAAAGCAATAAATTGACTCCCAAGTAACAAAGCCCCAGGCCCAGATGGATTTACGGCCCCATTCTATAAAAAATACTCAGATATACTGACCCCGATACTAACCAGACTCCTGAACTCATTTAAAGATAGCGGTAATGTGACCCCCACAATGAATGAAGCAAAAGTTCTGGTGTTCCACAAATCAGGTAAAGACCCAACTAACCCAGCATCATATAGACCAATATCCCTGATTAATCTAGACGCAAAAATGTATACGAAAATTCTGGCAACTAGGCTATCCCCACTACTTCCAAACCTAATTAGTAAGGATCAATCGGGATTTATCCCTGGCAGGCAAACCCACGACAACACTAGGAGGCTCGCCCATCTAGTAGAGAAAATAGGTATCTCCCACACCCCAGCGATACTATTATCGGTAGACGCCGAGAAGGCGTTCGATCGGGTGGAGTGGTCCATGTTATTTAAAGTGCTGCAGCACATGGGATTTGGGGAACAATATATTGCGCGCATTAAAGCAAATTACAACTCCCCATCCAGTAGAATAGTCATTAATGGCGAGGTTACGGACAAGATTATAATCTCAAGAGGAACGAAACAGGGATGCCCCCTTTCACCATTGCTGTACGCCCTATTCCTGGAACCTCTTCTTATAAAAATACGAGAATCAATAAATATTAAAGGGATTGACATGGCAGGACAGGAACATAAAGTTATAGCATATGCGGATGACATGCTAATTACCTTAGAAAACCCCGAATCTACCCTCTCAGCCGCGGTGCGGGAACTAGAAACCTATGGGACCATATCCGGTCTAAAGATTAATAGGAAAAAATCAGAGATCCTAATATTGACAGGGGACAGAGCTAATATAGAAAGGGAAGCAAAGAAACTAGACCTTACGATTGTAGAGGGGGGCATAAGGTATCTGGGAATAGTGATCCCTCAGAAAATAGAACAATTTTATGGGGAAAACTACCCGTCGCTACTCACAAACATCCGTAAGGAATTGAGCAGATGGAACCCTTTGCAGATATCATGGTGGGGTAGAATACAATCAGTAAAGATGACTATTCTCCCAAGGGTATTATACTATTTTCAGGCTCTCCCGGTGGGTGTCCCCAATTCGTTCTTCAAAATCCTAGCAAAATTAGTATCGTCTTATGTGTGGAAAGGGAAATCTCCTAGGATAGCGAGAATGGTCCTCACGGCTCCAACCAGGGAAGGGGGGATGGCGCTCCCCCATTTCAAAAAATACTTTCAGGCGGCACAGCTTAGAGTCCTGAGGGAATGGGTCGGGGAGAATCCACAGCAGATTTGGGCCAAACAGGATAGAGCAGTGGCAAGGACCCCGCTGGTAGAACTTCTCTGGAAGCAAAAACAGCATAGGCATAAGAATGTAGGGATCAGTGAAATAATGAGGACCACATTGAAAGCATGGGATATCCAAACACGAAAAGGAATAATGACCACTACGCTGGGACCCTTTACTCCCATATGCAGAAATCCACAGTTCCCCCCGGGGATGGAACAAGGGGCCTACGATAGCTGGGAGGCGGGGGGCATAACCAAAATAGGCGAGATGTTCATAGGAAAGGAAATTAGATCACTGGAATCCTGCATTATAGACAAAAAAATCCCCAAAAGTGATAGGTATAGATATGAACAGCTAAAACACTGGCTGAACACCCCGGAAATCACCGAAGCAGCAACCAGGGATCTCACAGGGTTCGAGACATATAGTATATCCAACACGGGGGAGAAAAAGTGGGTATCTATACTATATAAATTCATAAACACACAAGGAGAAGACATTAAGTGGTCATATAGAATAAAATGGGGTAGAACGCTGGGGGTAGAACCAACGGATAAGCAGTGGGAGGATCTATGGAAGCAGATCCCCAGGATGACCCGCTCGGCACAAACAAGGGAAATGTGGGTAAAAATTATGACGCAATGGCACTATACCCCAGAGAGGCTCCACTCGATGTATCCAAACTCATCTTATCAATGCTGGAGGGGGTGTGATGAAGTGGGAACATGGAGACACATTTGGTGGGACTGCAAAGGTGTTAAACCCTTTTGGGAAGAAGTGAAAAGTGAAATGGGTAAAATATTCCCAGATGTGGGGCTGCTGGGGGAGGGAGTGTGGCTCTGTGGAATCAGAGACGATACAGCAAAGCAATACAGCAAATCACAATGGAGAAGCTATATGGGTCTACTTATAGCGGCATGGACCACTATAGCGCAGAATTGGAAGAATACAAATACCCCACTGACCTGCACTTGGCTACGGAAAGTGTGGGCCCACATAACTATGGAGAAAATTACACACAAGATCCAAGGAACTGGAGACACATTCGGAAAGGAATGGGAAGGGATATTGCAATACCTGCAGTCAGACTTTATGGGTCAGTGGTGCCCTCATAATATTAAGGTTTCAGACATCTTCAATGCATAGGTGGAACAATGGACTTTCAGATTTCATCCGACCAGAGGGGAGGGAGGGGGGTGGGAGGAGGGAAAGGTTTAATGTTAAATTTAATTGTACCTGCTTTATTTCAGTAAAACCAATAAACACAGTTTAAAAAAAAAATTAAAAAAAAAAAAATAAATATTGATAAGCAGGGAAAGGGATTTACTAGCGGCCCTAATTTAAGCAATCGTCAGACGACTAATCTTATAAAAGTCAACATGTCTTTAGCTTTAATGGGAAGGCATTTGGGCCAATTATCAGGTTGACAAGAATGGTGTTTAATATGCACACACTGACCATTCTTCATTGTTGAGCATCATTTGATGTTCCTTTCTGTGATATGATTCAGGTATCATGCATGTTGTGATGCCATGTCCTTAATCCCTAGGATTTTTTATCCGCTTTAGATTTTTCATTCGACAAATTAGAAAATGAACCAAATACTCGTATGTATTAAATGGTATATCAAAGGGGAAAGCCTAGGTGGGTAAATTGGAGCAGATGTAGTGAAGTACCAAGTTCCTAGCTATAGAACTAGAAGATTTTGATGCTTATCTTGGCTTGCTCCTTACTTGACCAAAGTAGTTTTATCTTGGGCAAATGACTTGCTATGGGGTGTGGGTTGAAGCTTAGTGATTCTAAAGGTTTCAATTATAAGACATGTATTCAAATATATTGTTATACTTCGTATGTTTTATAGCCTACAACACGTCTGATGAAAATCTTTGGACCGAAAGTCGTCAAGTGACAAGGCTATTCATGAGTTTTTCTTTTGTGATAACTCAGTTGGAATTTTTAGCATTAAGAACAAATATATACCTCCCTTGGTAATTGTTTGACATAACACTATTTACTTGCATAGATGCACATTTGATTTGTGACAAATTTATTTTTGAAATCTAAATTTGCCTTTTTTACTAACCTTTGACTTACTCTCCTGCCATCTCTCTCAATTCTTCATTTTTTTTTTCCAATATAAAATCAAATGACATCAGTGTACATTAACAGGCATTTGTAACCTACCCACGTTTGCATTGTATGTGGAGACGGCCTGCCTTTCTCACCTGTAATGGTTAGGGAGAAGAAGCAGGCACTTGCAGAATGGGTCCAGTCAATACAACTGGTAGGAGGCCGATTGCCCTTCTTTGTACATTGGACTACACTTTTGTGAAGTGGGATTTCCCTTACGACAGCCTTTTCTCCTCGAAACCCTTTAATCAACATCAACGGGTTGACCAATCCGAAATATTTCCCACATTGTGTGCAATCGCTCATGAGCCTGGTTGGGGCATATTCTGGAAATCTGAAACACAGAATGAATGAATGGTCTTAAGCAGTATATACGGACAAAACCTTGGACAGAATGGCACAAGAGAAATATGGCCATTAATGTCCCAGACCCTATATGCAGGAAAGGCTCATGCAAGCAAGAATGTGCACTGATGAGTTGTTCTCTTGCCCAAGCCCAATTTAGAAGGTTGGCCCTGCTGAGGAACTACTACAGGGCAGACTGTTTGGCAAAGGCCCCTCCTCTGTGCAGCATGGGAGGGTTGCAGGGTAGAAAGCAGAGACATTTCTCCTACTTTACTGGTCTCTATGGTTTCCAGATTGCTCATTGGCTCTGTGACCAGGGATGCATTTACCACATAATTAGGAGATGGGGGAGGGCTTGACTGGACACTCTGGCAGATCAGTGCCATGTCCATGGCAACAATTGTTGGGAGCGGGTTTAGGGTAAGCCTACCTCTCTCAGAACTATTGGCTCCTGTGCATTAGGGCATTGATGGGGCATCCCTTCTACTGGCACACACTGAGACCGGAAAGCTCCTTACCAACCAATAGGAGCTGCTGATGCATGAGCAGTACCTAACAGTGGAACTTTGCCCAGAGTGAGCAGCTCCCCCCACCCACCCAGTAGAAAAGGCAGACTGAGGGCTGACCCCTGTTGTCAAAGGCCTTCCTGCAACCTACTCGGAGGGCAGGCCTTGTTCTCAACATAACCTGGTTGTGCACAGAGACCTCCAATGGAGATCCAGTCTCACTCTTCCATTGCTGCTTGAGGTTCATCTAGTTCTGAACGACAGCTGAACTTGAGCTACAATTGCGACTCACACCCAAAGTGTGCGACTTGAAATACCTTCCCCTGAACCCAAACCACCCTGAAAAATCTGCCCGTGGTCAGGTGCAATGGTATGGCCATGCCTTTAGACCAATTTGAAATTCATGCACGAGCCCGTCACACTTAAAGAGATCGTTTATAAGCCATACCACATTTCAACAGAATGTGGTGAGAAAACAACTGTACTATGCAGACAATCACCGTTAAACATTTGCTTACAATGTCTTGAGGTAAGAATTAAATTGTGACAAAGCTTCAAAAACTACGTCATTATGAGTGCGTGCATGCTTTAGTCCAGCCCGTTTAACCGGTCTACTATTTTGCACCTTTATAAAATTGGTGCATTCGTTTTGTTTGCTCATGCTTGAATTATCTCAGTATCAAATGGCGATGAATAATTGATTAATGTAAAATGACTCAAAACAGAAACATTCTCATTGCCAGGCGCAGCTGGCCCTTAGTTATTCAGCTGTCGTACAAACTGCAAAGGTATGGGGACCAGAGAAAGCCGTTGAACGCCGAGCTTTGCCAGCATAAAACTTGCCATCAGACACAAGGCTAGCTCTGGAAACCTTACAAATAGAACAGGGGGGGTGTTACCGAAGAACTTGGTTGCATTCTACATTTTTTAGGACACATGTATATTACAGGGTGTACATTTTATATATTTTTTTCTTAGCAACAAGAACCCCTGAACAGGTTGATTGTGGGGTGGCGGGCGCAGGGGGTTGGGGGGGGTGGAAATCTCATGGAATGCCAAAGTCTGTTATATTCAGATGCAGTCAAATAAATACATTAACATACATATCGCCATTTTTATTAAAAGTTAATTCCATCTTTGTTTATATTAAGTTTTGTATATGGTCTATAAAACTAGTCAGCAACAGATAAGAAAATACATTTTAAGTTGCAATTTCAAACAAAAAGTTTGGGATGTGAGCCGTATTCACTAGTTTTATTCGCAGTTTGATTCGCAAGAAACGGGGCCAATGGATCTCGTTGATGCTCTTCTTTGCTAGATGAAGTTAGAACAAGCAAATGTCCAAAAACAAGGACACTGCCTATGTGGAACGATGCTGTGTCCAGTGGCGTCACTGAGGGGGTTTGCGGGGGGGGGGTGGCCCCCTGTGAAACCCTGTGCCCCGCCTTGTGCCCCCTACCTAAGACGATCAGTGACCATGTTCTAACCCTACTTGTGTCTTTGGCCCCCTCTGTGCCCCTCCTAAATTTGATTCCTGGCGACGCCACTGGCTGTGTCCAGGCAATACACACACCATCCTCACCTATCTTTACAGTAACATTATTTTAAGGGACAACATGATTGTATAAAGGAATGGGTCATTACACCTTTACGGAGTATAATCACCTGTGCAAGAGAACACACTTTAATGAGGGCCATCTTACTTGACACACATCTGACTTGGTAGCAGGACGGCGCGTATTTGCTCACCTCAGCCATCTCGCCAAAGGCAAGAACAGAGATCATCTCTTGGCTGCCTACCCGAAGGGGGAGCAGGGTGTGGAGGTAGCGCAATTGGTTAAATGCACTAAGATGTTAACTTTCAAACAGTCCCTCTACTCTGTTCATTAGTTTAGCGTTTATTGATTGGACAAACATGCCTTTCAGAAATGCTTCACACTATAAATGGCTGTACTAGGGAACTGACTTTTGTCCCGAAACAAGGAGTAAAATAGGGGAGGAAGTGCAAAGGCGTTGAAAACAACTCCCACTTCATAGTAATGAATACAAGAAAAGATGCAATGGTTAGAATTAACTTATAACAGCCTCAGTTTGATCCTCTAATTGAGGACAGTAGGCGATTAATAGGGTGCCTTCTCCATGTGGGGGGCAGGGGAGAGTGAGGCTAGGAGGGCCATGTCTCAATGTTAAGATGTCATCCTAGTCCTCGGAAGTTGGGCTGTGAAATCAATGCCCTCAGCTCAAGTGGGAGGGGTTTCCAATGCCAGGGCCAACAAGGGTGAAGGGTCTGAATCTATGCACACAGGCAAGGACTAGGTGGTGCTGCGACTTACAGCAGAAGGAGCAGCAGGGAGTGCATGGCTAGGAATCGGTTAACACAGGAGAGGTATCAAGTGCAAAAGGATATAGGAGGAGGTAGGGTGGGTACAGAGGAGAATTAAGGAAGTGAGGGTGGCAAGGGGAAGAAAAAGAAGGCAGGACTCATACGATGTGGCTCCACACCAGTACTCATCAAAGTTTATTCGGATAAGAATCAATAAACCAAACATAAAAGAAAAGCAACAATACCTAAATGGTAATCAAACTGTATAAAATCAGAGCACGTACGCATTTTTAAAAAGGATTAAAGAATACAGGTTAAAACTTGCCCTCAAGCATATTCTTCCTTCGGTACCAGACTTTTCTCAAAAACTCTAAGCAGCCCCATGCAACTGGAGTTGTTTCTGCACGCAATAAGAAAATCAAAGCGGGATGGGCTTGTGTAAAATTTGTGACCTTATTTTTGCAGCGCAGCACCCCGGGCAAACTGTAGATTGCTCAACGCCCAACTAGTTCTTATTGACGACTCTAAGCCATAATAGGTTAAATCATGCCCTGGTCAATGCCCAATGGTCTATTGTTTTGTTGATATGTAATAGATGAGGCTGAATTCCATCAGGGCCTGAAATCAAGAGATGGTTCCTATTTGATTCAATCATACGCCCTGTTGTTTCCCTGTTAGCCACAACTACAGAAGAAAACATCTGCTTGTATTTGTTCAAAACAGTCAGAGTTAGAAGGGCAAAGAGGCACTGCAGACTTGAGGCGTTCAATTGCAGTAGGCACTGAGAAATGAAATTCAGCCAGGGTATTTTGCGCCAAGATGAGCTCTGCAGCAAGGTTTTAATAATTATGTGCGTTAGGTTAGCTCTTGGGTTTGACCAAAGTACCAACCAGTGCAAAAGTGGAGCCATATGCCAGTTATCACCTATTGATGTTCCCAATTCAATATGTACAGCATAATTTGATGCTCAGCTGGGGACACCCAAACATTTTTTAAGAAAAGTGTGCTCTATTACTTTGATAGTGGGGTAATGAAAAAACATCACCTGTGATGCTGGAAATGCATTGGAGGGACAGGGCCTCCATGTCCTTGTCCTGTATTCCTTTTTCATGGGTGTTCTGTGTTTTCTGCACAGGAGTCCGTGTGGGACTCCTGGCAGTGCAGCTCTTCCTCTTTTTGGTTGTGGTGAACAGACCCTTGGGATACCCTTATGGCACCCATGGGCGGGGTACAACCCTGTACCCATAGTGTATATTTTTGGGCAACTGTGTGTGGCCCACCGAGCAGGGTATAGGCTGGTGGAAGCTCCATGCTGAATTTGACAAGTGCTCTGAGTATCCTCCATTTTGGGATACCCAGGCCCTGCCATTGGAATCAGTTGATTCCCGATAGGTGACAAGATGGCCCCTTTTGCCTCTTGCTTTCTATTGCCTCGGACCTTGTTTTCCCAAAGTCCTGGGAAGCCCCAATTCTGTCCCTTCCCTGGCTGTTGATGGAAGTTCCATATATGGTATTGTGGGGGAAGTCCAGGCCAGACTGGCTGGAGCCTTCCCAATGACTGTATATTGTGGGTACGCCCTTGGGTTGGGACCTGGGTGAATGGAGTGTGTGACCAATATACATTTCATGCTACGGGGGTGTGGTGTGTGACACAATGACTGACACAACCCTGCCCGAAACTTGTATGAATGCAGTGTGGTGTGCTGAAAGGCTGAGTGCTAGCCCCAATCCACATTCCTGTGAGTGTCTGGATGGAGAAGAATGGCCTGAATGCACTTTGAGCCCGATTGGGTGCATGTCTGCTGAATGCCCTTCTGAATTATTAGCTGCCTGGGCCTGGCTCAGCAGTGTGAATGAGAGACATAATATATCTGGGGACCTCTCGCCTACTGGAATTGTTCAGAAGCTGAAGTCAAACTTGATGCTTAACCCTGAAGCCCAGCTGGAAGAGGAGAATTGCTGCTGCTTTCCTTCGCCAATCTAAAAGCTGTCGTGTCTCCAAGAACTGATACAAGAGAGGACCTGCCTAGGAGGCCTCTTCCTGAGCTACGAGGGAACATCGTGCACCAGCTAACCTTCACCAAGGCTGCCTGGAAGTCAGTCCTCGAAAGGCTGCTGACCAGAGACGGGACCGCCTAGGAATCTGAAGTGAAGCACCAGGACGTCGACGACCATCACCGTCGGCCGAGGTTTGGTGGACCGCTATAACCTCACCGTCTACCGCTTTGTCCCGCCGGAGAAAGTCGAGGTCGCCGACGAACCGAGGAGAATCTGCCGCTGGGTTTCCGACCGCCCGAAGTCCACAAAGACGCTGACGAGGATCCAAAAGCCAGCCGTGGTCGAGTCCCGATCGACGACGCCAAAGGCTGATGACCCGACGCCCTTGCTGGGCCTACGTTCTTCATCAATCTGCTTTGCGGCAACAAACACTCATCGAGGTGTACCGCACGCCTCATCTTCGCAGGACATCCACGACCGATCGATCCACGACCGATCGTTGACGAGCACCGAAGCTGCTGCCTCAACGACATTGTTCACCTTTTATTCGAGGAATCTCGACGATCCGTGGCTCCTGCCTTACAGGGAGTTCACTCAAGAAGGATCCGTCGATGACCCATCGAAGAACTCTCCTAAACCAGGCACATTGGGGTAGTAGAAGGAAACAAGACTCTGCTAAACAATATATGGACTGGGCTTGTCTTATTTACAGGTTGCCAGGTGGGGGGATCCTCGCACAGAACTGTGTCTTGCGGTAGGGACCAAGTATTCTGCCAATTGTTTAACCCAACTTGTTTTCCTCCCATATCTGGTGTTGGTTCACTGTGCTATTAGACCTATGTCATTGGCAACTGTCAGCAGTTGGTGCATTTTAAAGGAGTCAAGCGTTAACAGTGCTAACAAAAAGATATTGTACACATTCACCATCTTAGTGTTGCCTGAACACAAAGTGTTGTGGTGTGTGTATATATTCCGAACCTTATTCGTGGACATTCCTTTGTGGGGGCTTGGGGACTACACTGTACTTGAGAACCAGCCTGCATCAACTCCTGAGAGCTAAGCCTCGATTGCTCGTCCATTGATTCCAACAATAGAGAATCTTGGCTGGGGTGCTTTGTGCTTCTACTCTGCCATATAAAGGGCAGGAGTACAGATAAACCCCTTCCAGTCTTTACACCCACAAAGCTGCACCACAGTTTATTGCAGCCTTGGTCTGCGCTCTATAAACTTCCAATATAAGTTTAATAGGCAGACCCTGGCACATATTCTTAAAATGGGACAGACCTCCCAAGGCCTGTTTCGTTCTAGAGCATTGTTTCTCTATGTGTAAAGACCCCCGACAATTTTCACTAAAAGTGATGCCCAAGTAGTTGAATTTGTCCACCCGTGGGATAGTTTCCCCCATTGCTCAGCATTTTTCGCATTTCTATCCTCCATCCGACCCTATTAGAACATGACATCACTGCTGATCTTTTTTACAGATAGTTTTAGGTCAGACAAAAGCAGTGTAGTTGTCTATTCGGTTTTGCAAAGCGATTGGGGTGCAAGCAATCAAGACTGTTATCGTCTGCATATGCCAGAACAGGGAGGGGCGTTGCACCCATCTTAAGGAAGTCGCCCATTGTCTTGACCAGTGGCTTATGTAGGCCATTAATATAGAGAGCGAACAGCACAGGGGCTACAACACAACCTTGGCGTACTCCCGAGGCCACTTCAAAATAACCTGTGCATTGACCTTGATCCCCAATCTCACACATACTCTAGTATCCTCATGGATAATCTGCAATACCTTTAATAATTCAGTGGACACCCCATGGACCCGAGCACCTGCCATAGTGTGGCTCTATCAAAAGGCTGTGCTCAGGTCCATGAATGCCAAATAGATTGGTTCACCCCTTACGAAGATAGAAGATGCTCCAGCGAGGTACAAGTTACGAGCTTGGTCTCGTGTCCCAAGACCTAGCCGGAAACCATATTGGATATCTGAGAAGTGGTCATTGTCAGAAATCCATTTTTCCAGGTACTCCAGGACCGCACGTCCAAAGATCTTAAAAGAGGTGTCCAGTAATGAGATGAGCCTGTATGATAGCGGGCTTCCTGGAGCTCACTTTATTAAAAATGAGATAGATAATTGTGTTTTTCCAGGACTATGGGAATTCCACCAGTTCCAGGTAGGAGTTAAAAACACTTTGTCAAAAATGGATGCCACAGTTCCAATTCCTCCTTAAATAAGTGAGCAGGTATTGCATCTGGGCCAGGCGCCCGGTTGTGCAATTGCCGACCGACAGCTTTCTGCACTTCCTTCACAGTCAAATGAAGTGCAGAACAGCGCTCCCCATCCTCATATATGGCTACTTGGCCTTTAAACAGAGACTTGAAATGGTCGGACCAAGCCCTAGAGGTCACATGATTCTCTGTATGAGTTAACCCTTTTAAAAGCTGGCCCACCTGCAACAAATTCCCATAATTTTTGTTAGAGTTCCTATTCTAAACTGCCAATAAATGTTCTTCCCATGCAAGGTTTTCTAGGCAATTCTTTCTTGCGCTCAGGGTACTTTTATGCTGTACCCTTGCACTACTAGCCTCTCCCAGTACTGGCCTTATCCCACAGGATCCCCTTTAGGTTATTATGTGCTTTCCTGCACGTTTCATCAAACCAGCTATGCATGTTACTTTGTTGGTTTTAAAGTCAAGTTGAAATAAATCTGTCAGGGATTCCCATATTTTTGGGGATTCAAGCATAATACCCTTGATATTCTGCATCATGAGAGAGGATACACACAACGTGATCCAAGTTAGATTGGATCACCTTGCATTGAGTAGACACTGGATCACGACTGGCCCATTTTATCCTGCATTTACATAGGGGTTAACATCACAAAGATCCAAATGCGGATGCTGGGCTGTTGAGGACCCTGGGTGACCCAGACTCAAAACCATCCTCGGAGGGAAGTGGTCACTGTTAATCTCATCTAGGACTGCAAAGTCCACAATTAACAGCCAGTGTTGGACACGGATGTAAAAGTAGTCAATTATGGATGTACTTTGGGTACTTGCAAATGTGGTCTTGCACAGTACATCAGAGCCTAAACATCCATTCAATGAGCGGAATCCACAGTCTCCAAGCCATGTATTCAACTGCAAGCCCCTAGAGCACATTCTTTCATCAGACAATTGGGGGCAGGGAATCCCGTATACCAAATCTTCAGCTGGGTCCACCAAATCATTAGGGATCCCATTACCCAATTTAGCTTTAAAATCCCCTACCAAGAACACAACCGTATGCTCGCTCAACATGGACAAGTGTTTTGACTCAAAGAGTTCTTTCAATGCCCCTATACAATCCTCATCAGAAGCATGCAGGCTGTTATAAAAATTAACCAAAAGCAGTTCCTATCCTTGCTCATGTAATATTGCCACACATTGCAAGATCGGGTTTTCCAGTTCCCTCTCCTCTATATCATAATTTAAGGAGCACTTAAGTAAAATCGCCACTCCCCCATAGCAGCGACCTGTTATGCCCTTCCTTGCTGGGGTGCATACTGAGACAGCCTTCCAAACATACAGGGTTCGTATGTCACCACTTCCCTTCTTAAAAACTTTAACACCGTACCAGCAATATTCCAGCAGAGGAACAACATGGCAGCCCTGAAAGGGGGGGGGGCAGGTCAACTCTTTGCCCTAGGCGTTCCTCCACAAGCCCCTGTGGAACCGAGGTCCTACCTCGAGGGAAACCAGTCAATCCAACTTTTCAATGCCTGCCAGGGCGTCAAAGCGATTTGCAGTAACAATTGCCCCCCTCCCTGTCCAGACTCCTCCCTGACCCCTATCTAGCATACCACTAAACCCCCCCCCACCCCCACTAGTACTCAGCAAGCTTTACTAAAACTTTTGAAAATTGTTTTAATAGTTCAGTGAGAAGGAGGCTAGGTACCTTTAGGAGGTTGTGGAGTCAGTGGGAGGCGAGAACTGAGGTGATTAACAAGACAGGGTGCATGTGGCTGTCAGGCAGGCTTGAAGAAGATGTTTAAGGTGAATGATGATATGGATGGCAGAACCAAGGATTGTCTCCCCCTAGTCGTCTTGCCACAATTTCCATTTGACCCTAGCTGGGTTGGAAAAATTATTCTCTAGTTTAACTTCCATATGGGCGAGCAAGGCTTGACAAAAGTTTTCCCATTCCAATAAGAAGGTAATTTTCTTGGAGTTCATCGCTCTTTCTAGTATTTGGTGAGGTTTTGGCGTGTCAGATGCCCTGCATTTTCTGTACAGAGAAAGAGTCTTCCAGGTCACCTTTGCGTTTAGTGAAATTAAGCCCAATTCGAGAATGCTCGGAGCATTTTCATTGGTGTCGTGTGCTTCCCTTCCCTTCCCTTCCCTTCCCTGCCTCTCCTTCACCTTAGCCCCTGTGGAGCCCTAGACACGGGTGCAAATGGGTGTCTTTTAAAAAAAGTTAACAAAACAATGTACCTTTGTTGTGTGGCCCAGCCCTGCTCAGTGCTGCCATCTGCGACATCCGTTTTTATGTTGATGATGTCACAGTCATCAACTTCGAAAAACTGACATCCCATACAGCAGCACTGCCGGCGTTGGAACGTGCAAGGAACGTACGTTTATTTTTTAAACAAACAAAACAAAAGAAAACACTATTAGCACCTGAGTAGAGAACTACATGGGTGCTAATGGTGATACGCCCCTCTGTTTCAGGCCAACCCTTTTGGTAACGCGTGGCCCAGGGGAGTTGCTAGGTCTGGAAAAGACCCGGGGCTAAACTGATGTCGGAACTGTTGGGACTGGGGGCTAGCTAGTCTTTTGGCTGTAGCTCCTGAGATTCTATCCGGGGCTACAACCAAAAGATCAGGGGCTATAGCCCCCTTAGCCCCACCCCCTAGCAACGCCCCCGGCGTGGCCTCTGCCCTCAAAGGTCCTCGTCTGTGGCTCAGGACCACTAACTTGGACAGCTGTCGCCTCTCACATAATAAAGTTCTCCGATGCTGCAACCGGTCACCGACACCTCATGTTTCCAACATGCCTCAGATTGCTTCTTGCAGTGCCATAGGCCCCACACATGTTGCTTTGAATGCCTCACAAGTCCACCAATGCACCAAAGCAGACGTTTCTACCACCCATGTGGTATGGATGACACTACGCATAATAATATATGCACCACCTTTATTGCCCTCCACTTCATGGAAGCAGCGACTTCCCTGAAAAGAAACTTCAAGCCTTATGAAATTGATCCAGGTACCAATGGACCCCACTTTCCAACTCTGCGTGTCCACCCAACTTAGGATGCAACAGTACTGTAACAGCAGTAGCCTATGTGAGTGGGGCACTATTTTCAAGTGGAAGCGTTGCTTGTAGGGCTTAGTCATTCAAGTAATATCGCTTCATTTAATGGGAGGAGTAGAGGGTAATAAACCTTTTACAGTACACCAAGCATATTAGGTATCTAGTCACAATGCTTTCTCTCTACCTTTACGCAACACAACGACCGCGAGTTACAAAGCGTTTTTAATAGGACTCACCATGTAAAAACAATTTTGTAAATAAGACTAAATACATTTTTATTTAGCACATTTATAGAGCTTGTACTTTATCGAAATTGATTATCAGGCCGCTGAACATCAATAAAACAATTTCAAATACAATACATAAGAAAAATAACCAAATAAATTACAATATAAAATGTCCTACAATTAATTCCCCATCTCTCAAGTTTTCAACGAGCATTACAATACTTTAACAAATCAAAAGCTTAAAATATAATCCACGTTACAAATTTTCCACATTCATCCGGCATAAAACTAAAGGCAGTTGGTAATGACGACACAAACGATTCTTTATTGAGCAAATAGGTATGTTTTTAATTATTTTCTCAACAGTCATAGGGGGTGCAGTCCTGTAAAACTGTGAAAGAAAGTCTCTATTGCCTCCCGTTCTTTTTCCATCATTTTTTTCATCTGTGCAAACCTTCCCACCCTCCCCCTTCTCGCTTTTCTTAGCATTTGTGAAGCTTGTGTCTTGGTTGAGGCTTTCCTCGGGGAGGAGGGTCACTAGGGGTGACTGCGAGAAACCACTTTTGAGCCGCCTGTGTACCCAGGATACCTGGCTTGGCCGTGCACTCTTACCCCCATTGGAGATAAACTGCTGGGGTGGCATGGTTAGACTTTTCACCTACTCCTTTGTATGTAGTATGCACCAAGCTGTGGCCTGGAGTTCTTATGATCTTAAGTGAAAATGCGCTTGCTACCCCTGCTGCTCGACTTTGGACTTGGGCACTGGAACGTTCCTCTTTTGTCTCCTTGTTACCATCTTTCAGACTTCTCAACTTTGTGCCTTCCCGTGGACGGATACATGCGCTGTCCTCCAATCATCATCTGTACCCAACTTTGTGCCTCAGTTCCTGGACGGTTCACTGTGATTTTATTGCAGAAATAACAGTGACGTACAATTACAAAGTGTAATAAATATTGAAATGCCTTTTACGGTGCACATTGTAAAAATTACTACTTTCGGGGGGCAAGGGGACCCCCCCAAAACCCCATTGCCTCTCCTACTCCTAAACTCACGTCCTTCCCCTCCCCTTTATTCCAACTTTAACCTGGGAGTAAAAAGAAAATTAACAGTATGTAATCTTAACACGCATTTGAAATGTACCATGGCCGGTAGACTTCACCAGTTTCTCTTTAAAAGCCGCCCCGGTAATGTATAAAAGAAAACAGCTTCATACAAAACGTATGAAGATTGTAGAGCTTATACAGTGCATAAAATGGAAAAGGAAAAGCAAACAGTAGCCTCTTACTAGCCTATGTAATCCCGTGTTGGTGGATTCCTGAGCATCACTTTCTTCCAGATTTGAAAATCGTACTTTATTTTTACATTTTCTAAAATCACGATCAAGGCATTGAATGCTACACTGTCTAAAACATAACCAGAAAACCGCAGGTACTCTTCATAACTGAACCCCAGCAATTTTCTTTTAACATCGAACCAGACATTAAAAAACAATTAGCTTCAGTGTTACTCGTGTACATTTTCGTGAAAACCACAGATTGTGTCATGTCATGGCTCCAATCCAGGTTCTGTTTTTAGACAACATAAAATCTGGTACATTAAAATGTGCCATTTCAATAATCATGTCACAGTAGGTTTCAAAAGCTCACCAAACATTTAACAACAGGACTTTCTAACATCCCTCTGGACGATTGTTGAAGATGTAAGTGTTGGTAAAACACAACTAAAAGGGCTTAATTTCACTAACTAGCCCCTTAAAATCCATTTAGTTTGATGGAAAAAATCTATTACAGTCCCAAACCTGGGGCCGATATTTGACCATGTCCTCCCATTTGATGCCAAGTGAGCTCTGTTTTCTTTGTTAGCTCAAAAGGACCATCCACTTTCTTCATCTCCTGTACAAAATCTCCAAAGTCCTTGACGTGGCCACACCCCAACTTGTCTACTCGAGCAGCATCTAGATAGGACTCGCAGTGAAGTCTTTAAGCAGCAAGTACAAAACCAGGCGGCCCAATTTACGTGACTACACCAAACCAGCAAGGTAAACTGTATTCTGTCTCCTTATACAACATAATTTAAGACAATATGCCTGGTTCATGGAGGTCTCAGTGGCCACATCCCTACTTACCTCTCTAAACTGTTTGATCATTACCAACCATACAGGTGCTTTAAAATCTACAAACTTGCTGCTCTCCAAACCACCATATACATCTAAGATGTGGCAGTAGTAATGTTCCTGTTCAACTGGTAAACACTAATTTTGCTTTATGGAGTGTTGACCGAAGACCAAAGAATTCACTTCAGTCAAAGGTAAGTAATGGTAGCCTTCTTTGTACAGCAGCTCCTTTGTTATGGGCAACTATTTATGCATGAAATTAATAAATCGATCAGTCATCTAGCTTCAGCCAGGCCACTCATCAACTGTCCTTTCTACAGCACTCAGCTCAGCTTGCATTATTCAGTAACAATGTTAATGACAGGTAATTTTTCTCACTGACACTCCTACACACACAAACAATATTCCTCCACGCTTACGGAAAAAACAAGAAACACAGAAATGCAAGGATAGACATCCAAACACTATATTCCTACACTGAATTAATTCCGACAGTGGCATTGAGGTTTACCATGTGAATACCATTCAGCAACCACTAAGGTATTCATGTGCGATCCATGACACTTAACATTCCGAAAATTAACACAAAAGGAATGTCAAAAACCCCTTTATCCATGCAGGAACGAATAGCAATCACACATACATGCCTCCTTTTCAGTCGTTCATTGTATAGTGTCTGAATAAATCCAAGCAACACTGAGAGCAGGGTTAGAAACTAAGAAGAGTGGTTGATTTCACGCTTGACCAATTTTCTTTTCTTTATACCTTACATTATTTCGAAAGGGAGACATATGTACCAATTTGTTTACATCTTTATTTATTTATTAGGTGATTTGACTTAAATTAAGTCTTTCACCTCCATATAAAACGTTCAATAAGATGAAAAAAAAGAAGAAAAGAATTACCTCCACACACGGGGGGTCTGGAGGTCCTTGTCAACGGGTCATATGTGCCTTTTTTATATTGCTTATTATCTAATTGTTAGTTTTAACAGTTTCCCCAAGAACGATGTCAAAGCAATAATTAAGGAGATCCGTTGCGCCTGCATGAATATTGACCACCATTCCTCATCTGAGATTGACTTAATTTCATCAAAAGATTTGCCCAGGATTTGTGTTCTGAGTCCTGAGACAGCTCCGCAGAATAACAAAAGATGTTTCAGGCTTTCTTTTTCACAGTCCCCCTTACAAAATCTGCATCAGTCACTTGTTTCACCAGTTTTGTTCCTTTTTGTCAACACCTCTAGGGTAGGCTAGAAGTTCATCCTAAATCTCATGGAGTGTCCTAAGAAAGACACAAGGGTATCTTATCAGATATTTTGGGAGGGTGTTGAAGGGCCTGGTCACCGGGACATGATCGCTGTATAGTTTAAACTGTACTTGATTGATCCTGTGTCGCTATCCAGTTTGGTCGCCAGACCTTTACTTTCATGAATGCTGGGTTAATCATCAATTATGCCTCCGTTTTGTCTAGGCTATTCAAGACTTCCACACAAGCATTTGTCCAGTCAAGTAGAGATTGCTTACGTCCAACCGTGAGTGTTCATTTCAGCAAGGAGAAGCCTCTTAGGGGTGTTGCCAAAAGGCATTTCTGATACAGTGCCAAAGTCCTTCCATTTTACTAATGCCAATAACGAGATCTTGCCTAATTCTTGTCGAATCACATGTATAGGAACACAGTTCAGCAGTTTTAGCACTTTTTTTCCAAAAGAGGCTTTCCAAGGAGTTCACATCTTATGTGGAAGAGCCAGTGAAGCTTCCGGCCCATACGTTATTATAGGTACGATCTTCATTTTATAGAAGGTCACCACGGGAATGATGGATAAGTTGCCATATTTTTTTTGGAGTAATCTACCTTGTGATCAAAGATGTTGTCTTTGTTCCTCAACACATCTCTCAGGGCAGTGTTGATAAGCACTCAGAGGTATATAAATTAATCTGCTGTAGTCAGTCTTTCGTTGCTCAGGTACCACAATGTTTTGTTGGATCTCCTCCCTTTAGCAGGCTGCAATATCAGGATGTTTGTTTTCCCCACGTTGACTTTTAGGGCGTTGTTCTGGGCATAAATGTGTAACACATTCAGCTGGCGTAAGCCTACTGGAGTTTGGTCGATTAAGACTAAGTCATCCGCATACAGTAGGTGATCCAGTGGTGTTCCGGCAATTTATGGTAGGAAACTCCTGCGATTCTCAGAGCTTCTGGGTGGTCTGATATGAATAAATAGAACAAGGCCCGAGCTTGAGGGCAGCCCTGTTTCAACCCTCTCAATGTCTTGATTACGCATGACTGTGTGCCCCTTTGGTCCAGCTTTATTTGCAGCGAGGTTCCAGTGTGAAGATCTGTGAAGGCTTCCAAGATGTCAGTTGGGCATTGCCACTTCTCCAAGTTAAGCCATTGTAGGTCTCTGTCAATTGAGTCGAAGGCCGGAGCCAGATCGATAAAAGCAAAATATATTCTGGTCTTGGGCTTCGCAACTCGAGCTTTCAAATGGTTTATCAAGAAGACGTTTAGTGAAGTTCCAATTACCCAGACGAAGCCCGACTGCCACAAGTCAAATCAGTCCAACTTGCCCATCCAGTCCTCTAGTTAACTTAGGAACAGTTTGGCAAATATCTTCCCCCCCACGATGTCAAGAAGGTCGATAGGACGGTAATTCCTCGGGTACGACCCGTCACCCTTCTTAAAGATTGCAACAACAATGGAGCACCTCCAGGAGTTCAGTGCCTGCCTTAAGCTTTTAATCTCTTCCAACAATGTTCTCAGAAGGTCTCCCTATAGTTCTGGTTCCTCCTTTAGGAGCATGTTGGACAGGCCATCAGGGCCAGGTGCTCTTGAATTGCTAGCTTTACGAATGCACTGCCGGATTTTATTTTCATCATCTGTTTATTTGATTTAAAGCTTTTCATCACTGCAATAAGTTCTATTAACATCATTATGTGCACAGAAAAAGAGTGTCTTTGCATCTCCCACTGCTGAGGAATGGGAAGGGGGTAGTTTGTACAAAAAGGTGAGTTAGGTGCAACAAATAGGAGCAGCCTAAGTAGATGATCTAGGGCTAAGGAGATGTGATCAATCAACCAGGGTCTAAGGAAGTGTTTAGATAAACTTTAAAACAGAGTTTAAAAAATATGAACTTACCCTAGAGCAGAAGGACTGATATTATTCTGCATTTATTTTAATATTAATTTACAGCTCACATAACCCGTAGTTATCTAGGTGCTAGTTTCATTGTGGAAGGGTAAGTTATTTATAATGCGCTCGTTATTTCTATTTTTCCCCCAAACGTGTTTGTTCAGCGTGGTCTTGCTTCCAAGACCCATGCGTTGCAGCAAAGCTATCCTCCCGTCCCGTTTATGTAGTCATAAACACAAAAGGGCAGTCACCCCTACTCACAAAGGAACTGGGTAAATATATCAACTACAACAAGGGTTGTGATTTTGCACCGCAATAAATTGCATTCACATGCTTGCACAGCACTCAATCCTACACCCACAACCCGCCCTGGCATGCTACAATCAAAAACGCAACATGCATGCCTTCCAAGCATGCACACCTAACAGAGCAAATAACACATACACACCGGCATGCCTCACTAGAATGCAACAATACAGACAAACAACAAACCCTAGGTACCTACACCCGTCACTAGTATGGGACACCCACAAATCAAAACAACATACTAAAGTGTCTCCCCAGCATATATGCCTCCCTCATTACGCAACCATAGAGAACCCTCCCCCACAACAGCAGCACATTTCTAATAAAATATTCTACTCAAACACATATCTTTCCCCAACCCTCTCTATAGGTAGAAAAGCAATTACAATTTATAAATCATGATTTCCTCATAACTATGAAAAGCATTCATTCGCCCAACGCAACGTTAATTATTACAATCTTTTTAATGCCACACTGTTATTTGATGTGTAGCAGCATCCATATGATGCACAGCAGACTGGTTCTGTGCAACTGTATCTCCCCTGCATGTACTTAGTTCTTCTCATCATGCTGGTCACTGCCCTCATTGGTACGGTTAGTCCTATGCCCCTCCTCCAAGTACTTTTCTCTTGCTCCCCAATGCCACTCACCCTGTGCTCAACCCCCTCATTCATAACGTGCAAGCTCTCCCCATCCCTCTAGTCTACCCCTCCCTACTCTCCCAAAACTTATCTACCCTTCCTGCCAACTGTTCCCTGCTCTCCCTCAACTCTCCTGCTTTGAAACTCAGACTCTGCAATACCCTATCTCCAAAATAAACTATTTAATCACTGCAGAGTTTGGCTCCCATAACCCACCCGAGTAGCCTTTGTTATCTCTGCGAACTGGTTCCCTCTCCTTGATTTTGAAAATCCAGCTGCCCTTCACAGTGACACGGATACCTTCTCTTACTCCTCCAATTTGCCCAAAAGAGGTGGGGTTGGACCTCAACAAGATCCACTACTCTGACCCTCTTCCACCCTCCAACTTCATGCCACTCACTTTTGAGTTCACTGTCACAACTCCTCCCACCAGCCTCCTAATCGAATAAACCTCCTGGCCCCCTAGGTTCCCTTACCTTGGGCTCCACCTTGACTTCCTGCAATCCCAATTGTACCAATGAGCAATTTTAACCCCTTTTGTCCCATGCCTCGAGCCCTGTATTACCCCCAGATCTGCCTGCTCAAAAAATAAATCCAATGCCACTTCCGTAAGTGACACAAAGATTGCATCCCTGCTCTCCTGTGAGAATGCCCTTCTTCCTTTCATCTCTGCCCTTGCTTCTGCCAAAGCATCCTATTTCACGAATATTACCAGCAACCTGTTTTCATACATGCAAACTGATCTGTAGTACAAACCACGCTGAATCCTCCTCACACGAAGGCAATCTCTTCTTCGTTCTCCCCTTTTTACGTGGTCTCCTACTTCTCTTCCAAAACATAAAATCAAATCCAGTCCATCCTTACAACTCAACTAGCTGACTTTGCCCTTCTTCATTCTTTCCCCCTGCTCATTCCACCTAACCTCTCCTCTTGAACTTGCCCCATCCTCTGGACTGCCATCCTTTCCTATGCCTCCATTGACCCTTGTGTCCCTCAGACAGCTACGAAACTGGTACTTCTTGCATGTTCCCATCTCTCCTCCCTCTCTCTTCCTCTTGGCGTTAATGCCAACCTTTTCAAGGTGGCTACTGTTACTCAGATAGTTTGGTTGTAGTTTCTACTCAATTGGCGCTGGTGCTATAATTAATATACAATAAGTATTTATACCCACTAAGCTGAGTAGGTAGGTAGAGTCCACAAGATTCCCGATTTCTTTTTTATTTGGTTTATTTTGTTCTTTATGAATAATTCAACTGTTCCTTATACAGTAATGTGTTAAGGTTATTAAAATTCTTCTTAAAGTCGTGCCGACATGTGTTTCGACCAAACAGGTCTTCATCAAGGCTACCAAGGTTAATTAGGTCTATAAAATATCAGATATTGCATTATCATAATTGGTGGTAAGTGCAGGGTGAGTGATTTGCAGTGAGTGATTTGCATCCATATTCAGTGATGTGACATGGGGGTGATAACGAATAAGGCATTCGATCGTGGGTCCGATTCACAAATTACATCACACGAAGAGCAATAGCAGCAAGTGGAGTGTCAGATATGCATAACCCCATACATCAGTATTGTTCAGATACATCACAGTGGAGAAAAACAATTCAAATAATAATCATTTGTATGGCATCATTCGTAATTAGATCAGAGTGTAGGGAAAACACAAGGGAAGGAAGAGTAGGTGAACAAGTATTAGTAGGATTTACAGATGAGGAGGCTGTCAATCCAGTGTGGTCGGGATTAGCATAGGGGCAAGTTCACCTGGTGGGTGTCTGTCCTAGTTGTGGATTAAGGTTGAGAGAAGAGGAGTCTCTTAGTTGCTCAATGGTGTCCTGGGTGGATTTAGGCGCAGAGGGTTTGGTCAAGGTTCGTTGTAGTCATCAATGGTTGGCACCTGGATGTGTGGTGAGACATGGTTAGTGCAAGAAAAGTCATATAGCCCACTTTGTCCAATATGCGGTGTGAGCTTAGTATTGTGTGGGGGTGAGATGGAGGAGATGGGTGTTTGCGGGGTGTCAGGGCGCCCTCCTCTCGCTGTCGATGAGTTACCTGTTTTGGTGGGGTCGGTCTGGTGTGCTGACGATCAGGGATGGACTGGTGAGTGTAGTACGACAATGTCCAATTTCGCATTCGCTCGCTGAGGAGCAACTAAATATGGCTTGTATGCCCTTAGATAAGGGGCATCATACCTCTAGGTAGATATGTGGTTGCGAGTCCCGTGGTGCAAAGGAGTGCATGGCAGGTTATTTCTGCGGGGCTCGTGTGCCCAAGAACTCATCTGTTCTAGTTCTGCATTGGTGAAAATGGGTATTGCAGTGGATCGGACCACTGTGACTGTGCAGGGCTCGGATGCCCGGGGACCCCTCTGTCAAGCTTCTCATTTAGAGAAGGCAGATGGGTCCCTGGATGCCCACCTTCCACTAACAGAAGCAGAAAAAAACTATTCGCAATAGAGGATTATCCTTTGCGCCAACCAACAAACTGAATTACACCAATGCACACATTGACCTTCTCATGTTCACCAGGAAGCTCAAACTTAAAAAATACTTCTCTAAGAAGGTGAACCGGTAAACTAAAATAACAACCAAACCTACCATCAGCAATGTAACAATGGATACATTGGATCATACCCACCTGCTAGTCAATCTACCATGCCTCACTGCTGAGGAGGAACAGACCAAAGAATCAGTCATGCAGAACCTGGATATTGAAGAATGCAATATCAGAACTAAAGAGTACAAAGGGAAGTCAACATTCACTCCAAACCTACAGAGAGATAATGCGATTGACATTTTCTCAAAAGCAGTTTCCAGAGATCTCTAGAGAATGCAAGACAAGACTCGTAAACAACACAAAAGAGCACTTACAAACCTTAACAGCCAAGAACTGCAGGCAGTGAAAAATCTACGCAACAACACAGACCTGATAATAAAGGAAGCAGATAAAGGAGACAATATTGTCATTATGAACAGGGAAGATTAACTCCAGATGGCCCGGACACACCTCCAAACAACAAGATGTTATGAGGCACTACCAATGAACCCAATTGGTACCATCAAGGAACAAGCAGTTCAGCTCATAAAGAAATGGCACCATCCTGACCCATGATGAGGCCAAATACCTAAGAACAGATCATCCAAGGACACCAACCATCTACTTTTTATCAAAGGTGCACAAACCCTTCATCAAAATACTGGAGGGCAGACCCATAGTAAGTGCAATTGGATCCATCAATGAACCCATGGCAAAATACATCAATGGTGTGATTGAAAGAGAAGTCCCCAAGATCCCAACCTACTTACCAGACACAATACACACACTGGCAGTCTTACAAGACATCACATGGGAAATCAATTACCTACTAGTGCCCCTAGACGTCAAGGCACTCTATACAGCCATTGAACACAGGCAGGCCCTGGATGCGATAGATTTTGCCTTTTCGCAAACCTCAGCATCACACTATTTGCACCGACAACGATCAAGGAATTACTGGGGTTTTCACCGGCTAACAGCATTATTTTGTTTGATGGCACATGCTACAAACAGAAGAAGGGTATCGCCAAGGGAGCAACATATGCACCAGCCATTGCCAATCTATTCATGAACAAATAAGAACAAGTATATGCCTTCAGTGAGGACAAATACAAGAGGTATATCTTAAAATGGTACCGCTTCATCAACGACATTTTACTCATATGGACAGGCAGCAAGGAAGTACTGGATGAATACAAGGCATTTCTAAACACCAACAGCGTTGGGATAGAGCTGACAGGGACAGAAAACGAGCACACTATCAATTTTCTGGACATCAGAATCTCTGTCGCACACAATGGCCTAGAAACCAGAACATACAGGAAACCCACAGAGGTTAACTCGGTCCTCTTCTCCACTAGTTGTCATAGGAGGAATGTCATTGAAAACATACCCAAAGGTGAATTCATCAGGGCACGTAGGAACTGCAGGACAACAAGCACCTACATTGAAGAATGTGACCCATTATGTAAAAGATTCTTAAGAAGAGGATACAAGCCGACCAACATCACAACAGCGATCAACCATTTGAGCGCAATCCCCAGGACCAAACTGCTCAAACCAAAGCACAGAGAAGATACAGCACAGTCTGCCAAAAACATCCGGTTTGTGACAGGATACAATATGGACAGCACCAAACTCCAGAAGATACTAACCAAACATTGGCATATCCTTGGAGTGTACACCAAGATATACAGGAATGGATAAAAGACAATCCTAAAATATCCTATTGTCAGGCACCTACAATGAGGAGTACGCAGACTCCCTCCTTTATGGAACCTCTGGCAACCACCACAAGCAATTGGCTAACATAAAAATTGTACCAGGATTCCACAAATGCAGACCACCAAGAGTGTACAATTTGGCACAATACAGGAGAAAAGAAATTGACCAATTTATCAACTGTAGGACTAAATTTGTAATTTACATAATCATATGCGTGTGTGGCCTAAAGTACATAGGGAGCACGATACTCAAACTACACACAAGAAACAGGGAACACCTCAACTCCCTCAAAACAGCCGAAGCAAGATACCCACTATCGACCCACTGGCAAGAACAGCACCAGATGGACAACCAGAAAGAGATCCCATTTGTCGGGTTGGAGATGATCAAACCGGAAGAGGAGGAAACAGAGCCCTATGACTGCGCAAAATGAGACAGACTCATTTGTAAAACACGCAACACAGAGCTCGGCTTAAACACAAAACACGAGTTCAATGTCTTTTTGTGATATGACATTAATGTAGATCATAATTTGTCTATTGCATATAAACATGTCATGTTTCAATATAGCACCTCCTGCCAGACTAAGGTAGGAACCCGGCCAACAGCATTAAATGCCCAGCGACTATAAAAATCAAATGCTGGACCCCCTGACCCACCACCAACCCACCTGGAGAGCATCCCCCATCAGGACCAAGATCTAGGCACAAATCTCCCTATCATGGAACTCTGGGATCCTGCCACTTTACGCCAATCATAACCACAGCAGCAATGTGAACTTTTACATACATCCACAGTTTCCTAGATACATGGATCCCACATCCCCATAAGGGTCACAGCCCACCATGACCTACCAGCCAACTGCCCTGTCCAACCCAGCAACATGAACTGTTCCATACAGTAACAGATTCATAGATCCTTGGATCCATCATCCCCATGAGGACCACATCCCCCTTGACCTGCCAGCAAGTTGCCCAGCCCAACAAGCTAGCCCATCCCACTTCTCACCACAAACAGCAACGCAACTGCAAACAAATCACCCCATGCTCCCCCCACCCCCTTTTCATCCTCTGGCTCTCTCCATGCGAGCCCAAGCACTAGCACCCGAGCGCCACAACCCGCTTCAGCCAGGGGCTGACCAGCCTGGTACAACCAGCCAATAATGTTCACACAAACTTCACCCAATAGGATTGCGTGCCATCTGCCCAATACCTGGCCGCTTTATAATAGCTAGACCAGGAAGCCTTTTCTGTGCACTCCGAACCGACGGGGAAACAAACAGACAGACACAGTTGAGCGGCTACCCACCAATAGATGTACCCGTTCCCATTCTCTCACGGGTAAACGCACTCGCCAACGCCAGTCTCAACCACCTCCCCCCGTGGTATCCCCTGGGCACCAAGTAAATTAGGCCCTACGCCCCTCTCCAAACACGAGGTTAGCCCCAAACTGCCTCACGAATTACCAACAGCACGAATGAACCCCTCTGCCTCCTCCAACTGAGAGGCTCGACTGAGGGGTCCCCGGGCACCCGAGCCCTGCATTGCCAACGTCAGGTCCACCGCAACGAGCAGCTCCCCACTACTAGATGCACCTGTTCCCATTTCCCACGGTTAACGAAATCCCCAAACACTGGACCAAGCCAACCCCTTGTGGTATCCCTTGGGAACAGAGAATACCAGCCCACACGCCCCTCTCCTCAAACGAGGCCAGCCCTACCAATACCTCGCTAATCTTCTCAGCATCCACGGACCCCTCTGCCTTCTCCAAGTGAGAAGCTGGACAGAGGGGTAGCCACATTGGTCTGATCCACTGCAATACCCATTTTCCCCAATGCAGAACTGGAACAGATGAGTTCTTGGGCACACAAGCCCCGCAGTAATAACCCGCCATGCACTCCTTTGCACCACGGGACTCGCAACCACATACCTACCTAGAGGTATGATGCCCTTTATCTAATGGCATACGAGCCATATTTAGTTGCTCCTCGGCGAGCGCACGTGAAATTGGACATTGTCGTACTACACTCCCCAGTCCATCCCTGATCGTCAGCACACCAGACCCACCCCACCAAAACAGGTAACTCACCGCCAGCAAGATGAGGGCGCCACAACACCCTGCCAACACCCATCTCCTCCATCTCACCCCCACGCAATACTATGCTCACACCGAACATTAGACATAGCGGGCTTCATGACTTTTCTTGCACTAACCATGTCTCACCACACACCCAGGTACCAACCATTGATGACTACAACGAACCTTGACCAAACCCTCCGCTCCTAAATCCACTCAGAACACCACTGAGCAACCAAGAGTCTCCTCTTCTCTCAACCTTAATCCCCACCAAGGACAGACACCCACCAGGTGAGCCCACCCCGATGCTAATCCCCACCACCCTGCATTGACGGCCTCCTCATCTGTAAATCCTACTAATACTTGCTCACCTACTCTTCCTTCTGTTGTGTTTTCCCCTAAGCTCTGATCTACTTACGAATGATGCCATACAAATGATTGTTATTATTTGAATTGTTTGTCGAGTTGTACTCAGCTGAGTGGGGATGAATACTTATTCTATATTAATTATAGCACCAGCGCCAATTGAGTAGAAACTACAACCAATCTACCAGGGCATACACATTAGGCACCACGAGCACGGGCCTTCCAGTTTCTACCTATCGGCTGCAAGTGCATTTAAGATCTGAAACAACAACAGTGAGTCAGGTGCGGCGACCCACAGTTCCTAGTACTCAAAACTCCTACTGTTATTCAGATCCTCAAAAAGCCATCAGCTGCCACTGGCAATTCCACCAACTATCAGTATCACTTCTCTCACATTACTTTAAATACCTTAAATGTCTCGTTTCTACAGAATGTCCTCTTTCCTTCACACTAAAAATCTCAGAGACCCATTATAATCTGGTTTCTATAGCCTGCATTTCGCAACAGCATTCATCCATGTTTCTAACTTCGATACTACTTCAAAATATCTTCATTCCTTAGCTTACTGGCGTCCTTTGACACAGAGACCCCTTTTCCCTCCTTCAGGCCCTAGAATATTTTTGCATCCAGCGAACTACATTTAAATGGCAAGCCTCTTGCACTGATCTTTAACTATTGCAACACCAACAGCTCTCACCCAACCCCTCACCCAGTTGGCTTCCCCCAAGCTGGCATCCTTGGCCCACTCCATTCATCCTCTACACCTCCTCCCATCCAACATCAAATTTCCTACTTTGGTTTCCATGATCACCTATTTATAGACGAAACCCAATTATTCTCTTTCCCTTAGCTTATTATTGATGGCAAATCGCTGTCCATCGAGAAACTCTTCTAAGACCAATGTAATCTACTTTACTGTCACTAATTTCCCCACTTTCTTCACCCATCTCCTTTTTTTTCCTCCTTCACCAACAGATTGCCAGTTTGGTTGCGACTGTGGCCAGGATCAGCCTTCCCAGTATCTGACAACCGGCTCCTTCCTTTTCAACTCCACCAAAACCATAATTCTAATCTGATTCATTGATGCATAGTGTACCAGCCTCCTTCTTGGACTTCCCCTCTACTCAAGGTTCTCAACTTTGCCACACATACCATCTAAATCTTCCCCGCTCTTCAACCATCCTGGTTGGCTCTCAATATGGAAGCAATCTCTTCTTAAATTCCTACCGCTGGTCTTTAAATCCCTGTGCGCACTTGTTCCTCTCTCCCTAGTAGATACTATACCTCACCCCACTTCACCAGGCACCTTCTGCGCCTCCTTACTCCATAATCTCTGGGACCTCCATTATACTTCTTCTCACTTTTGCCCTGCTTCACTAGAACACCCATTTGTGTCACCTCAAAAATACCAAAAATACCCATTCCTTCAAGTCCTCACTGAAAACCACTTCAATTTAGAAGGGGTTTTCTGCACCTACTCCCACATCATTCCTCCTTCCTGTCTTCCCCCTACCCACCGTACAATATATAAGTTACTGTTTCAACCTGTCTTCTTCACACACTTGTGCTATCACTGTTATCTGTACCATTACCCCCACCCTCATCTTCCACCAGCACGCAACCACCGCTGTATATTGTATGACACCTAATGCAGGATTACCCAGTTGTATGTGGCGTTCCTGGTTGAAACACATTGATCCTCAAATAAATATATCAGACCCTGTCCCCACTAGCTTGCACCGGGACTGTACGCCTCAGTAAGAATCAACAGTGCAGGATATTTCTTGGGTAGTACAGACCTTCAACTACTGCACCCTCTCCAGCAACAAGTACCTTCACTTCAGCAGACCATAATGTGGCATCAGACTTGCCCCACATTGGTCACTGCACCCTGGAGCAAGGTGCCTTCAGCAGACACCATATCAAACTGCTCTGGCTGTCCCGCCTGCCCACAATTGCTCCATGCCTCCAGTGGTAGCCTGCAACAGAGTTCTCCTCCAGAGGAACCCAGCCATAAAACACAGCACCCTCCGCTACTGAATCCATTGCAGTACGACACCGGACTACACAGGTGCTCCCTGTATCAGAGGTTCCTCTCCACAATTCTGGGTGGAAGTGAAAACTCAGATGCAGGAAATGTTCAAGGGAGCGGCCAACCTAGGAGAAGAAATATGGATGTGTGGCATGTGGGCCCCCCCCCCCCAGACAAGTCATTCACAAAGATAATACAAAAACTGAACTTTATGGGCTACCTTATACCAGCATGGCTAGATTGGCTCCACAGGATATGGACCTATGTAGTAATGGAGAGAATCACATATAATCTTCAACGGGACAGACAGAAGTTCGCCACAGACTGGGGAGACGCCATAGAATTCCTGAAAAGAGATTACATGCTGCAATGGTGCCCACACAAGATCCGCATTCTTGATATGTTCACAGGCTAAGATGGACACAGCAAAGGGTCGCAGTGGTATTGCAAAGACGTTAAAACTGGGGGGGTGCGAGGGGGGAAAATAAGGGACAATGTTGATTAAAAAAAAAAAAAAGAAGTTCCTCTCCAACACCACCGATTTAACAACTCCCACCATGGCACTTTACCTTGCCATCACTGGCCAGGCCAGTGATCTTCTGCTTCCATCAGACGTGTGCTTTTTGACCCATCAGGGATCTTTTCAGACAACAGCCATGGCCCCAGGATCCCAGTGATCTCCCCAGTGCCATATGCAGTCTTAATGGCTGCCACACACTCCTTGATCCCAGAAGGGCACTGCTCCCGGTGGCTGCCACCATGAGTTAAGGATTCTTCTTGGGTGGCAAGGGCAGCTGTCTCTTTACATTCACCTCTCCACAGCACCAGCTTCTTTCAACTTGTTAACAAAAAGTTATGATTGAAGTCCAAGGAGTCCACTTTAGTCCCAGTTACGCAAAAATAAACTTCTTTAGTTCAGCATCTTCTTAGCGGCAGTTCCGCGTTAGTTCATAACAATAAACTGACCAGCCACCCATCCTCAGCTACCTGCACCAACTAAGGGTCATTCCTAGAAACTCAGCAGAGCTTGTAGGCATCACTTACTCAACATTCCACAATAAAATGCACAATATCATCTGTAACCTCCATCACTAGCGCTCCTGCACTGACTAAAATCTTCACACGGTCCCAACATCACACTACATACATTGATTCCCTGTGGAATCCTTCCACCTTTTGGCTCGAACACACTTTTCACAGTCCTTTGAGGTCTGGGTTGCCTCCCATCGCCGTTTGGGAAAGATTATCTCCCTCCCACCATTTGTAACCCCGCCTCTTTTAGCGCTTGGAGGCTACCATACAGTAGCATGCAGCACTATACAAATTCTTAAACGAACCAAGAGGAATGCAAAATCCAGTTTGCTTGACCGATATAGATTGCAGCCCATAACTTAGTTTTGAAAATGTTACCTAGATTCCTTGCACAATAAAAGGTTTTCAAAACAATAACAAAAGGTGACAGAAAAGAGCACGAAATAGCCACACCTAAAAGATCAAATTTCATCCAGGCTAACTGAAAACTACTGACGTGTGTGAAGGAAAAAAAAACTAAACCGAAGCCCCACTGCCTACTAGTACCAGCACCGTTTCTTTGATTTAGGATGCAAACAATAAACGCGAGATGACTGCCAGGACGTGGCCCATAATGCAGTTTTATTCGAAACCCGCCGGAGACCTAAACCCCCTTTAGCGATTAGTGCATAATCCCATCAAAAGTAGTTTTCATCTCCCAGAAACAAAGAACAGATCTGGGACTGTAAAACCCAGCGCTGTAACAAGCAAGGGCCATTTCTCGCAACATTTCAAAGTTTCTGCAGGCATTGTTTACTTGCGGTGGTTTGCAAAGCAGCATTTAAAGGAAAAGCGGGTAGGGAACAACTGCGCACGCTTGCTTCCACATCACTTTGAAAATATAGCACAATTTAGTATCACAATCCAAAAATGCGTCATACCAAAGATTTTTAGGAGTGTGGGGACGGAAAGTGTCACACACCAACAGGTACGTAGGCACCTACTGTACTTAAAGCTGAAGGTGGATAGTCAATACTTTTTAAAAGGAAGGACATGGAAAATAACTAGTCGATACATTGCCTCAAACAAAGCGGATTGGCAAGGAACCCGCCCTCAATGAAACAATTGGACCATAAGAAAGTTAAAAGTGTTAAAGAAAGGACGTTTCCAGTGAGCGATTTTTCACTAAAATCCTCCTGACAGGCAAGCGGCAGACCAGCTACCTCATTTGCATTTCATTCAGAAGGCCGGCCCAGCAAAACAAAATGACGGACAGCGCTCTCCGGACGCGAGGGGGCTCTGGAACCCTACTGCCTCCGCAGAACGCCGTGAATTCAGCCGGACTAAAACCACTGCCGTACAAAATGCAAGCCCGCATCCACAAGTACCCTCCTGCTATCTGCGGGCACAAACATGTCACGTTTCTGGACGCTCACCCTGTTTAGCTGCTTCCACGGTTTCAGTCACCGCCACAGGCTGCAGACTTCATCCTTGTGGGAACAGAGGCTCTGCCTGCTCGCAGCACAAAGCATGCACCTGCAGGGGGGAGGAGCCCGTGCAGTACAGGAGGTGTAACATTAGTGGTTGGAGCGGAGCAGTAGGTACGTACATTCATGTGCAGATTCTGAGGCGTTACCAGGAAGTTACATAAATCTCCAACTGTCCCAGCTCTAGTCTGCGTAGCTCCCGGTGCACTTTATTTTCATTGTTTTCTGGGACTTGTAGTGCTGTTATTCGTAATTAGAAATGCCAGAATGTAAAGCGAAACAAACAGAACGGATGGAATAGTCATTCTTTACAGCTGAAAGCACTGGATGTATGATTTTAGAGAGCACGCTCACATTCTATATCAATACCGCAGGCTTACTATTATGCATTAATCTCCTTTACTCGCTTAACAGCGAAGAAACATATACGTAAGAATATCTTATAAAAATAAAGTGCAACAGATTTCAGAGAGAACATGAAATAATTACTTAATAACAGGCCCTAGGATTTGTGCGGCCCCTTTATTTTCATTGGAGAAAATATATGTCACAAAATTAGTCATTAATATCCACCGGGATCAAATAAACGGAGGTTCAAGATCTGAATTTTAAAAGTTAATATTATGGTTGTAGCAATACCAGGAGTGAGGCTTACTTTGGAGAAGCCGACCAAGTAAGCTGAATCCAAACATACCTAATGTGGCTGCACGTTCCAAGGATGTAAGGGCACAGATTGGCCCTGGGCCAGACAGGGCAAAGTGCTTTTGTTGCAGGATAGTGCAATCGTAACAAAGGTTATTTACCAGAAAGGTACTGAGGCAGTCAAAGTAAGCAATTCTGCAGGTCTTCAAATGTCATCAATGGGGCTCAATGCCAGAACAACGTTTGGAGTTCCGCCGGCGGTAAAAGCGCAAAAAAATCCCATAGAGTCCTACGGACTCATAACAAATGGGGACTAACAGTACCACCACAACTGTGGATCCGGCGCAAATTGTGCCAGACTGAGTTGTGGTACTGCTAATTGCTTTGGGTGTTATCCCGGCGCAATTACAGCCGGGATACCGCCCAACTCATGATGAGGCCCAATGTCTCCAGAGCTCACCAGGTCCTTACCAGGCTGGACTAATGCAACAGCCTTTTCCTTAATCTGCCTAACTCATCCCTTTGCACCCTTCAACTAATCCAGAATAGGAGTTCAAGACCTATCCTTGGCCTCAACCCCAGCTACCGCACCCCTCTAGCCCTAAAATCTCTCCACTGGCTCCTGGTTGCTGCAAGGCTGAAGTTCAAGACCCTCTGCATCATCCACAAGGCTTTCTGGGGCCTGGGACCCCTCTACATCCAACTCTCTCTCCCTAAATACCTCCCTGCTAGAGCCCTTTGGCCAACTAGCTCTAACTTTCTGCCGATCAGACACTTCTCCAAGCAGAGAATGGGGGTAGATCGCTCTCTCCTCCACAGGTGCCTCCCTCTGGAATGGCCTCCCTGCCCCTCTCAGACTTGAGCCTGATCTCCTTAAGTTCCGGAAGCTTCTCAAGCTAATGTCCCTGTCTGCTTCCTGACCAGCTGCCTGGTTCCTTCAGAGTTCTCCAGGGCACCAGCCCCCCCATTCCAGTCTCCTCAGACCCCCCTCTCAACCTGCACTTGCCCTTCTCCCCCACACTTGCCTGGCTGGGTCTGCACCCTTGTAGCCCTTCCAGCCCCTTACCGCACACTTTGCTCGTGGACCTTTCATCCCCTGCACTCTCTGCTTTCCCCTGTTTCTGTCCAACTCGGCTCCCCTGGCACTTGTTTTTCCTCACAGGCCCTCCACCCTGACTGGCACTTCTCCCCCTCCCAAGCACTTCTCTTACTGCACTTACACGTTCCGAATGTCACAAGGCCTAGTAGGATAGTTTTTGTTTTGTCCTCCCACCCTCTTGTCTTGTTGCGCCTTGAAACACGTGTATATGCACATTATAAATACCCAATAAATAAATAAAAATAAACCATTTTATGTCTCATTGGCAGTTTGAATAAGCTCCCATCTGGTTATTTGCATCCACTTAGTGTTATCTGCTGCTTGCACCCCAGGAGCGAGAAATGAGGCAAAAAACATTTCAGCATATCTGCACAATCTGTATTTTTGTGGTACCTAACCCAGCTTGTCACTCGACGCTTGAGTTAAATAGTTACTGCAGCAGTGGCGCCGCAGGCTCAGATACCACCGAATCCGCTGATATAACAGGTACTTAGGCTTGGTCATCTGGTGCTAGCGGAGTGCTGTGATATTAGCACCAGTACGGGAGCTTGCAGTGTTCCCATGGAACAAAGACCTCCACAGGACGGCGTCAGTTGTGCATAGGCCAATCTTCCACATACCCAATAGTGGTCCATGAGAGTAGCTGTACTCCCTTGAATATCGGGCATGTCGACAGTCATATTGCAGTTCAGATTCACCCCCAGAAACACACTTCTGTTGCTCCTGAAACCTTTTACATATTTGTAGAAAACCAAGTCACATTTATGTTTAGAATCAAACTTTTTCTAACACATGGTATTCGATGAACCATCAATGAAGAGCACCTTCATCAGTAGTGTCCTCATATGTGGTGCAATCATGCACTGTGTCTTTTGCGTGCATTGGCTCTGAAAATAAAAGTTGCTGTATTGACGGTCTGACACCTCACAATATGAATGGAGGAGTTTAACAGAATTATCTCATACCCTGATGCCCGTTTACATTTTTTGCGTATTTATAATACACCAAAAGCCCACAGGAATCAGGGCGCAGGGTGGTGAGAGTGAATTTAGATTTTTCTAAAATTGCAAAAACCTCATGCTCCACATAAAGTGTGACGGGGCACCCCATGGTAATGGTAGATGATTTCGATATGGCAAATGTAGCAGCTGCCAAAGCCTGCTCGCTTGGGAAGTGTCCCTGCATCACAGGGTCCAGAAGACCACTGAAATATGCCAGGGGCATATGTCCCAGTGAGATCCTTTGTGTGAGGAAGGCTGTCATCACCTGGCCTTGGAGTGTGCAAACAAAAATAATTGCAAATCCAAAACTGCTGCATCTGCTTGACTATGGTAGGTTGTGGGGTATTTTGCACTTCTGTAGCCCTGTCTGGAGTTATTTCTCTCCCTGCCGATGATATTATCTGCCCCAGGTATACAACCTCTTGCTGACAATACTGCAATTCAGCCTTGTCCACCTTGTAACCCTTTTTCTGCAAGTAATGTTAAGCATTGTACTGAATCATTGCGACATTGCTCTTCTTTTTTACTACAAACTAGAAGATCGACAAACATAATGTATGATCCATGCTCTCCACTTGTACGTCTCCTGAATCTATTTGTAGCACCCTAAACATGTTGGTGGACCCGCAGTACCCTTGGGGTAAACAAGTGTGTTGGAACCTTTGTACCCTGTAAGTGAACACTGCAAGTGGTTGGGACTCTGGGTGTTGTGGGATAGGGAAACATGCATTTTTGAGATCTAATTCAGTAAAATAGGTGGCTTCCATGGGGACATTACAGAGGATGGTGACAGGGTTGGGGACCACAGGGAATTCTGATAATACAATATTGTTCAACGGATGTAAGTCCTGCACTATCTACCACGTTGACCCTTTTGCTTTTTTAACAGGTGTGACGAATCCCTTGTTGTCGTCACTTCGCCCCTGGAGGGGGACCCCTCACATGTGGCCAGGGAGGTGAGGCCACTATCCGATTGTCTCCATGGGAGTGGTACTCAAAGGGAGGATCCCATAAGAGGGGACCCCCTCTGCGAGAGAAGGGAAGACTATCAAGGGAGAACGCAGTATGTCAACCACCATGCTGCCCTACATTATTCACCACGCAACACAGAAAGGTCCCAATTACCCCCACTCTCTATGTCTCCTCTTTCTTCTGTTAGTTACTTCATGCATAGTAGCCCTGTCTATTCTATATACAATACTGAGACGAGCAAGAGTGAGGAAAGTATGGGAGTAGATGGCTCTACAAGTACTGACACAAAGAAGAGCAGGACAGTGAAGAGCCCTATGCAGAACCAAGACAAACATACTAGGTATCCGAGATTCAAGAGCTGACTTACTATAAAAACTGACACAGTACTTTCCTCAGGGTCAGTCTTGCCCCAGAGGAGCATCAAGCTGGGAAGCAAAGACACGTAAAGAGGAAGCGCTGCAGACCCGGACGCCTGGAGTAGGAAGTTGGCATCTGAAAAGGCAGAGGGGAGCCCAAGCTCACCTAAACACTGGCAAATGCAATGTCCAGTGGCAGGTAGGAAGCCAACATAGTGGTCCAGGTGAGACCTGACGTGCGGGGAGAAACCAGCGCGGCGGAGCCGCGAGAGCAAACCAGTAGAGCCAAGGGGAAGACAGATAAGCTTGCTGGAGTTGCTGACGACTGGAACCCTCGCAGACCAAATAGGAAGGTATGGGGAAGCAGACCGGGAAGGCACTGGGAACCCCTAGAGGCTGTGGTCGGGAGGAAGTTCAGAACCATCTTCCTCATCCCAATGGGACAGAGCAGAGAGACAAAACAGATATATACTGGGTGTGAGAGCACCCCAAAGAAACCAGAAGAGAAATAAGGGCCTGGGATGCGTATGTTGAGAGAATTGGAGAATTGCATATGTTAGACAATGCTTGGCAGGATAGTAAACCGGCCTGATTTATGAGAAATTATAAACCTGAGAAAGGTGTCTGGGACCCACATAGTGAGAAGAGAAGACATGGGGGAGAAAGAGATATCCTTTGGCAAAATTCGGAAGAATACCAAAGGAAAAGAGAAATCTCCTTTGGCAAAATTCAAGAGAAGACCAGAGGAGGGAGGATATATCCTTTGGTAAAAATCAAGAAATCATTGTGATTATTGACGGAGAGCCTAACAAAGGCCTGGTAAAGGGAGGCATTTCCCCCACCTTTGTTGAACTGTAAAGAATTGACTGAGAAGGCCTGTGGAAAGAAGACCCTTCAGCCATATGTGTGGAACTATACAGAAAAGCCTAGTGAGGGCCAGGGGAAGGAGGATATTCCCCCATCATTCACAAGCTGCCTAAAACCATCCAGAAGTAGGGAGCCACTGTTCTGGAATCAGGGTGTAACCTATTCTATAGTTTCTTTTGATGTGTAAGGGACGGAAATAGGTTTGGGACACAGGGCAGTGGACTACTTGATTTTGATGGACGTTCTGACAACATCCTTAGTTTTGTTTGAAGCAGGGAAACCCCTCTTAGTAATAGGGACAGATAGTGTTCTTCCTTATTTTTCTGTTAAATAAACGTTTATGCAAACAAGCATGCCACCTTTGTGTCCTGCATCTAATTCTGCACCCTTACACAGGATAAATAACTGTGTTGAGGGGGCGTGGCTAGCCAGCCATGTAAGAAGCCGGGAAACCCTGAAGCTCCCGCGGATCCGTCTGCACTCATATGAAGCCCGCCGGCTAAATGCAAAGAAACTGACCCAAAAAAGCATGACCAGTAATATGAAGACAGGCAGCACACAACGTGCATGACTGCACCCAAAATCGCACATCCAGGACGAAGAATTCAGACAAAGGAAAGTTGCATGAATCTCGCAGAGGATCACCCAAAATGGCTGCCCTGGAACAAAGGGCTTAATCTGCCTGCAGTCCCGAAAAGAGGAGCGGAGTGCCGACACACAGACGGCACAGCAGGGAGGTGGCACAGACTGTCGGAGGAGAAGCGCGGTCCAGGGCATCCGCACAGAGCTTCACACAGCCCCTGCGATGACTGGGTCATAGAGACTGCGTAGGGGAGAGACGGACAAAGAAAGAATGCAAACTGTTGAGGCACACATCATCAGGGCAAGACGCGAGGTGGAGGAGGCCCCTCCCGCTGACCGACATCCCCCACAACAAGGAGACAGCAAAGCGGAGAACAGCAGATATTATCCGCCGTGTGAAAGGGCACATGACTCACAAGTATGAGAAGAACCTCCCGACGAGCGCATCGTACTTAGAAACCTGCCGGAGGGCGGACACAGCAAGTGCTAAAGGCAGTGGGGGCCGCGAGGGAAGATGAGCCCCATGGCCCGCAATGAGTAGAGCCAACATGGGCAGCACACTCAAGGGGCACCTGGCCCACCCCAAAAAGGAAGATGGAACCTAATAGGAGACACACAGGTGCACCAAAGGGGATATCCCCCCAATGAGAGCCATATCAGGGTCACACCCTGCAAAGTCGCAGAAGGGCACCCTGCAGCCTGCATTATAAGGGGAGCCTGCCTGACATAGTAGCGGCCCCCTGTCCCAACCTGTGGCACGAAACCAAGAGGAATAACATCCTCCCCAGCACTGTGCCGTCCACACTGGAAGCCGCGGAAACACGGGCACGGCGGAGGACCCAGAATTTACCTGGGGATGAGATACTCAGGTGGACATAGGGATGAGAAAAGAGGAACTCCACTAACAGAAGCCACATCACCCCCGGGGCGTAAGCAGCACAGAACAGGGGACCAGCACTAAAGCCCCTCAGAGCAGGCGCCACAGCAGTAAGCCAACAACATCAGTTGGTGGGGCACTGGACCCCAGACAAACGAGAGAATACAGCAGGAAACCCACGGACAAAACACCACAAACGGCAGAAAACACAATCCCTGAGACGCTGGGCAGAAGAGCCCAGAAGCCATCAGCGCACAAAGAAGGGCCTAATATAGAGAAGCATCAACAAGGGGCAGACACCCAGCGCCGCGATAGCAAGATCGCCCGCCCCGGGGGGGGGAATATCCTGTTGGAACTGAACATGAACAGTCAGCACTGTGGAGACCGGGGCTCTTCGTATAGGGGGCCATCACTCCATCGGATATCGAAATGGCATCCAAACTCCCCAAATCAAAGGGGAAGCAGCCCACCATAGAGGAATACACCAGAACACGACAATCAACAAAGGGAGCCAGAAATAAGGAGAGAAACCCACAAACAGACACAGCACCAGCGAGCAGCGAAAAACACATACTGGAGGCAATAGCAGACCTAAAGGCCACATGGGAGACCAAATTAGAAGCAGCCATGGCAAACCTCAAGACGTCACTTGAATTCAAGATTGACGCAGTGCAGGTGGATGTCACCCTCCTGCGACAAGACATAAGAGCGATCGCATAACGCACAAGCGTGTTGGAGAAAGAGGTTCAATCAAACACCGCCACCTGCAAGGCTAACGCCACCGAGGTCCACACACTGTGCCAACAAGTAAGCAACTTGGAAAATAGGGCTGAGGAGGCCGAAGGACGTGCCCGGAGAAACAATATACACATCATTGGGCTTCCGGAAGGTGAAGAAGGAACAAACCCCACTGAATACATAGAAACTATGCTACTGCAAGAAATTGAAGGTGGGGCGGTCACCCAGAGATTCGCGGTGGAGAGAGCCACCGGGCATTGACACGCAGACCGGCGCTAGGTGCCCCGCCAAGGCCTATCCTCGCCAAAATACTAAATTACCGAGATGGAAAGAATCCTAGAGTATTTACGCAAAGAGGGCACAATAACAAGAGCATCCGCAGCCATAACAGCATACCCGGACTACACACTCCAGTTACAAAGACGCCGATTAAACTTTGGAGCGGTTAAGAGGAGACTGCGGGAGGCAAATCTTAAATATATGCTGATGTACCCTGCAAAGTTAAAACATTTTCATAAAAACAAGGCTCTGTTCTTCGAGACCCCAGAATAATCTATGGATTGGTTGGATGCACAGAACAGCCCACAGGAGACAAAGGAACAACGAGCGGGCAAAGACGACAAGTGAAGCAGCTGTCTCCAACTTCGACGTGCTGTATATATAATAACACTGGGACTTGAATATAGATTCATGGAGGTCAGTTAGAAGATAGACTATACATAAGGCGGGCGAATAATACAGCATATTTGATGCGGGAGACACAGAGGTCCCAACTTGCACCCCAGTAGATAGATTAGCTAGGTTGCCAGTAGTGCAGCAACCACCTGTGTGGTTACTAGCACTGAGTAAATCGGGGCAGGACTGGATGCGGGAAGGCCTGAGATCCAGGGATGGAACTGGGCTACAGTTGGGGATAGGGAGGGTGGGGGGAGAGGGGAATGTTGGGGAGTTTGTAGAGGAGTTAATAAGGGAGCGAGTGATGGGACGGCAGGAGGGTGGGGGGGAGTTGGGGAGTTTGCAGTGGTAGTAGGTAGGGAACGAGCTTGTACCATCGGGATGGGAGGACGAGGAGGGAGGGGGAAGGGATGGGAGACAAACGATAATGGGTGACCTTAGAATAATAACCTGGAATGTTAGAGGTCTCAATAGCTACCTGAAGAGGAATAAGGTAATGATGTACCTGAGAAGGCAAAAAGTGGACATAGCCTTATTGCAAGAAACCCACCTAACTAAAGAGAAACAAGAGGTGGTGAAGAAAAAGTGGTGAGGGACCACCATGGGAGCAACGTACTCGGCATACGCCAGGGGAGTACTCATCTGGGTGGCGCCACATGTGCCCTTCCAGATGCTGCAGGCTAAGGTGGAGCCGGATGGGAGAATGGCAGTGATTCGGGGGTTGCTGGAGAATAGAGAACTGTGCATCATAAATACATACGCCCCAAACCAAGATACAATGGCCTATTTCAAGTCACTTTATAGCAAGATCAGTCCCCACATGGGAGGCGCAGTAATATGGGGGGGACTTCAATTGCACATTGAACCCTAAAATGGACAGATCAGACACAAAACTAAACAAGCCCACCCCAGCTGCGAAAACGTTACAAGCCCTGCTGAGGGACGTTGGGCTGGAAGACATATGGAGGCAGCAACACCCGGGAGATAGGTGCTACTCACACTATGCTGCCCCACATGACCTGTACACGAGACTGGATTACATGTTCGCCACCCTGGAACTTGCTGTGGAAATAACGGGTTCTGAATATAAGGTGAGAATATTATCGGACCACTCCCCTCTGGTCCTGGCGTGGCAACATCAGCCCCCCAAAGCCAAGATCCCAACATGGAGGCTTAGAGCTGAGGCATTGAAAGACACAACATTTCAGGAGGACATGAGGGAGGAGATATTAGGGTATTTCGAAAATAACACTGGAAGTGTGGAGTCAGAGGGTAGTCTATGGGAGGCCTTTAAGGTGGTAGTAAGGGGGGATGCCATATCCAAATCCAAATCCAATAGAGCGAGAGCTACAGGAGACTGAAAAGAAACTAGAAGCAATCATGAAAAGAGAGGGCACCTCACAGGAGGATCCCGAACGAGTGAGGCGATTACAACAGGCGCGTGCTGGGCTCTAGGAGAGGTTATGTAATCTGAATTATAAAAAATATATCGAAAGACAACACGCAGGGGGAGACAAACCGGGGAGGCTGCTTGCATGGTTATACAAAAGTGAGACACCAAGATCAGCAAGTAGAGAGATAACGGGGGAGGAGGGCCAGGTCTGGAACACCCAAGAGAGCGTGAACGAGGGATTCCTTAGATTCTACAAACACCTCTAGGAAGACACAGGAGAGACGGCGGAGCAGGAAACTCAGGAGACACTAGAAGACATAGAACTACCTAAGTTGAGTGAGGCAGACAGGGAGAACCTGGATGCTGTAATCACAATAGAGGAATTAGAGGCAGTGGTAACACACCTGCCCACGAGCAAAGCACCTGGGACAGACGGGCTCCCTAGCGAGCTTTATAAAACGTATAGACAGGAGGTGCTCCCCCCATTACTGGCAATGTTCAACGAGGCCTTCGAGAAAGGAAGGCTGCCGGAATCCTTGAGAGAGGCGGTAATTATCCCACTCCTTAAACCCAACAAGCCAAACACAGACTGTGGGCCTCATTAGGACCCTGGCGGATTTCGCGGTGCTAAATGCACCGCGAAGCACGGCGGAAAGCCGTCGATAGCGCCATGGGGGTTGGCGGATTTACCACCCCATGCCGACCTTGGCGGAGCGGTAAATCCCCAATCCCCATTCTGCCCTTCCCCATTCCCATTCTTGCCCCATAGGGTATAATGGGAGTGGGGAAGGAGTTAATTACGCCACCGTAAAATACGGTGGCGTAATTAACAACGAGGTCCCGTAGCGCCATGGTTTTCTCCGCCTGGTAAAACCAGGCGGAAAACGGCGCCATGGCGCTACGGGAACTCGTAGTACGGCGGACGGGTCCGCCGCGATTAGCGCTGGCGGAAACCCACTCCGCCAGGGTCCTAATGAGGCCCTGTGGGTCATACAGACCACTATCCATGTTAAACCAAGACAGCAAAATCCTCACGTCTGTGCTGGCGAATAGCCTTAAGCGGGAAATAAATGAACTCATTCACTCTGATCAAACTGGATACATCCCAGGTAGACACATATCAGATAACCACAGGAGACTCCACCATATCATTCAACAGGCAGAGGGAGATCCTGACGAAATAGCAGTAGTCTCGCTAGACGCAGTGAAAGCCTTCGACTCAGTAAAATGGCCGTGGATGATGGCGGCCTTGAAAGAATACGGGATGGGCCCAGGGTATCTGCGGTGGGTGAAAATGGTGTACAGCTCCCCAATAGATAGGGTCAAAACAGGAGCGATAATCTCAGACAAATGGCAATTTAGCAGAGGTACGAGACAGGGCTGTCCATGGTCCCTGATGCTGTACATCCTAGCTTTAGAACCACTAGCGATCTGCCTGAGACAGCAGTACGAAGAAATAGGGGTCCACACTAGGGGGGGACCGCACCTGATATCATTGTATGCGGAAGATATGCTGTTATACCTGCGGTACCCAGAGGAAAACTTGCAATATGTCCTGGAAGTGATGGAGCGCTACGCAACCCTTTCGGGCATAGGGGTGAACCCCAAAAAATTGTGCTTGTTCCCCCTGGGGAGGTACAGAGGAGTCCCACAAGAGAACTTGCCTATCTTGCAGATAGCCTGGCAGGCCAAAACATTCAGATAACTGGGGATCAACATACATCACACGGCTGAAGATGAGCACAAATATAACACGGAAAGGGCAGTAGAAGGTAGCAAGAACAGCATCGGGTTCTGGGCGAAGCACCCCTAGCAATGATGGGGAGGGCCACCTTGCTCAAGAGGGTGGTCCTGCAAAGGTTACCACACTTTTTCGCAAATATCCCACTCAGTTTGCCCAAGCGCTTCTTTAGTAAACTCCAGAGCCTATGTAGAGGTTTCCAATGGCACAACTCCAGAAACAGAGTGGCCCTATGGAAATTACAGAATACACATGGCAGAGGGGGCATAAACCTGCCAAACTTCGAGATATACCACCTGGCAGGGCAGCTACAATATGTTGCTAGGTGGCTGTTGGAATACGAGACAGCAGAACCTAGACTGCTGAGGGGGGAATGTGACCCTTACTTTCTAAGAGAACTGATATGGTTACCCAAAACAGAGCTACAGGAACGATCGAGATTGCTGGAACTGGGCTGGTATACATGGCGCAAAGCGTGCCATGCTATGGGAAACCCAACACCATGCTGCCCGCAGGCGCCATTGGTGGCGCTATGCGGGGCGGATGAGCAAATGAGGAAGGGATCCGCAAGCACTGGGAGCCGGTGGGCCTGGCGACCTTGGGAGATATATTGCAAGAGGGGAAGGCACTGGACTTCCAGATGTTAATGGAAGAAACTGGGATACACACGGGGCAATACATCACACATACTAGAATAGTCAAACGTGTAAAGGAAAGGTGGTCTGAAATAACACTAGCAGAAGAACCTGATACTGCCATAGAAACAATGTATGATATTTCAGAGGGAGGGCATGAAATATCCCGGATTTACGAACTGGTGATGTCCAAAGTGGGCAAGGAGCTGCATCAATTGAGACGGGATTGGGAGGAGGAAGCGGGAGAGCCTATGCAAGACGGGCAATGGGAAAGAGCTCAGAGATATCATAAAAAGGTGTCTAAGAACGCAAGGCTGCAGCAGATTCAGTTATATGTCACCCATAGAGCGTACATGACTCCCTGTAAGATTGACAGATTTGGGAGCACAGAAGCACAAAAATGTCCCAAGTGCGGGGAGGTGGATGCCAGGATGATCCACATGTTTTGGGCGTGCCCGGAGGTGGGCAGATTCTGGGAGGAAATCAAGCTACGATTGTCTGAAAAGGGAATCAAGCTAGATGTGGAATCCGTGTGGGCATGCATGATAGGGGGATTCAGCAGACCTCGCAACCTGAGACACATATGCAAACTCAAGGACCTGGCCTACATTCTGGCAAAAAGGAGGATAGCCATGAGCTGGAAAGCAGCCCATAGACCCAGACTAGAGGTATGGTGGAACGATCTTCTGAAATGGGCAGAAGCTGAGACAGCAGCATGGTGTGAGGCAGCCAACAGAGGGGAGGATAATGAAGTGGGACCTCTGACAGCATGAAGACAAATGGTAGCCACATTGTCGGGACGCTCCCAGGCCGATACCAGTGAATGTGATATGTCTGAAAACAGGGAAGGGGATTAACCCCAAGAGAAGGGAAGTCTGAAGGACAGAGATGGAAGCTCGAGTTAAAAAGGGGGTGGGGGGCGGGAAGACAATAATAAATAAGACGCAAATGTATGCTAAAATGTTTGTGTTTGAAAATGTCGGGTGTGATGGTTTTGTTTTGTTTGTTGTAAAAACGAATAAAAATTATTTTTTTTAAAAAAACTGTGTTGCACTGTGATTCTGGTGGCTCTATTATGCCTGGATGCCATAAGGCCACGATGGTGTAATACATTCCCTCCTCTGCCGCCTTAGACTTCACTTGGGGCAAAACTGCACCTGGGCCCCTATGCTTCTTAGCAGCCCTACATTGTGTGGGCCACTGGCCCATAATTGGCTGGGAACCCTTCATAGACTTTCCTGTAAGTGCAACGATAATGTGTTGGCAAGAAGCAGGTGTGTGGTTTCTCTCTGTTTTCCACTATAGAGATTTGAAATACCATTTCCCCCTTGCCTTCGGTGTCCTCGAACAGCCAGTAGTTGAACACATCTCTCAGTCACCGTGTGGGACCAATGCATAAAACTGTGTGCCATTCAAGATCATCCTTGTCCAAACCAGACAGGAGTACAATGTTAGCCTTGGTCATAACTGATTCCAAATGTAATGAGATACTGGTGCATGGCGCCCTGTCCTGCTGGACCGCTGGCCTGAACATAAATTTGGCAGGTATGCACAGAATTCTGGCTATAATCCCTGCCACCTGACCTAATAGGACGGTAACCCCTTAAAGGAACACATCTGGATGGAGTGGTATGCTTCTTCGGGCGATGTGGCCACAGAATGCTTGTATTAGTGCAGCAGCCCTAGTGGGATATATGGCAGGGGTAGAGCACACTATCCCCTTGTCTGAAAATGAAATGGTTATATTTAACTTGCTCATGATGTCTCTACCCATGTGATTAACTTTGGTATCCCATGAATACACTAAAAAGGCTGATAGTTTATGCATGCCTATGGTGACAGGTAAGTCTTCAGTAAAAGGAACCGATTTGACAGCCTCAGAAAACCCTTGTGTGTCCATTATTATGTACGACAATGGGAGAGTCCCCTCCTTAATGAAGGATTTGGTAGCCCCCTTGTTGACCAAAAAATAAAATGTTTGATTCCCTATCTTCACTCCTACTCAGGGTTCCTCTTCCGGGTCCCTCACGGCATGCTGTAAAGAGTAGGACAAATATGGGGGTGGTGGGTTGTTAGCTTTTCTGCCCAACGGGGTGTATCCCGCTTCACCATTGTCAGAGATGCTGTATTCCTCTACAAAAATGTTCCATAGATCTAGAATGCCCTTCCTATTTTTTAGCTGTTTCCCCTTGTAGGTTGATACCAGGTATGTATGCACATGTTCTAATAGGCTCTTATCGTGTGTGCCCTCCTCTGGCCTGGTGTAAACATTTTAACAACAGTTCCCTGAAACCATTCCTTATGATACCTTAAAATCTTCTTTTTATATTGCGAAAAACACCTTGCACATATGGTCCACATGCGTATCCATATTGCTGCAAGGCTCTGGTTGTGCTCAGGATAAAGTCTGTTGACATCGACCTGGTGGCAGTTCGCTTACCAAAACTTCAGAGTAAACACCAATTGCCGGGCCTCGCACCCTACTCTGGAGCTTATAACTGCTCCTTAGTTTAGTTTGTTTATTTGTATAGCACAGCCAAACCCTGGGGTAACTGGGCGCATTCATCTTTTAGAACAGCATGGGTTACAGAAGGTTGCACAAAACAGGACAATACAATAAAATAAATAGCATGAGAGACCGGGTTACAGGATGCTCCATGACAATAGGGAAGCACAAAGTTGACAGTAAGAGGCTGCTCCTTATAGATCTTATTATTGTTGTGAGTGTCTGGCTGTGCTCAGAGCAAGCCCCCCGCGGATGCCACTCCAGCGAGTGTCTCCTTACCAAAACGTCAGACATTCTTGTCTCCAAGGCTCACAACCGAAAAGTGGACACTTTATTTTACACAATTACTACCAATATCTAGCAAAAAACATGCACAATTACTAACAATACCTAGCAATAAACACCTTTATGTACACAATGATGTAGATGTAGATCCCTCCAGCGAGTGTCCTTACCTCGAGACAAGGGTACTGTGAGAAACCTTAGGGTATCCTCACTCCTAACCCCCTTGGATTCTCTTCTGAGGTGGTCAAGGAAAGGCCATCACTCTTGGATCCCGACCCTGTAGGTGGAGAAGTGAAGGAGCATCACCTGGGTGGAAAGTCCTTGGGGATTAGGAGCGGGGTACACCAAGGCGACACATGGTATCGCCCTTTTCCTATCGATGCACAACCTAACATTTCCCGGATCTTAATGGGTTATTGTAAGTCAGCACCCATCCTTTTCCCTCATGTGATGACAGTACTGAGACGAGGAAGAGGCAACCGAGAGTAATGAACACTATGCCATTTCACCACTTTAGTAAATTTAGTACTGGAACGAATAAGATGTGAAGGTCAGGCATGTCCCCGTAATCATGGCCAGTTATGTTTAATTGAGAAAGCACACATGCAGCCTGTTAGTGGGTTGCAGGTGTATAAAATGAGAAGGAGAAAGCAACACAGGGAGAAGTAGCAGGGTTGCCTGTGTGATCAGCAGGGAACCTTGTTGGAGGAGAGGCAAGCTGCTGGAGGGAACTGCTGTGGGACGTTCCGTTGTGTGTAGCATGCCTGGATGCTGGGGACTGCAAAGAGAAGTGGTTTTAGGAAGCGTTGTGTGGCAGCTGGGGCTCTGTGGAGCAGACTGATGGCGGAGAAGGGAGCCATGTGGAGAGGCTGCCCCTTTCAAGAAGCATACACAGGAGTGTCTAAAGGGCAGGAATTGGACTCCTGACAGCAGAAGCTACAGTTTGTGTGCTTTGTGCTGTGGGGAAAACTACTTATTTTTGGGGAAGACCGGTGAGTTTCTATTAGATGAGAATCCTGGTGCACAAATGACTGAACATTTCAATTGTTGTGAAATACTTTGTTTCAGAGTTGTTGCGTATCTCAGAAGAGAACATTTTCGAAGGTCCCCAGACTCAGATCATTTAATTTGTTGAATGTTAAAGCACAAGAATACTTCGTATCAGAGTGGTCGCGTGTCTTAAAGAAGAACGTTTTCGAAAGTCTCTGAGCACTGGGAAGTTCACTTAAAGTAAAACGCATGAATGTTACATATTGGGCTGAATGAAAATGAAACCTTAAGCCAAACCAATGCTTACTGAATATCGAACTGAATAAAAATTTAACAACTAAACAAAGTTACCACACATTGAGCTCAGAAGTTAATGGAACTTTATAATTAAACAAAGTTGTCGCTTCTTGAATTCAGAAATGCATGGAATTGTATAATTAAGAAGAACCACAGCAGGCTGAATTTCAAAGTGAATGGAACTTTCACGTTAAGCCAAGCCACCTCATGTTGAATTCTGAATTCACTGAAAGCTACAAATGCTATGAATATACAGAAGAAAGGAGAATCAAATGAAATCTTGAAGTTAACCCTATTATATGAAGATATGAAGAAAGGAAATCAAACTTTATGGGCCAAGGGAGTAAAGAGAACAGCCAAGATGCCCACGTGTTTGGGATGTTTAAATACAAGTCTTGGGAAAGCGAACCCCGATACTTGAGGAACTACCCTTGTTGTCTTGTTGTCTTGAGGACGGAGTCTCAAGACCCTTATTGTGTTTTGAACTGTGTTCTCCCCGAAGACCCCCCCATCTAGGTGATCCTCCCCTACTGGTCCAGTGAATAGCGATGTGCGTGTTCTGCCACCTGGATGACAGATCTCCGGGGTGAGACACCATCAGGTGACTCACATACCCTTTCTCCATGCAATCTAGCCACAGCTGTTTCACAGGGGAACCCGGAAAGGAAGTCTACATTCCCCATGTCCTTTCCTTTTCGGTGTTCGACAGTGAAACAGTAGGGTTTCCGGTCTAGAAACCATTGCATGACCCGAGGGTTGGAATCTTTGCGTTGGCTAATCCAAACTAGGAGCGAGTAGTCTGTAACAAGTGTGAACTTCCTTCCTAATAGGTAGTGTCTGAGATGGATAATGGCCCACTTGATGGCCAGGGTGTCTAATTCCAGCCTAGAGTAATTTTGTTCAGGTGGGAAAAGCTTGTGACTTGCAAATAAGATGGAGTGTTCTAATCCGTTGCAAACTTGGGACAGAACTACTCCTAACCCTGTAAGGGAGGCATCTGTCTGTAATATAAACTGTTTAGAGACATCTACTACCTTCAGGATTGAGTTTTGGCACAGAGTCTGTTTTAAGGTGATATAACATATATCATCCTCATCATTCCAATGAAGTTTCTGTGGCATTCTTGAGTTTATCTGTCAGCCTAGCTGTTTTGTCCTAAAAGTTGGGGGTAAACCTACGGTAATATCCCATTAACCCGAGAACGGCTCTAAGGTCTCTTTTGGTCTTGGTTGTTGGTGTATCTAGGATGGCTTTTACATTCTCATGTTGGGGCTCTACGTTCCCTTTCCCTACAAAGAAGCCAAGGTATTTTACGGCTGATTGGGCCAATCTGCATTTAGCTGGATTAGCAGCTAGGCCGGCCTCTCTGAGGACGTTCATGACAGTGTAAAGATTGAAGAGATGGTCCTCCCAGGTCTTACTATAAATGACAATATGGTCAATATAAGGTCAACAGAAATCAGACTAGGGCTGCAGGATTTTATCCATGAGGCGTTGAAAAGTGGCTGGTGCTGTGTAAGCCAAAAGGGAGGACTTTGAATTGAAACAGTCATAGGGGCGTTGAAAACACAGTCTTTTCCTTATCTGGCCCATATACTGGAACTTGCCAGTACCCTTTGGTTAAATCTAGGGTGGATAGAAAGGTGGCTGCTCTGAGTTTATCAATTAGATCATTGATGCGTGGCATTGGATAGGCATTGAAAGTCAGAAATGGCATTCACTTGATGGAAATCTATGCAGAACTTCCAGGAACGGTCAGGTTTAGTGACCAACACGATAGGAGAGGACCATGGACTTGAAGAAGGCATGATAATATTGGCTTTGATATTTTGTTAACCTCCTCAATCACTATCTGTTTACGGACTTCTGGGAGTATATATGGTTGTGAATGAACCACTTTACCCGTAGGTGTTCTAATATAGTGGTATGTGCATTTTACTCTTCCTGGTTTGTCTGAGAATAAGTCGGGAAATGAGGTAACTGCAACTTTTAGATCTTCTTGGTGTTGGATAGACAACTCTGGAGGAATTAATTCAAAGTTGTCTATCTTTTCTGGAACCAGACAGGCTAATACTTTGGCATTGGTGGCTGACGGGTTCTCTTTCCACTCTTTCAAGAGATTTACGTGATATAAATGGACCTTCTGTTTCCTGTCCAGTTGGACCACTATATAAGTAAAGATTCCCATTCGTTATAATATCTCATAGGGCCCATGCCACTGTGAGACAAGTTTGTTTTCTGAGATGGGTAAGAGGACCAGTACTTTCTGTCCTACGGAGAATGATCTTAAGCTCACCTTCTTATCTTAAGTGAATTTTTGTTGGCTCCAGGCCTTTTTTCATATGAGTACAGACTAGATCTCAAACCAATTTCATATGTTCTCGCATTCTGGTGGAGGTTTGCGAGATGGGAATGGGTGCCTCTTCTTGTTCTTCCCAGGTTTCCCAGAGCATGTCCAGGACATCTATAGGCTATTTACCATAGAGCAGTTCAAAAGGAGAGAAACCTGTGGAGGCCTGAGGGGTTTTCCTTACTGCAAATAGTGCCCAAGGGATAATTTGGTCCCAGTCTTCCCCGTCCTTATCTACCAATTTTTGTAGAATTAACTTCAGAGTTTTATTGAATCTTTCTTCCAAACCATTGGTTTGGCAATGGTACACAGAAGTTTGCAATATTAGGAATGGAGGCGGGGGCCAGAGAGGTGCCAGCAGGCGGTGCAGGAGGGGGCCGGACAGAGGCAGGATTACATTACCCAGGTTCCCTGGGAAGGGCATTGCAGGGCGCATAGCACGCAGTTGGGATCGGAAATAAAGTTTGCCGCCCGCCTGTGCCAGGTGTGGCGTAATGAGAAGATTACTGCACGGCCGGACACGGCATAGTGTGTGCATGGAGCAGCAGCGGGAGATCTGGGCCCACAGGCGGTGACCGCACGTAGCGTGGGTAACCTCCAGAGCACGACGTGCGAGACAGGAGACCCGGTCAGGCGGCGGTGATGCAGGCTGCTTGGTGTGATCTTTCCGACATGCTCATCAGTGTCCGGGTTGCCTTACGGGGCTCCCGCACCTTCAGTTAAGTTGTTTTGGTGGAACTTGTTGGTCTTTGTTGTTCTTGCAGTCACGCCTGCACATTTTCAGTATGGGTTATGGGCCTTGATACCTGCGCTTTCGTCATAAAGGAATTGGAACATCTATGAAAACTCCTTGTGAAGGGAAACACAGGGTGTTGTGCTCGAAGGATATGAACTAGTGAAATTCTGTGTGAAGGGAAACACAAGGTTGTGAGCTCTGAGGGATTATGTGCTCTAAGGATGTGAACTAGTGAAGTCTGTGTGAAGGAAACACGGTGGTCCATGCTCAAGGGGTGAAGGAGAACATGTTTCACCTCGCAAAACATGCAATTCCATAACACGTATAGCCGCTCCAGCCAGAAGGAGAAGATTGCTTGCTCACTTTATGTATTTGTTGCTTGTCTTTCATGCATCATTTCGCCTATCAGGCCATGAGTGTAGTGTTTATGTTGGGAAGTGATTCCCACGTGAGTCTTCCATTTGTTCTTTGTGTTCATGTTGTTACGCAGGTTACCTGCATATGTATAATGCTCAATGTTGTTAGGCCATTATCATGTGCAAAACTCAGTATCTGCTAAATCACTCATTATATGCTCTTGGGGCATACTGTGTGTAAAGGTTCTGGTGACAGGTTGTTCTATGGGACAGGTGGTGAAGGTATTACTAGAGGACGGATTAGGAGGTATCAAGCAGGGTAGGTGCTCGTAGCTCAATGTATTCCAGGATGTGTTACAAATGTTTCATGTGTATCAAGGTATGTTTGTTCCTAAATCCCCCTACCTATACAATCTGGTTACCCTAACCCTCTTGACGGTGTCCCTAAACTCCCCCTTCCCATTCACAACCTCTCCCGAATCCCTCCTCCCCTCATTGGCTGCCACACAGTCACCTATACATTCTACCATCAGGATCCTGTGCCAACCATGGTGGGAGGGTCGAGTTCATTCGGCTTCTATGCTTTCGGGAGTGGGTGTCGGTACCCTTCCCTCTCGCCTTGACATAATAAGCTGCCACCCAAGCCAAATGGACACAACCACTCCCCCTTTAGCTGAGGTCTTGACGGCCTCACAAGAAATTCAGTCTGAATTAGCTCATGCTAGACAAGAAACCATAGTGTTGAAGGTCCAAGTTCAGGGTCTAGTGGTGCAGGGAATTCCATTACAGGCAGGAAGTGCAGGAGCATCTGGAGGGGCCAGCAGGCATCCCAGGGTGATAGTACAATAACCAAGTAACGCACCGTTGGTCTCCCCAGAGCATTCTGCTGGGGATCCTCTGAAATACATGTCATTTTTGTATCATTGTCGGTTGCATTTTTAATGTAAACCTACAGCTTTTGAGAGTAAGCAGACACGTACCACATTTGTGATTTCTTATTTGACTAGGGATGCAGCAGCCTGGGCCATGTCATTAGTTCAAAAAGATGATCCCATGTTTTATGTTTGGGATTCATTTCTGAGAGAATTTCAGAGGTTATTTGATCGACTGGAACTGTCATTGGCACACGATAAGGAGCTTCTGGCATTAAGCCAGGGAACTCAGGATTTGTTCACTTATGTCACCCAGTTTAATCGCTTGGTGATAGAGACAGAGTGGCCCAGACCCAAGCCAACAGTGTTATTCTATCATAGTCTAGTCTACGGGAGGAGTTGAAGTATGCAATAGCGGAAGTGGAACCGCAACCTACTACTTGCATAGCAATGATTGATTTAGCCTTGCGCCTAGACCATCATCTAAATGAAAGAAAAGGGGAAAAGAAGAAACCAGAGGCCACACCTTTTGTGCGGTTGGATAAGGGAAGAGGGCCCAGACCATCTAAGGGGGAGCCCATGCAGATTGGAAGTGTAAGGGGGCCATTGTCTACGGAAGAAAAGGAAAAGAGGAAGACAGACAATCTTTGTTTATAGTGTGGTCAATCAGGACATTTCATTCAAACTTGTCCCTAACACAGAGGGATACGGGGTCAGATAGGAACAAGGTAGAGGTGGGAAAATGGCAGGCTTGACCTTAGGGGGAACGAAGGTGTGGAGCCGAATCCCCTATGAGTTCCCGAGTTCGGCAGCAAACATAAGGCAGGGTAAAACCCCTCACTTGTACATTGTGGTTACTTTGTTTTTTGCATTTACTAAGCAGGTTGTGTCAGCAATGGTGGACTCAGGGGCCACAGGTAACTTTGTGGACATCACATTAGCGGTATGGTTTGGGCTATCTTTGCAGGACAAGCCAAAGGCAAAGGGAGTACAATCTGTAGACAGATGCCCATTAACATCAGGTCCCATCACAAGACAAACGCAACTAATACGGATGGTGTGTTCATCAGAGCACAAAGAGGAGATTACGTTTGATTTGATAGCGGCTCCTCACTTTGGTCTCATTTTGGGACTACCTTGGCTGGTGAAACATAATCCGGTGATAAACTGGACCAGGCAGGAAGTGACGTTTGATTCTGAGAGGTGTAAAACACATATCCTGGAAGTGACGGGGGATTTCCCTGCTCAGTATATTATGTATGCAGATATTTTGACAAAAGTGGAGCTGAGAACTTGCCTCCACATCAGACATATGACTGCGTCATAGATATGGAACCAGGGGCTAGGTTGCTGTGTAGTCGGATGCACGCCCTCACTGAGGCAGATAATCAACATTTGAGGGGATATCTGGATGACATACTGAAAAAAGGGTTTATACGGCACTCTTCATCACCGGTATCCTCTCCACTATTTTTTGTGCCCACAAAGGAAGGCACGTTGAGGACATGTATTGACTACCGTGCTTTGAATAAGGTGACCATTAAGAACCGGTTCCCTTTGCCTTTAATTTGTCCTTTAAGATCAAGCTAAATCAGCAGTAATCTACACAAAGTTGGATTTAGGTGGGGCTTACCATTTGATCAGGGTAAAGGCTGGTGATAAGTGGAAAACTGCCTTTAGGACTAAGTTTGGCATTTTTGAATATTTAGTTATGCCATTTGGTTTGTGTAATGCCCCAGCGGCTTTCCAACACTGCATGCAAGAAGTACTAAGGGAATTTATTAATGTTAATTTTAAATTGTATATATTGATGACATTTTGATTTAGTCTAGTCTGTAGGAACAGCATGTGGGGCATGTAAAAGCTGTTCTGCAGAGGTTACAGGAACATCAGCTTTATGCTAAACTGGAGAAATTTGTTTTTCATACCAAGAGAGTATAATTTTGGGGGTTTATTCTGACACCTGCAGGCATTACTATGGATAGAAGAAAGGTTCAGGCGGTTACAAAGTGGCCATTTCTTCAGTGTGTAAAGGACATCCAGTCCTTCCTGGGTTTTGGCAATTTCTAGCGGAGATTTAAAAGTAATTTGTTTTGGGAAAATCTATTTTTATTAGCATTTTAGTCATAACAACACCAAACAGTAGTGATACACTCCTTAACACCCCCCTTTTGTTATCCCCCCTAACCCATCTCTCCTATGCCATGCATTCCCGATCGAAACTCACTCCTTAAGTTGGACAGTTTAATGATACTTCCATTCTGAGTACGGGTTCTCGAGGCACACCTGAACACAAGGGTCATACGTTTCTCCCTCAGTCCACCACTGGGGTTGTCCATCCACTGGTATCATCTTCCCGCAATGAGATCACTCTCCCCATCCCTGCTGCCCTCTCTGTTCCTCAGTCCCTCCGATCTGGCCACCCATATTGCTCAAAAAAAGGGAAGCCAGACACGCTCAATGTTAACCCTAGATTCTGCAAAAAGGTTGGTTAGGTACTTCATGTCGTAGATAGCGCGGATCTTGGTCACCCAATCATTCTCCACAGGAATGCACAGGCTTTTTTCACCATTGGGCCAGGCAACACTTTGCGGCCACCAAGATAGTATGAAGCATATGACCCTGTTCCTCCTCACACTCCTCACCCACGCTTACTCCAAAGAGGACAAGCCATGGGGAGACGTCCCATTGAACCCCGCCCACCCCATTAATTCCAGGAGAGGACCTCCTCCCAGTATGTTCTCACCTTAGAACAGCCCCACCACATGTGTATGTAGCTCCCCTATCCTGCCGGCATTTGCATTCGTGCTATCATCACAGGGGAGTAGTGCCACCTATGCAGGAGTTTTAGAGCCTGATGTCTGTATTGGAGTGACCTGGTGGATTGATAGGCCCGCTTACACATTCAGAGCCACAACTCATCCCCAATATCTCCACCCAGGCCTTGCCCCCATTTGACTCTCGAGGAAGGGGGTTCTCTCGGAACTGCTAGCAGAATTAGTTTGTATAGCGCTGCTATCCGCCCTTTAGATCCTGTCAGTGTTATCAAGAATTTCTCAAAATTCGTCAGTTCCCCTTTTAATTGCAGAAAACAAAAAGGCAACAGCCCATGCAGGCCCAAGGCCTTGTGCAGTCCTCCCAGGGTTATAAAAGCATCCCCTACCCATAGTTGACCCGCCCTTCAGAGCCCTGCCTCATACCATGACTGAAATGCCAGTGGTTCCACTATCCCATCCTGGAGCAGAGGCACCTAGATACAACTCAAAGGTGACAGCCATGACGTGAGCCATCTGTTTTCCCCTCCCTCCTGTCACACAGACCACAAAGGCTGCAGGACCGATTGGTGCAAAACTCTGTTGGGGATGCGTGATCTAGGAACCCACAGCCACTCATTCAAGGTGACCGGGGCCAACACCTCATTGTCCATCATTGCCACCCACTGTTTCCCCAAATCTGGGGCAAAGTTGTCTACGAAAACACACAGCTGGGTCACTTTGTAGTACGTTCCAAAGTCTAGGTATCTCACTCCCCCCTCCTCCTTGGGTCGGATTAGTGTTTCATAAGCAATCCTGTGTTTCTTCCCTGCCCAAAGAAACCGCAACACAGTGCACTTTACCTCAAGCAAGAATGACCTGGGCACTGTTAATGGCAACATCTGGAACAGGAATACAAATCGGGGGACAATCACCATCTTGATCGAGGTGAGCCTCGCCATCCAGGACAATCCCAACCCCACCCTTTTCTCCAGGTCTCTCTTCACAACTGCCCATAGGAGGAGAATATTCACGGGAAAGAGGTCCCCCGGACTTTGTGTCAATTGGACCCCAAGGCACCAAAACATCTCTCTCTGCTCCTTGAATGGGAGCCCGTATACATAGTTCCTTTCCTCCTCTGATAGTTTCTGAATGGTGAACGCCACTGATTTCCCCAAATTGACCTTAAAACCCGACACCTTCCCATACTTTTCAAAGCTTTCCAAAACACGGGGAACCGAGTGTGACAGATCAGAGATGTAAAGTAATGCATCTTCTGGAAAAAAGTATTAACTTTCAACGTACCCCACTCACCTCAAACCCTCTAATCTCCCCATTATCCCTAATCGACACTGCCCAGGGATCCAACACTAACGCATAGATCAGTGGGGCCAAAGGACACCCCTGCCGTGTACCCCGGTGCAGAGGAAAGAGCCCTGATTCCGTCGTATTCACCTCTACCCTAGCCGTGGGTTTCGAATACAGGGCCAATAGCCACCCCATCCACCATGGGCCCATTCCCAGAGATACAAAAACCTCCACCATAAAAGCCCAGCTCACCCGGTCAAACGCCTTCTCGGCGTCAAGAGACAATAAAAGCGCCCCCTTTTCCCACACCATCTGGGAGCTTATAACATGGAGAGTTTTATGCATACTGTCCGCCTTTCCTATTCAACACAAAGCCCACCTGATCCGGGTGAATTAATCAGGGGTGGCACGTTTCTAGGCACGTTACCATGATTCTGGCATAGATCTTAGCGTCCGCATTAAGAAGGGATATAGGCCTATACGAGGGACACCCAGCCGGGACGTCTACCACACCCTCCTGCTTCCTCGGGACCAGCAAGCGGTCAATCCTTGTGTATCACTGGTGTGGGGGAGAGAAAAAGGTATAGCCCTCCGCTCCCGGCCATGCCTTACGCCATACATCCACCCAGAAGTGGTCCTGCAGGAGGTCCCTGAATGCAAGATTATCTCTTGTCGGCTCCCTCGGCCTCAGACCCTTTGCTGACCACCAGTCTAGCTGGGGGTCCAGTATCAAATTAAAGCCCCCGCAAGCATCATCGCTCCCTCCCACTCGTCTAGTACCCTGAACACCTGTTGTAGGAGCCCCAACTGTCCAACATTAGGGGCATAGAGGCTGGCGAGAGTGATTCGCGCACCTTCATGCGTACCTTTTATTGCCAGATACCTCCCTCCAAAGCCCCTCCTAATCTCTATCTCCTCCAGACAGAATGACTTACCCAGCAGTATACCCAACCCCTCCTTCTTGGAGATTCTATGAGAGGCCCAGAAATTCCCTATCTCCCTGCCTTTGAGCAGTGACTCCTCCCCCCTCTGGTAGTGTGTTTCCTGCAAGAAGAGGACCGTAAGTTTCTGTTTGCGAAACATATTACTGGTGAGGGATCATTTATTCTGCAAATTCAAAGGCTTTATGTTCAGGGTACCTATTATTGTCTCAGCCAAACCCCTTCTTCACCCTTCGCTCCTTGCTCCTCGTATGCCCAACTTGGCACGCTATCTCCTCATTGAATGGAAAGCATAGAATGTGTTGTCGACCCCCTCTCCCTTGCTCCCAGTCCCCCCACACCCTCTCTCCCTATCCCTCCCGCCCTACCCAAAGATTGAGGCAGCTGTCCCCATCTCCGAGACTTGCCGGGGATGATTGATGAACCAACAGGGGCTCCTCCACTGCCTTGGGTATCATATGTGGCAATTCACCCGCTCTTATCACCTTGAACTAGCAACTGGTCGAGGGGGGGAGACACTCGGACCCCCTGATGTCTGACCTGCGTCTCAAATCACATCTTGCAGAGCCCTACTCCCCCCCCATCACATGCCTTACTCCTGCAGGGCATTCTCCATCCACTCCACAGTTCAGGAACATGAACAAAGTAAACAACATGGGCGGTTGGTCTCTCTTCCGCCAACAAAGAAAGAAGAAAAGGAACATTTCAACAATGAGTCCCCTCTTTGTCAGCCTGGCCTCTGAGGGCCCCTGGAGTTCAAGAGTACCATGGTGAGGGCATTAGAAGACTGTGTAGGTCCATACCTCGCCCCTTCAGGAGTTCTCATCTTGCGCAGGGGGAGTGTTCAGCTTCTGAGTCTTACGACCTCCTTCCCCCCCTACGCTTTCCTCGCAGCAAGTCCAGGCCTCTAATCTAGGAGCAGGGGTCGAGTCCTGTCCACCAAGCTCCGACCAAGGGTTCCCCCGGCTGCCAACTAGATCTTCTGTGATTTTCTGGATGTCTTCCTCTGCCATCAAGTGGTGTCTTTCCCTCTCCCACTCAAACACCAGTGAGAATGGGTAGCCCCACCGGTACCCCACCTCTTTTCCTGCAGCCATTTGGAAAGGGCCCTGCATTTCTTTCATCGCAGCAGCATGTGGGGGTGGAAAGACCTTGGAAAAATAGGCAATTTGGAGTCTCCATAGTTTATTTTCCTGAGCTGTTTCGCTCTCTCGAGTACCCTCCCTTTGTCTCCATAGTAGTGCATGCGTGCTAAGACTGTCCGCAGACCCTTTGCACCGCTACCCGCTCTATGAACTCTGTCTATCATGAGTTTATCGCCAACCTCCATGCTGAGGACCAACCTGAATATATCTTGCACCTCTAGGCCCTCCAGGGTCTCACCCTCAGCCTCCAGCAGCCCAAGGATCCTGAGATTATTCAGTCTCACGCGGTTTTCAATGTCATCCACCTTGAGGTGCACCTCCTCTTTGCAAGATTCCATTTCCATGAAGCGGGCCTACATTTGTGTTTCCAGGAGCCCAGTGGATGTTTGATTTGCCCCCACCCCATCCATTCTGTCTTCCAGCGTGGTCACCTTAGCAGACAGGTCGGCCAGTCTTGCCCCCATGTTCCGTTCTCATCCCCCTAATCTCCTCCAGGATGGTCTGTATATCGGGCCTGATGGAGCCCAACTCTGCAGGTGCCAGTTGAACACTTCCTGCTTCCATCCTGACGTCTTCAGTGTGAAAATGGAATTTCGCCAGGGCCTCCTTCCAACTCATAGGGTGTCTGCTCACTCCTTTGCCCTACTCTATCGGGGGTCAAATGTATAATTTCACCAATCCACCCCTGTCTTATTCGGCACTTGATCTTGTACCCCCAAGTTATGTGCCCTCACAGTTGGACCAGGTGGGGGGGCTGATACCACCAGGAGTATATTGCTACTTGGGTGGAGCTGTCCCCCAGTTTAGTCCCCACGTGGGTGGTGCCTGTACAAGCTCTTTAGTACCTGAGTGGAATTGTCTGCTTTGCCAGCTGTCCATCAACCATCAAGCGGGGGGGATTTGGGGCCCACCCAATGGAGCATGTGCCATGGGGTGTCTCCCCTTCACCCTTTAGAAGGCTCCCCAATCTATATCCCACTGCTGGGGCCGGGGTTGCCTCTAGGGAGGGAGCTCAGGAGCTCAACTCTGGGACCCAGTCTCTCCGACTTCCTCGAGGTCCTCTGTGCATGTCCTGCTTCAGGTCTCAGCGACCTGTCCCTCACTTTGTAGATCAGCTGTGCAGCTATGCCAGCCCTTCGTGACACCCCTTGCCTGTAGGCCTTGGACCTATCACCGTAGCTGCTCCCGTTGGGTTATAGCCCCAAAGTCCTCCTTCAAACGTTGGCAGACATGTGCTGCGTCTAATCAGTGCCCCGCGGGGCCTCCATCTGCTTTTCTATCCCCAGCTCAGTGCGGGGCCCACCGGATCCCAATGGGCGCCAACCCGTTCTTTGTCCCGCTCTACCGTGGTCTGGTCTCCGCTGCATGCGCGCCCTTGAGGGACCTGAATTCCTCTCGCTTCCTCACCTGCTGTTTGTCTTTTCTTTGGGCCTCCGCCGCAGGTCCTCCGTGTCTTGGAAAGTTGCTTGCGAGGCACGCACCTGCCTCAGCGTCACCAGAGCTCCACAGCAGTAAGGGTGGGGCCTCCCACCAAAAGCCGCTGTTAGCCTGAAGCACCACAGGGGTCAGCCTTCCCCGTATTCAGCTGATGAACAGGTGCTCCCTCCGCAGCGTTGCACCGTCTTACCGGGCAGGTCCGGGTCAGTCTCTTCTCCCAGACTCGGGAGCCTGGCTCCTCTGCTCCGTCTTCAGTATGGAGCGTGGCCCGCAGGGACGACCTCAGGATACACCGGGCCAGTTTCTGAAGTGGTCAGGCCATGGCAAGGCTCTTTCTCCACTTCCCCAAGCTTCCACACGTTTGCACACCCGGATCAGAACTCCATGAGCGTATTTGAGAGTTTTAAACACAATGGGCTTCATTATAACTCAGGCGGTCCGGAAATAACTGTGGCGGTAAACCCGCCGCCATCGTTGTTTCCGGACCGCCTGATCCCGACTCCTGCAGGCGAGAGGTGATGTTCCCGCCAGGTCTGACCTGGCTGATTTAACACCGCCCGCCTGCAGGCAGACGAGGAAACACTGGCAGCATTACGAGATGCTGCCGGTGTTTCCATGATCCCCATTCCCATCCAGTCGCATAGGACTCGATGGGAATGGGGATTAACACCATTCCGCCTCCGTGATTCCCGGAAAACCGGGGTTGTAATGCCCCGGTAATTCCGGGAATCACGGAGGCGGAATGGTAATATGAGTCCGGCGGTAACCAGGCGGTTTTACCGCCACGGTTACCGCCGGACTCGTAATGAGGCCCAATATCTCCTTGTTCGTTCCAAGGCTGGGGATGGAGCTTTAGAGTCAGGCAACTATCTTGCCTGCGCCCCCTGGTGGCCTCTCTCTTAATAGTAATATTTCACACATTGTGACACCTATCACACATTTACTTAAGAAGTCAGCACAGTTTGTGTGGGATGAAGAAGCTGAGAAGGCATTTCAGGAGTTAAAGCAAGCATTTACTAGTTCACCTGTGTTAAGACATCCAGTTCGGGAGAAGTTGTTTCAGGTGGAAACGGATGCATCCAATTTGGCCCTGGGCGCAGTGTTGTCCCAGAAAGATCAAGAGGGTATATGGCATCCAGTGGCATATTATTCTCGAAAAGTCATGGGGCGTGAACAGAATTATTCCATTACTAAGAGTTGTTGGCTATTAGAGCAGAGTTTCTGGAATGGAGTCATTATTTGCTGGGGGCCAGACATCAGGTAACGGTAGTAACAGATCACTTTAGGACAGCACACACTCTTAGTCCAAGACAACTGAGATGGTCTCAGTAATTTAATGAGTTTCTTTTTTGTGGTGATCTTTAGGCCTGGGAAAAGGAATGGGAAAGCGGATGTACTCCCCAGGCAGCAACATTTGGAGAGTGGTTATAGAGGTAAAAGCTATTATTCCTCCCGAAAAGATCATTGGGGCAGTAACCAAGGATTAGTTAGAACAGATATGCTAGAGTATGAAGAGTAAGGAGTTACAAGACTGGGTGGCCAGTCATATGTCCCGGACAGTGTGGGAGGGTCTTCAATATCATGCAGGACTGTTATACTTACCCACTAAGGTATTGCAAAGGAAGGCCCTGTTCTGCTGTCACAAATCCCCTTTGGCTGGACATTCTGGGGAGTGTAAGAATAAGTGTATGTTGGAGAAATAATTTTGGTTGTCTTATGTGTAGAAAGATTTACATGTGTAGATTCAGAAATGTCAGACTTGTATGCGGTGTAAGGCAGACCATTCTAAGAAAATGGGACTGTTACAACCATTGCCTACTCCAGAAAGGCCATGGACACATATCTCGATGGATTTTATTACAGACCTTCCAAATTATAAAAATTGTGACACAATGTGGGTGGAAGTGAATTACTTGTCCAATCAATCAGGCCCATTTCATACCCTGCATAGGGATCCCTGTGGTGTCAGTTGGCTGAATTATTTTTGCAATATATTGTGAAGTTACATGGGTTGCCAAGAAGCATTGTATCGGACAGCGGAGCACAGTTCACTTCAAGCTTTGTGCATTGTCCACCAGTTACCACCCCCAAATGGATGGGCAGACAGAGAGGGTCAACCAGACACTGGAGCAATGAATTCAGTGTTATTTGGGGGATGGCATGTCTTTATGGGTGTGAGCCTTGTGGTTGGCAGAATTCACTTATAATAACACAGAACATGCATCCTTGGGTATGTCACCCAGCAAGTGTATTTATGGGCAGCAGCAGAATATGATCCCGGAAAATGTGCCTGAAGCAACTCACCTTCCGGCTCTGCATGAGCGTCAAAAGCTGCTTCTTGACATTAGGTGAAAGGCTCGACAAAATCTGGGGGAGGCTAAAGTAGCGTATAAGGTTCAAGCGGATAAGAAACATCAGGAAACACCCAGGTCAAGGTGAGAGATAGAGTATGGTTGTCCACTCGCAATTTATAACTAGTGGGTCAGCACAAATTTGCACCTCATTTTATTGGACCTTATGAAATTGAGAAATGTGTATCGCAACCAGCAATGCGGTTAAAATTGCCTGATAACTAGAAAGTACATCTGGTGTTCCATGTGTCTTTGCTTAAACCCGCATCTCCAGGGGTCCGAACCAAGAGACCACCGGCAGTCATGAAGAATGGACAAGTGGAGAATGAAGTAAAATGGATTCTGGACTCCAAACGGAGGCAGCAACGTTTGCGGTATCTGGTGAAGTGGCAGGGTTATGGGCTGGAAGAGTGTTTGTGGGAACCAGAGGAGTCAGTGCATGCACCACTGTTGGTCAGACACTTTCACAAAAGAAACCCGGATTTGCCAAGTCCCACAGGAGTGCCTGTGCGAGGAATTACTGCCAGGATTGGAGGCTGGGGCCAGAGAGGTACCAGCATGAGGTGCAGGAGGGGGCCGGACAGAGGCAGGACTGCATTACCCAGGTTCCCTGGGAAGGGCGTCGTAGGGCGCACAGCACACAGCTGTGATTGGAAATAAAGTTTGCTGCCCGCCCGTGCTAGGTGCAGCTTATTGAGAAGATTACGGCACGGGCGGACGCAGCGTGATGTGTGCATGGAGCAGCAGCAAGAGACCTGGGTCTAGAGGCAGTGATGTTGTGTAGCGTGGGGTAACTTCCAGAGTACAAAGCACAAGACAAAAGACCCGGGCGAGGCAGCGGTGATGCTGGCTGCTTGGTGTGATCTTTCCGACCTACTCATCAGTGTCTGGGTTGCATTTCAGGGATCCCAGACCTTCAGTTAAGTGGTTTTACTGCAACTTGCTGGTCTTTTTTGTTCTTGCCAGTCACGCATGCACGTTTTCAGTATGGATTATGGGCCTTGATACCTGCGCTTTTGGCATTAAGGAATTGGAACGCCTATGAAAACTCCTTTTGAAGGGAAACACAGGGTTTTGCACTCGAAGGATCTGAACTAGTGAAATTCTGTGTGAAGGGAAACACAGGGTTGTGAGCTCTGAGGGATTATGTGCTCTAAGGATATGAACTAGTGAAGTCTGTGTGAAGGAAACACGTGGTCCATGCTCAAGGAGTGAAGGAGAACATGTTTCACCTCGCAAAACATGCAAGACCGTAACACGTGTAGGCGCTCCAAGAAAAAAGGACAAGATTGCTTGCTCGCTTTATGTATTTTTTGCTTGTCTTTCATGCATCATTTCGCCAAATCAGGCCATGAGTGTAGTGTTTATGTTGGGAAGCGAATCCCACGGGTGTCTTCCATTTGTTCTTTGTGTTCATGTTGTTACGCAGGTTACCTGCATATGTATCATACTCAATGTTGCTAGGCCATTATCATGTGCAAGACTCAGTATATGCTAAATCCCTCATTATATGCTCTAGGGGCATACTGTGTGTAAAGGTTCTGGTGACATATATTCTATGGGACAGGTGGTGATGGTATTACTAGAGGACGGATTAGGAGGTATCAAGTAGGGTAGGTGCTCGTGGGTCAGGTATTCCAGGATGTGTTACAAATGTTTCATGTGTATCAAGATATGTTTGTTCCTAAATCCCCCTACCTATTCAATCTGGTTAGCCTAACCCTCTTTCCAGTGTTCCTAAACTCCCCCGTCCCTTCCCATCAACAACCTCTCCCTAATCCCTCCTCCACCCATTGGCTGCCACATGGTCACCTGCACGTTCTACCATCAGGAACCCGCGCCAACCACGGTGGGAGGGTCAAGTTCATTCGTCTTATGAGGTTTTGGGAGTGGGTGTTGGTACCCTTCCCTCTCACCTTGACATGCAAGATGGTAATATGGAGTAGCTTTTTGACTTCTGCCGTAAGCATACGCATAAAATTCGAACCCTGGTCAGTTAGTATTTCCTGGGGAATTCCGACCCTGGAAAAATACCGTAGAAGGTGTTTAAGGATTTGCTGTGTGGTATTATTTCGCATTGGGTAGGCTTCTGGATATCGGGTCGCATAGTCCACAATCATAAGGACATATTTGTTGCCTGATCTGGATGTTTGTAAAGGCCCAATTATGTCCATCACGATTCTTAAAAAAGGGACTTCTATGATTGCCAACGGGTTCAGAGGGGCAGGTAATGGGATGTGCGTGCTGTTCTTTTCACATATTTCGCATGTTTTTATAAAGGTCTTTATATTGGGGTGAATACCTGGCCAGTAAAACTTCCCACTAATATGTGCCTGGGTTTTTGATTGCCCTAAGTGCTCCCCGGGAAGATGGGAATGTGCAATCTACAGCACAACCTTACGGTGGCTCTTGGGGATGACCAACTGGGTCTTTATTAAGCCTTCCGTAGATGTTTCTCTTCTATAAAGTAATCCTTGTTCTAAGAAGAAAAAAAGAGCTTCTTTTCTCTGTGCCTTCCCTTTCCGGAATAGCTTGTAGAAAAGCTTCAGCGAGAGCTGGATCCTTTCGCTGGCAAAGGCTACGTCGGGATAGATGGGTAGGCTCTTCTCCCTTCCTTTCTTCAGTGTTAAAAATCAGTGTTAAAAGGTTTAACAGCAACCCCAAAGCCTAAGGTAACTCTTTCTGTTTCGTCTGGTTTGCTTTCTTTAAATTGTGGAAATAGAAGCCTTTCCGAAATTCCTTGAGCAATTTGATCTCCACGATGTACTTCAAAGGGGATCTCACCATCATTCTGTAAGAGAACATTTACATCTCCCTGCAAAAATGTCTATAGCGAACTTCAACGCTAGGCCAGATTTTGGGGCCAATTTTATGTAACACCTCAGAGGGGTTATTAAACCAATTCTGTAGAAATCATTCCTCTTTTCCCAGAGGGGGGGTTGGGGGGGATACTAGCTTCCCTACTGCGAAAGATATCAAAACCTATCGATTCCTTGGTGGCAACAGATGGGTTAGAAGCTCTCTGACTAAATTCTTGAAATTGTAGGGTTCTCCAATTAGTTTCAATTGAGTCACATCCCATTTCTGACACCATATGTAAGGAACTCATGGTGGCAACAGTAAAGACAGACACAAGTGATCATTGTTCAAGGGTGTTTATTAAACTGTATCAATGGGTGAGAAGTAAGCCTAATCTGAACGTAATTCTAAGATGGGACCATCAAATAATAATAAGGCAGTACTAGTCAAATAAAAACAGCATATACTAAAAAACCTATTGCCAATCCTTACTGCTAAGTTACAAAATAGTGTGGGATAATGTTCACCTGAAAAGAAACAAGTGTTCACAAAATGATAAATCAGGATGATATAGTTGGGGTCTCCCTTCCCCATGTTTTTAGCACAGGGCAAGGCGGGACTCCTGAGCACAACACACACCTGGGCTTCTTCAACACAAGGTTACAGTTCTTTTCAGCGATATCAGGACCTTCTGTGGCCAAGTCTCTTTCATACAATGTCTCTTGCCTCTGAGACCCTGATGTGTCAACAATAACAGAACAAAAGTTCCTTTTCGTAATCTTTTACATTGGGTGATGACTCTTTGCCCCTGGATCCCCATCTACTGGGCTCCGATACTTTTTTAAATGTTAACCTCCCTCAGTGTTACGCTCACCTGGTCTCTGCGGGGACATTGGGGCATGGTTGCAGCCCGCCCTGTAACTGGCTCCCCTTGGTCAGGCTTCTTCCCCTGCTCTTGTGTTGTGGACTGCGCTGGTTGTTGGCACTGCCCCTGTTTAATTATGATGGCGAGCTTTCCGTCCTCATTCTCACTGCAGGGGCGTTTTAGATAGACTGAGTTTCTTCACTGGTCCATGTGCATGGCTGCCCAGACCGGCTGTGGCTGAACCACTCCAAGGGTAAGTACCCTTTCAATAATGATTATTGTCCGTATTCTTTTGTAATGTCTTTCCTTAATTATTGTCTGTATCTTTTGGAATGTCTTTCCTTATCCCCAATAGGTGATATAAAGCCCAGCGGTAGTTGCGGTGCAAGAAGCGAGCCCCAATGGAAGAAAAGGGAGTTCACGATGTCCCAATAGGTGGTAAGTTTGGTTTTAAGGTCAAGCGTGAGGATTGGTCTAAGCGCGACCTTAGCGTAATGTCTTTATCGCTTTTATAACCTTCTTTTGTCTTTTTCTCTTGCAGGGATTGTCTGGCGATGTCGGACTGGAATGCGTTATCCAAAGATCTGCCGGCGGGTGAAGGATGTCTGGATATGCAATGATGCTGGCCGAAAGTGGACTCCCGAGTAAGTGTTGTGGCTAGGAGCCAGAATCAGGTAAGGATGCGCTCTGATTGCGGTTGGTGCTGGAATCAGGTAAGGATGCGCTCCAACTGCGGTTGCTGCTGTAATCAGGTAAGGATGCACTCCGACTGTGGTTGCTGCTGGAATCAGGTAATGATGCACCCGACTGCAGTTGCTGCTGGAATCAGGTAAGGATGCGCTCTGACTGCGGTTGCTGCTGGAATCAGGTAAGGATGCGCCCCGACTGCAGTTACTGCTGGAATCAGGTAAGGATGCGCTCTGACTGCGGTTGCTGCTGGAATCAGTTAAGGATGTGCCCCAACTGCGGTTGCTGCTGGAATCAGGTAAGGATGTGCTCCGACTGTGGTTGCTCCTGGAATCAGGTAAGGATGTGCTTCAGGCGGCGGTGAGCGTTACGCTGCTATAAGCAGACTAACACAAATCGCTTGCATGCGGGCGGGGCAGGCTTAAATAGTCTTGTCCCAGCCACGCCCATTTGTTCTGACTTGTGGACCCACCCGGCCACTCCTAGAGGATGCTGCCCATGTGGCCCAATTGACTCCTATGGCCACGCCCGACCTGGAGGCACGTGGAGGCCCTTCAGGGGAAAAAACAGCACGTGCACCAGAATAAAAGTGTGCAGATCACACTTACTCATGAGCCTGGTGCCAAAGGCACCAGGACTGGGTCCAACTGGACCTTTTATGTAGTGGAGCTTGTGGTTCTTGCCCAGTGGCCATGACAGCACTCCCCCTCAAGGCCCCTCTCACGGGTGCTCTTCCTCCTGGTCCTGGCTTGGAGGAGTTATTGCGATGGAATTGTCTGATTAGTCGATGAGCATGGACAAATTCACTAGGTTCCCATGTACGGTCTTGAGGTCCATAACCTTTCCAGTCTATAAGGTAGTACAGTTTAGATTACACTATCTTGAAATCCAGAATAGTCTTGACCTCGTATTCCGGTTCTCCTTCTATGATATCGGGCTTGGGTGGTGCCTCAATCGAGTACCTGGTTTCATTGGTTTCAAGAGAGAAACATGGAACAGTAAATCCAATTTCATAGCAGCAGGGTTAATTATGGCTTTGATGGGACAAGGTCCCAGGTACCTGGGACGGAAGGCTCGTGGTCCTTTCAAGGGAATGTTCTTGGATGCCAACCAAACTTTATCCCCAACCTGATAATGTGGAGCCTCTCTTCGGTGTCGATCTGCAAATTAGTTCTGTTGTTCTTTGGCTCTGGTCAGATTTTCAGCTGCTTCTTTAAAGGTTCGAGTGATAGTTTTGTGCAAGGTTATAACTGCTGGCATTTCTAATTTGTCAAGTGAATCAAAAGTGGATGTTCGAGGATGTCAACCATGCACTGTGTAGAATGGGGTCTGTTTCCAGGACTCCTCAGTTTGTTGTAACATACACCTCAGTTATTGCTCCAAGGGCCGGTTGGTCCATTCGGTTTGGCCATCGGTTTCGGGATGATGACTGGTGGATAACCGGAGATCAATTTTGGCTATTTAGCAGCACCTCCTCCAGAGTGCTGAGACGAATTGTGTTCCGCGAGCTGAGATGCAATGGGAAGACCCTTCAAAGGAATAAAATGGGCCATCTTGGAGAATGAGTCTACAATAACCAGAATCGTGTTAAATGCGTTACAGGGAGGGAGATCGATGATAAAGTCCATAGACAGCGAATGCCATGGTGCTGTTGGTACAGTCAAGGGACGTAGTAACCCTGCTGGACTTAACTTCTGAGATTTGTGTTGCGCGCAGACACCAAAGGTTGCAATGAATTGGGCAATGTCTTTTCTCCAGGTTGGCCAACAATAGCCCTTTTGTATTTTAGCTCGAGTCTTGCCAATCCCTGGGTGTCCTTCCACTAATGATTCATGGTAGTTTGCTGTTATCTGGTCTTGTAATTTCTTGTCCTGAATATATAGTTTCCCTTCAAAATAGGGTAGATCATTTTTGATGGTGTATTGGTCTCCTCTAGCTAGCCACTCCTGTTGTGCTGTATGGTTCATCCAAGATTGGAGATCGGTTTTCAAGTCCTCCAAACAGGCGGTTGCAACGATTTGGTTTCGGATCCGTTCTTCAGGAATGATGGCCACAGGCTCAGATGTGGTGAAAGCTTCTTTGTCTTCACCCAGGTGTCACAGAGTGTCTGCTTTCCCATTGCATACTCCTGGTCTGTAAGTAATGACAAAATCGTATTCTGCAAAGAAGAGAGCCCAGCAAAGCTGGCGTGAGGATTGGGCCTTGGCAGTCTTCAAGTATTGTAGATTACGGTGATCTGTGATAACTGTGACCGTGTGTCTTTCTCCCAGAAGATAGTGTCTCCATGTTTTGAAGGCTCCCTTAATCGCTAGCAGTTCCTTGTCAGTGATTGCATAGTTCAATTCAGGTGCAGAAAACGTACGGGACCAAAATGCTATGGGATGTAATTGCCCCATGGCAGGGTCCTTTTGCGACAATACCACTCCCATGGCTACGTTGGAGGTTTCTGTTTCGACCACGTATGGCAGGTCTGGTCGAGGGTGTCGAAGAACTGGTGCTGTGGTGAAGGCAAGTTTCAGCTCCTGGAAGGCATTCTCCGCTTCGGGAGACCAGAAGAATTTCTTATTTTTTAACAGTAGGGAGGTAATTGGATGAACTATTTGCGAAAACCTTGGAATAAACTGACGATACAAATTGGCAAATCTGAGCACACTCTGTACTCCTTTTGTGGATGTTGGTGATGGCCATTGAAGGATAGCATCCACCTTGCGTGTGTCCATGTGTAACCCTCATGGTTTGAGCATGAAGCCCAAAAATGCAACTTCTGTAACATGGAAGAAACGCTTTTCTAATTTGGCAAACAGCTGATGCCGTCGAAGCTTTTCCAAAACTGCTCTTACATGGCCGACGTGGTCCTCCTTGGAAGCCAAGTAAATAAGAATGTCATCTATGTAGACGAGTGCGCAAACATCCAATAATTCATGAAGCACATCGTTCATAAAGAATTGAAATGCCGTTGGGGCATTACATAATCCAAAAGGCATGACCTGATACTCGAAAAGCCCATATTTGGTTCAGAATACCGTCTTCCACTCGTCTCCCTTTTTAGCTCTCACAAGCTGATAGGCTCCTCGTAGGTCCAGTTTTGTGTTAATTTGAGCATTCTTCACCTGATCTAGAAGCTCTGCGATGAGTGGCAGGGGGTATCTGTTCTTTACTGTGATTTGGTTAAGTCCTCTAGAATCTATACAAGTTCTTAAGTCGCCCTCTTTCTTTGGTATGAAAAAGAGAGCAGAGGAGACAGGGGACTTAGATGGGCAGATGAAGCCGTTAGCTAGGTACTGATCCAGATAAGATTTCAGATGCTGGTTTTCTTGCTCCATTAGAGCGTAAATTCGACTGCAGGGAATTTGTGCTCCGGACACCAGATCGATCTGGCAGTCGTAAGGTCTGTGTGGAGGCAGGCTGTTCGCTTGCTCCTTCTGGAACACATCCTGGTAATCCAGATATTCAGTGGGTAGGGAACCAGAGAGCCCCAGGATAGATTTTGCCTTGAGTTCCTGGTTCTTCACATTTTTGTGGTAGCAGATGTTAGCACATTCTTGAGGGAAGGTCAACACTTGTTTTCGCCAGTTGATCCTAGGGTTGTGGGTTTCCAGCCAAGGCATTCCTAAGATCATCTGGAACTGGGGAGCTCCAATGATATCGAAAGAGATGTCTTCCCGATGACCATCCTGACACATCAGCATGACTTTTTTTGGTATGTTGCGTCAGTGGGCCGGATGACAACTGAGAACCATCCACTGCTGTGACGTTTTCCAAATTTAGCTTTTGCTGGAGAGGAAGGGCTATTCATGCAGCCAGACCTTGATCAATATACTTTCCCACCATTCTGCTATCAATATATGCCTCCAAGGTATGTACCTTTGATGGTTGTTGGTGGTTGACCAAAAGTACCGGGATGACCAGATGTGAGGTCTGTACAGATTCCTTCTTTTCGCTCAACAAGTGGACCCCTACACTTGTAGGACGTGTAGTTTTCCGGATTTTGTTCCTTTTCATCGTTGCCATTGTCCGTTGCACCCACTATCTTCTTGGGGGGTTTTACCGGGCATTCCCGGAGGGAATGTCCAGCTCTTCTGCAATATAAACAGTGTTGTTGTTGTCTTCTTTTTTCTCTCTCAGCCTTCGAGATAGGACTCTGTAATACCCCAATCTGGATTGGTTCGGTTTGTTCGTGGGTTTTGGTTTGGTTGTCCCAGGGTCACATATAGACTGACCTCTCTTCAGTTCTTGTGCCATCCATTTTTCGATTCTGCAACCTATGGTCAAGCTGCACAGTCAGGTTGATGTATTCCGCACAGCCCTCAGGAGGATTGACCACTTGGTCTAGAACATCCTTTAGTTCCCCACGCAATCCCTGATAAAAGAGTGCGGTCCTCTTCTCTTCTGGCCAATTTGCCTGTGCTACGAGACGATTAGAAGTAGTGATATAGGTCTAGGTCAGCAGATCTTGGTTTCCCTGCCTGAGTGACAATAGTTCATTGTCCAGGGCTTGTCCTTGAGTGTGCCTAGCAAACAATTTTTCCATCTCCCGCTGGAATTCCCCAAAGTTTCGGAGTAGAGGGTCATCCTGGTTTACTAATGGTATCGACCAGTCCGCTGCACTGCCTCCTAAATATGAAAGAACAAAGGCAACTCTTGCGCTTTCGTTAGGAAAAGCCCCAGGTCGGCACAAAAAGTGGAGGCGACATTGGTTCATGAATATAGCATACTTATTGGGGTCGCCGGTAAAGCGTTCGGGTGGAGCCAGTGGCACTGCACCTGGAAGCACCACTTGAACTGGTGGTGATGGCTGCGGCATAGGAGGATGGGCAAGCCCAGGTAATGGAACCTGGCCTCTGTGGGTCTGAGGCATTTGTTTTACCAAGTCGTCAGTTCGTTCTCGAGCTACAATAAGGTCCCTTATTAAGACATTGGTTTCTTGTCTGGAGGCATGAACTTCTGCCTGTAGTTCCCCCAGTAGTTGGGCCAACTGGTCTGTTTCCGAGGTTTCCATAACGCCCAGGCAGAGATTCGGAGAGGCTTTGCGTTCTGTTACGCTGACCTGGTCTCCTCAGGGACGTTGGGGTGCGGTTGCAGCCCTCCCTGGAACTGGTTCCCCTTGGTCAAGCCTCTTCCCCTGCTCTTGTGTTGTGGACTGCGCTGGTTGTTGGCACTGCCCCTGTTTAATTATGATGGCAAGCTCTCCGTCCTGATTCTCACTGTAGGGGTGCTTTAGATAGACCACGTTTCGTCACTGGTCCTTTTGCGTGGCAGCCCAGACTGGCTGTGGCTGAATCACTCCAAGGGTAAGTATCCTTTCAATAATGATTATTGTCTGGATTCTTTTGTAATGTCTTTCCTTGATTATTGTCTGTATCTTTTGTAATGTCTTTCCTTAGCCCCAATAGGTGATATGAGGCCCAGCGGTAGTTGCGGTGCAAGAAGCGAGCCCCAATGGAACAAAAGGGAGTTCACAATGTCCCAATAGGTGGTAAGTTTGGTTTTAAGGTCAAGCGTGAGGATGGGTCTAAGCGCGACCTTAGCGTAATGTCTTTATCGCTTTTCTAACCTTGTTTTGTCTTTTTCTCTTGCAAGGATTGTCTGGCGATGTCGGACTGGAATGCGTTATCCGAAGATCTGCCGGCGGGTGAAGGATGCCTGGATCTGCGATGATGCTGGCCGAAAGTGGTCTCCCGAGTAAGTGTTGTGGCTGGGAGCCGGAATCAGGTAAGGATGCGCTCTGACTGCGGTCGCTGCTGGAATCAGGTAGGGATGTGCTCCGACTGCAGTTGCTGCTGGAATCAGGTAAGGATGCACTCTGACTGTGGTTGCGTATGGAATCAGGTAAAGATGCGCCCCGACTGCGGTTGCTGCTGGAATCAGGTAAGGATGCGCTCCGACTGCGGTTGCTGTTGGAATCAGTTAAGGATGCGCCACAACTGCGGTTGCTGCTGGAATCAGGTAAGGATGTGCCTGACTGCGGTTGCTGCTGGAATCAGGTAAGGATGCGCTCCAACTGCGGTTGCTGCTGGAATCAGGTAAGGATGCGCTTCAGGCAGTGGTGAGCGTTGCACTTCTATAAGAAGACTAACGCGAAGTGCTTGCATGCGGGCAGGGCAGGCTTAAATAGCCTGGTCCCGGCCACGCCCATTTGTTCTGACTCATGGGCCCACCCTGCCACCCCTAGAGGATGCTGCACGTGCAGCCCAATTGACTCCTATGGCCATGCCTGACCTGGAGGCACGTGGAGGCCCTGCAGGGGAAAAAACAATACGTGCACCAGAATAAAAGTGTGCAGAGCACACTTACTCATGAGCCTGGCGCCAAAGGTGCCAGGACTGTGTCCAACTGGACCTTTTATGTCGTGGAGCCTGTGGTTCTTGCCCAGTAGCCATGACACTCAGTCGGGTTCACTATGGCCGGATACACAGTTCAGTTTGCTTTATCATAATGCAGGACTCCCTTCCCTTAGCCTTACTCCTGGCATCCCTCCGTCGGGTTCACATAGTCGTTCTAACACAGGTAAGGATTTTATCATCTCATCAGAAAACAGGGTTCCCTTCGCCTAGCTTTCATTCGGCATCCCTCTGTCGGGTTCACACTTGCCACAGTTCACAGGAAAATCACTCTAGACCCTGTAGGTTCACTTCTTACCTAAGTCTGGGTCTAAGCCCCCAGTCAGGCTTTCCTTAAAGCCCCCAGCCAGGCTTTCCTTACAGCCCCCAGCCAGACTTCACGCAGTTCTATTAACACAATTTTCTCAGGGTTGATACTGGTCACCCTAATTCGTAGGCATCCCTCAGTCCATTCCTTCTTCAAGGTTAGCCTCCCTCCGTTGGGTTTACTATGGCCAGACATGGTTCACTTTGCTTTCTCTCAATGCGGGATTCACTTCCCTTAGCTTTCTTCTTTACAACATGTCAAAGACTTTCGATTGTACAAGGGGTTTTACTCGACCCTTGTATGACCACTTTTACACTCTGCATGAGGCTCTCCTAGGGCCTCCTGGTTTTTGCAGTTTATTCAAAAGGGGCCCAGCCAGAGTCTTTCGAATGAGCACCCACGTGGCACCGGACCACTCTGCAGCTGGCCTTTCCCTAGGCTTTCATAAGCTTTTAGTAACACATAAGTCCGTTGTTCATAAATCCTATCGGTTTTCCCTCCGACTCACCGGCTGTGCTGAACTCTTCAGTGTTTCTTGTCTCTGGAGTCAAGGACGGTACCACGGTAGCAAGCGCGTCTCCCCGGCCTTGGTTATCAGTATGGGAGGGCTCAGTGCACCGTTGACATCTGTTTCAACACACACCAGCTGTAGTTCCCGGTCTTATGATTCCTTTCAGGGAGGTCTCTCAGGTTTGGGTCAAAAAGGGCAAGGGCACTTCCCTCCTTGTCGTCCTCCCAGGTCTCGCTGCCTTTCTCCTCCGTTTGAACTGCCGTCCTGGAATATCTGCTTCCTCGTGCAGTTGACCTTGTTCAAAGTGTGCTCTCGTGCCCCGCCTTTTATCCCAGTGGGGGAGGGAACGGGCCATCAGGTGTGTGTAGTTATTTTCAATTGCCTGACTCTGCCTGACTCGTGTGTAGGGACATGCCAGGTAAATGGCTCTGGTGTTAGTCCGTTGTCTTTCACGGTGTGCGAAAGTGTTCATGTTGGGAAAAGGGGTGGGGTAGAGCTTCTAAATATCCCCTACGGGGTAGTATGGGGAAAAGGTGTTTTTGTTATGTTCTGTTACTTTGCATTTATATAGTGCCTTATGTACCATTGGTATGATCTCAAGGCGCTGGTAGGTTGAACACCCTCGGGAACCGTAGTTCAAGTCAGTAGAGAGAGAGAGAGAGAGAGAAAAAAGGTGCGTGTGAGCACCGGATATGTGTGCAGCAGGTGCAGGGTACCGTGTCTCATCCGTCCCACTTCCACTCCCCGAAGAGCCCCCATACAGGTTATCCTCCCCCACTGGTCCACTCCCAGGAACTGGATCCAATGGCGATGGCTGTGTCCTGGCCACCTGGATGACAGATTACTGTGGACTAGCGGGTTAGACACCTTCAGGTTTCTCACAGCACACACTATATTTAGGCTCCTTTGTAGGCCAATTAATGTTCAATCCATTAAAATCCTATCATCGGCATACGCCAACCAGGTGATGCTCGGAATCCCCATTCCAGGTGGATGGATTGAGCCTACAGCCAAAATTCAGTCTAAATCAACCTTCTCACCCCCAATAGGCTGGAACAAATCACCCTCAGCATTTAGTCTAACTCTATTTCCAGGTTGAAAAAGTAATAACATATTCAGCAAGCAAGCATCTATCCCCCACATAACCTGTTTTGACCATAGTCTTGCCCGATCCACTCTATCGAATGCGGCGGAGTTATACGAATTTGCAGAGAACAGGGAATACTCTTTGGATTTATGAGTCTTATCTAAACACAACACTAGACTGTTTTAATGAGGTCCCCATACCCCTTCTAAAACCAGACTGAGCTGGACACAACCTTTTTGTAGTTTCTATCCACTTAACCATGACTTTAAGAACAAAGCCATATATCGGACCTACAGTTGCCTCAGTCCATGACTTGGGAATTACCATCTCTACTAGGTTTTGAGAGAATACCATAAACATTATTTTTGACCAATGCTCCACATTACCCTTCAAAATCAAATTAGATACCCCGCCCGGGCACATGCTCTAGAACACTTTAAATTAGTTAGAGCTATTTCCAGGTCTTCAATATCACAATTCAACTTCCAAGAAGGAAGTATGTCTCTAGGGTTAACTAACTTATTTACTTCACTCGAAAAAAGAGTTGAGAAGTGTTGTACCCAGGATAATTCCATTGACACCATTGGCTTGATAGCACACCTGTTTTCCCCTCTGCCCATTAAGCACATGCCAAATCTGTCTCCTATCTTTCTTCATTAATCATTTCATCACTTTTTTTGATTTTACTTTAATTATGTAATTTAAAAAATGTAAGCCAATGTTTATAGCATTGCCGAATTCTCCTGCCACATAAACTCTTCTGGTCTCCAGTCAATATGGGATGTTTCATGGTTTTACGAATGTACTGTCTCATTACTCTCTTTCAGTCACAAATCATATAGTCAAATTTAATTACAGGATTCCCCATAAAAGGTCATTGCTTGCATTTTTCATTTGATTCAAGTGATTTTGCCCATAATTGCAAGGTTGTCTCAAAATGCCTTGTTGTGCAATAAAGCCATTGCTCCATTGGGGACCATTTACACCAATTCCTAGCAATTATCTCATTTGTTTTCTCTGGATTTTACCAAATTTAACACAATCTATTTCCAGCGTTATTTACCATAATATTCTTACAACCAGAATTATCTTCTCTTCAATAACTGTTGTAAAGCCTTGCTTGGAGTCTCAAAAAAGAGTGATAGCTATGATCGTTTTTAGACACCTCAAATAACTGTAAGTCATTTGGCAAAAAGTTAATAAAAACACATGGGGCCTCATTATAACTATTGCGGAATGGGTTTAACAACGCCGCTAATGTGCCGGCGGCGTTAAACCCATTGCGCAATATTACGAGGTTCCCTCGCGAGACCCGCTCTGGACGTCTGGTTTTACCAGACGTCCTTTGCGGGTCCCGCAAGGGATCCAGGGAGCTAAGAACGGGTCCTCTTGTAATGGGCCCGGTGTTAGCTCCCTCTCCATTCCCATTGAACCCTATGGGGGCTCGAATGGGAATGGGGAAGGACCGGGCCCGGGTTCCCTGAATGAGAAAATACTGGGCCCTCCATACTCGGAATGGCCTGGTATTTCCCCATTCAGGGAACCCGGACCCAGACACGGTTTTGGAGGCAGCCATGCCCTTATTAAGGACATGGCTGCCTCCAAAGTCGTAATGAGGCCCATAGTCAGTTGTAGAATTCAACACTGGCCCATACCATGTTGGCTGAGGTGAGATATCACCGGTGAAGTTACCATTTAATGTATGTCCTCTTGGCCCCCTTCCACACCTCCAAGTCCATCATGAATGTCTATCTGAACGGCACCATCTTGATTCAGGGCCCTCAGCCCAAACTCCTCCTTTTTGATAGGACTTTCCCTAGTCTTATCAACTTCCTCCCTTCTCCTGCTACTCCTTCCGTCACCTCTTTGGCACACTCATCTTCCTCCTCTGCCCACGCTCAGGCCCTTCTACCACCTCCACAGGGTGTACCCCAAGCCTGTAACCCTCCACGGAAATCTTTCAAATGTGGCAACCTGCTCCATGTCGCTACTTTCAGCTCTCGTTCTGCTGTCACACACTCCTCTGACATCTGTCACCTCATCGAAGAACTCGACCTAGATGGCCTTGCTCTCACCGAGACATGTTTTACGGATAGTTATGTCACAAGTTTTGACACTCTCCTCCCTGTGGGCTACAAGATACTCTCAGAACCCAGCACCAACTGAACTGGAGGTGGAGTAGCCCTGATCTTTCCAGAGTGGATCCCAGCCTCTGTCATCCCTACAAAGGCCTACCCCTCCTTTGAATGCCTGGTCTGAAGGGATCTCTATCTCTCCTGGCCTCTCTCTAACTGTGGCCACCATCTACAGGCCACCTGGCCAGGTCACCTTCTTCCTCTCTGAATGGGCCATCCTCTCCTCTTCTCTCTTTGCCTCTACTTCTCAACTTCTCACCTCTGAGATCTCAACATCCACCAGGATGCTTCTAATCCCTCCTCTGAGCTTTTCCGCAACCTCTGCGACACTCTCTTTCCATTCTGACCTCTGGCCAAACACACTCTGCTGGCATACTTTGGATGTTTTCATCACCCAAGACCCTCTCACCACTCTTCTCTCATGGACTGACTACTTTCTACTCTCCTCTGATCTGAAACTATCTATTCCTCAGGCAAAACCCCCTCAGTACTGCCACCTACCCTCTCAGTCATTCGGCCCATGAAGCGTGTGTCAGTGGATACCCTTGCCTCTACTTCCTCTGCTCCTCCTATGCCTGCGCCAGACTAACACCCTGACACAGACCTTTCTAATCTGCATCTTTCGATTTCCAACACTCTGGACATCCTTGTCCTTGTCATGAGGATCCGGCTGAAGCCTACCTCCAAGTGCAACTTTTGGTATGATTCCAACTTCACCGTCCTGAAATGAAGTGCAGGGTGGCTGAGAGGAAGTGGAGGGCTTCGGGCGCATCCTATGATAAATTGGCCTGCCGCCTGCTCCAAAGGCAATACAGACTCTCTGTTCTGTCCAAGAAGATAGCACACATTCAAGCCTGTGTCAGTGTGGCCTCTAACAACATAGCCAAACTCTTTAAAATCTGCAAGGAACTGGCCAATCCTGTTTCAGTTTCTACCTCTCCTGTTCCCTCCCAACCCCTTGTATGGCTCTGTGTTAGGAAAGATTTCATTTTTGTGCAATTGTCCCTCCATTTATGGACACCCTAAACCTTTTGCTTTTGTTTGGCTTTCCAATCCTGACTTTTTCCAGTGGAGCTCAGCCTTCAGCTGAACTCCCATGGGCTTTTGCTCACTTGTTATGGAGAAAATGACACGTTCTTCAGTCTGTCAGTACTGGGAAACTGTTTCCCTTAGTCTTTCACTATGTTGCCATTTCTTGGTAACTTTTTAACAGTGCACAATGTACCTTCCAGTACTGTGCGCTAGGGACCCTTTTTGTTTTATGGCCGTAGAAACCCTGAAAGGATTTTTAGGTGATTGTACGAGTGTGGCTCGGACTAACTGGTGGCAGCAGTTACTTTTCATAATGTTTTACTTATTTTTACTGGGTCAAACCACGTTTGGCTCAAGACTGTGTCCAGGTCTGAAAATCGGCGAGCCACAAATTCTTTTGTTGTGTCCAATGGCCATTTTGTCCCTTGCCTTCACCCAGGTCGAGTAACCCGGTTTTCCTTATTTGGGCAATCAGCCTCCCGCAAAAAACGATCTCTTTCACAGGCATCTGCCTGTCACTTGTGTGTGCCCAGGAGGTGGGCTGGAACTCTCTGGTCCCAATCCACACTACTGGTGCCAGGATGTCTGGAGTGCCCGAATGATTGAGACCACTGTGGACCGTGATTGGTCTACATCTGGGATGCCTGCAAGAGAGCAGATCTTTCATTGGAAGTCCTTTATTTTGGCACAAAGCTTATCTTGGATAACTAGAGGGCTCTGAATCCATTCCAGGTTGATCACCTGTGTTCTCACTGAACTACAGAAGGAGCCAAGCCTCCTGCATGAAGAAACAGACCTGTGAAACCGCCAGAGACGCTTTGGAAGGTTTTGGCACCCTTCGCCCCGTGCTGTCCCATCGGACCCTTGCTTTCTTCTTCGATCAAGAAGGCCTGCCAAGGCACTTCACCTCTTTGGAGTGGTAGGAACAATTATTCTCAGCGCCTCCTGCTTACCCACCGAACGAGCCCTGGGCCATGTGAGAAACCTGAAGGTGTCTCCTTAGCTATTCACCGGGGATCAGTCATCCTGGTGGCCAGAACACAGTTATCGCTATTGGATCCATTTCCTGGGGGTGGACCAGTGAGGGAGGATCACCTGGATGGGGGGTCCTTGGGGAGTGGGAGTGAGACACCGACGGGTGAGACACAGTATCCCCCTTCCTTTAACACCTTTTCCCCATCCGTTTTCGTAGGACGTTCCAAACCACTGCCCCCCCTTTTCCAACATGAACACTTTCACACAACACAAAGGACAACTGACTAACACCAGAGCTGTTTAACTGACATGTCCCAATACAAGGGTCAGACAAAGTCAGGCAATTGATCTGAATCACACACACCTGACAGCCCTTTCCCTTCCCCACAGAGATAAAAGATGGAGCCAGAGAGCAAAGTTGGAGAAAGGCGAGCACATCAGACAGCACGAGGAGACGGCTATTCCGCTGCAGTTCAAGAGAAGGAGAAAGATGGCAGGAATCGAAAGGGTGGCAAGGAGAGAAGTGACCTTGTCCTTTTTTATCCCAGACCCGAAGAGCCTGCATGGAGGAGAGCCTAAGACCGCAAACAATAGCACAAATGTCATGGAGCAGAAGTCAACGGTACATGGGGCAAACCTATGCTGAGAAGCAGGAGCGAGGGCAGCTCCCACACCCTTGGCACCGGCCTTGACTCCAAAGAGGCAACAGCCAAGTGGTTCATCACAGCCTGGGAGTCAAGGGGAGAATCGATAAGAACCGGGCTGTGTTGAGTCGCCAAGTGGCAAATTTTGAAACAGAGCTGATGAACTTTGAATGAACTGTTAAAAGTGTGAAGGGGAGACCAGCTACAGAAGGGAATGCGGCACCATGTGGGTGCTAATTCTGGAGACTCTGGTCAAGCCCCATATGAGAGAAACTACAAGTACCAGAAGGCCGTAGGTGGGCCAGCGAAATAGGTCAAAGTGGTCATACCGAGGGTTGAGCAAAATCACAGTACAATCGAAAGACTTTGATCTTCAAGCACTTTGACAGTAAGGGACGTGAATCCTGCATCGAGAGAAAGCAAGGGAAGTGAAGCCTGCATCGTGAGAAAGCAAGGGAAGTGAATCCTGCAACACTTGAGACTAAAGTGAATAGGAAATCAAGAAGGGACTGTGCCCAGAAGAGGGTGAATCAGAGGGTGAACCCATCACCACCCAGCGAATATTGGATACGAACTTGCATTTGTTAAAGGAACATTTGTTTTTGTTAGCTGAACACGCCAGGCCCTCGAAAGCAAGAGACTTTCAAGTGAGTAGAGACTTAGCCATCGAAGGTCCTGCCAGCTACCATTGGAACTGTCATCTGGTGCTGGAGACGCCTGAGACTGTATTGTGCTCCAAGCTCCCATTTTACCCCATGGTCAAAACGTGGGGAAGGGAAACCCAGGCTACTTATCCTGACATATTATTTCGAGAACACTTCTTTCTTTTCATAAGAAATATCCCACACCCCTTTTTGTATTAGTGTCAGTCTTGGCAATAGGTTTCTTAGAATAGGCCCGTTATTTGTTTGACCTGACACCACTAGGACTGCCTTATTTTTCATTTGATGTTCGACACCTGTCCCCATCTTATACTTAGGTTTAGATTAGGTGTTTTTCCAACCCGCACACCATTTTCATTGTTCAATAAACACCATTGAACTGTGATCATTTGTGTCTGTTTTACTTGTTGTCACCATGTGTTCCTCACAGCCAGCCAGCAAACTGTCCAGCTCTACCTCAGGGTAACCCTTAGCACCGCCGCTGTCTTGGGACATCGCTTGCTTGTGGTCCCTTGCATTCTCCTGCCAAATTTCGCAGGTCTATCTCCTCTAGGTCCCAAATTAGGAGAGTGCGTAACCCTGCCCGCATCCACGATTCCTGCGTCACTACCTGGAGGTGACGGTTGCTATAAATCCCTTGCTGTTCTGCTCTCCTGTGTCCTGAAGCCTGCTGCACCAGAGTTTTCTTCATACCTCCTTTGGATGCTGAGAAAAGGCAACTGCCCGTCACTGACACTTTTCGCTGCAAAGGGGTACAAATTAGATAAGGCGAAGCTACAGTATTGCCAGAAGGACGTAGCGTATCTGGGTCAGATAATATCATCAGAAGGGAGAAAATGAACTCCAGAGAGGGCAGCAGCGTTGCAGAACACACTGCAGCCACAGACAGTGAAAGAGATGCAACAGTTCTTAGGTTTGGTGCAATTATTGAGACCCTAGATTTTTGATTTTTCCAGTTACACTATGCCCTTTTTACAAGGGCTAAAAAGAAGCACAAAAGTAAAAGGCCACATGAAGTGGACAGATAAATACTTAATTCAAGGAACTGAAAGACTCACTGAGCAACACAGTATTAGCTACCTCAAATTACAAGAAGCAGTTTTTCCTGTTTCCTGTTTTCTAATTGTAATGGCCAAGGGATGTTAGCAAAACCTACACAAAGGCATCACAAGGACACAAGCCTTTGGCTTATTACAGCAGTCCTTTAGACCCAGTAATGCAGGGTCATTTTCCATGAGAGCTGGCACTAGCAGCAGCAACACTTGCCATTCAGAAATCCACGATTATCACGATGGGCTGTCCATTGACACTTTGTATGGAACATGCAGTGTTTGCCATATTGGAAAAATCAAAAACTACCCTTACCACCAAACGTGCATCAGGGTATGAGGTCGTATTTTCAAACGCTGCAGTTTCTATAGTGTAGTGTCACCCGGTTAACCCAGCAACATTTACTGCAGAGGCAGTGAAGGAAGGTGACTATGTGCACGACTGAGCTACAGCTAGAAAGTGCTGGGGAACACCAGTCACATTAAGGAGGACCCCTTAGAGGAGGGGAGATACTTTTCATTGACGGGTCATCAGTGATCCATCAGACTTCAGGGTGAAGGCAGACGGGGCAGCAGTGGTATGCTATGAGGAGGATGAGTTTGAGGTGGTTTCCAAGATCAGATTGCCACCTCATTGCTCTGCACAGGTGGCAGTACTCGTGGCATTAATAACAGCTGTAGAGATATCAAAATGGTGTTGTGCCACTATTTATTCAGATTCCGCATATGTCATATCGACGGTGCATTCTGGATTAGCAAGATGGAAAAGGAGAGGCTTTAGTAAGTCTGACGGCTCACTGGTTCAACATGAAGAATTACTTTCCAGATTGATTGATGTGTTACCACTTCCTTCTGCATTAGCAGTTGTGAGGTGTGTTGACCATACCAACGGTAGAGATTTAATTTCCAGGGGGTAATGACATAGCAGACACTGCAGCCAAAGAAGCAGTGTATTTACTGTATGTTTTTGAACTGGTTTCTACATTTCCCAATATCCCACTGCAACTGGTGCAACTCACCAATTCATACAATGCTTTGCCTGTGGCCCAGATAATACAATTGCAATGGCAGGCTGTCCAGGAGGAGAAGGATTTATGTGAAAAAAGGGGATGTTCTTTGACACCCACATATTTATTATGGAAACTAAACATTTCGGGAAATCCCTTTATGCCAAATGAACTTACAATTGCTCTTGAACAGCTGCATTACCCCGCACACGTTACCAAATAAACCATTGCTGCAGAGATACAGGCAGATTGGTTTGGGCCAAACCTGCAGGAGAATGTAGCAGCCTTCATGACGAATTGTGTAACATGCCAACAATATACAGTAGGACATACTTTGAAAACAATTAAGGCGACATTGCCTCACCCTACAGATCTGTTCAGACACCTCTATATTGACTATGTGTACAGTACTGAAAGGTGCAGTACATTTTGTTATTTGATGGTTTTCGTGTGTTCGTTTTCCCATTGGACTGAGGCTGGCCCATGGACCCATCCTTATGCTTAATCTGTGGCAAAATTTCTTGTTAGAAAGGTATTAAGGTCCAACAGTGTATCACATTTCTTCAATGACCTCTTTAAAGAAGTAACCTCCCTACTGGGCATTAAATATACATTTTGCTCTGCTTATCATCCTCATGCCAACGTTGTGTTGGAATGACTCAACAGGCTTTTTTGCTTGCCATTGGCACTTTATGCTTTGTGAAACCATCCTAGTTCTGACCATCACCTTAGCCCGCATGAGGTGGTGATGGGCAGAAGAATGTTAACACTGCTTGCTGCTGCTCATACTAACATTGATACGCATAGCTCAGCTGAGGTATTGGGGAGTGAATTTCAAGGGCATCTCGGAGAGCTTACCAACTATCTTAAGTTCATATCTGTGCAGAGGGGGCACCACTGAATTTGGCCAACATCCTCCTCAATTGGCCAACCAATAGCACAAGAGGAAGAGACTTTGTAGCGGCAATCCCGGCTGTATCCATGGGACAAGATATATATATATACACAATTTCACCAGGAAATGGCTAGAGCTGAGAATCGTCTGCCCTTTTACGGTGGACTATACTACTCCAACAGAGGTGGTGATTGGCAGAAACTCCTGGATACACCTTACAGACTTCCAAGTGGACAAAAGCACCAGCACCCCTTTAGAAGAAAAGAGGGAAGACATGAGGGAAGTAATGGAGTTTTCACAGTAACTTTTTTCACCTCACTGCATTTCTTCCGACAAAAAGAACAGACTGTTTTTCTTCCTCCTCACGGCTGAAGATATCCAGAGGGAACGTGATGAGGAGGATTTTGCATTTTCTTATGTTACTTTTTTTTCTATCCTTTTTTTTCTGTTATTTATTTTTGAATGGGGTTATTTGGATTCTAGTGATACTAGTATAATGGTTCAAGGAAATGTTGGCATGACCAGGATCAGAAACAAAAGAGGGTTTCCTGACTCAGAATTGTCTTTCCAAAGCATAAGGGCTGAGCCTCGCACTGACAACATGTGGTATTAACACATGCAAGTGGTGGGAAGAGATAGTGCAGATGACGCAATGTGTACCCGTTAATACGGCAGACAGTGGGCCCACTCAAGCCTTTTGTCCGGCAAGAGATACCACCAGACATAACGCAATGCTTGATTAATTTGGCCTTATGCCGGGATAGGGGGATGTTTCAGGGGCATACAGCATGAGCACAAGAGGGTGAGGTGTTCAGGATGACGGTTATATTAGAATAAAGGAGATGGCAGAACAGGAAGAAACAAAGAACATCTTAGTATACTATGAAATTGAGGAGGCCAGAATGGGGTATATAAGACTTTGAACACCACACTTCATTTATTGCGTGGATTAGGAAACAGGTTGGGTCAAACCTTGGTGTATGAAAGGAGCATGTATGGAAATAAGTGGTTCAATATGCTACCAATATAAGTGGGTAAAAGGGTTGATTGGATGTAGGGCAATGGGATTGATAGGGAAGGCGGGGAAAAGGGTGCTTTGAGTTAATAAATGTTTTTATTAAATATTGGAGAATAACTTTAATTTACTGACATGGCTTGATGAGAAAAAGAGCTAAGCACTCTTTATGCTTCAGTGCCAGGGGCTACTATGTCGTAGGGGAGAACACAAACTGTAAGGTGACATGCAGGCCTACGAGGTAGGACTGCCATATTAATGACCAACCAACCTAACCCAAGCCTCCATCTATGCTTCCCAATATTACCTCAGTTATATGCTATTAGCCTATTTGTACTGCCAATTTATACCTTTATATGTATGCATTAATATGTCTTGTGCTACTAAATGTATCCTTAACTGATAAGTGACATGACTTTACACAGTATGTACCTTTCAAAAGAATATCAGCACCTAGATGCCTTAGGGTTAGGTGCGTTCTATAAATGTCAAAATAAATAAATAAATAAGTAAATGGACCATGCTCAACTTCCACCATATTGGCACGGCATAGGTACTCTCGTCACTTTACATTACCCTCACTATCGTGGTGCCGGAATCGCATCTTATCCCATATAATGAACATCCAGCTATCAAAGAACTGTACCGCACACATATTACGAGGTCGCTGAAAATACACAGAAGTAAGGGAAATACGACCTTCTCAAGGAGAAAGAGAACAGTCCATTTGCAAAGGAAGAAGAGAAATAACTATTTTTCAAAAACATTGTCATACAAGCTCAAGGAAATTACCTGAGGATTACCACCTCTTTCCAAGACTCCACATTTTTCACTTGCTTACTTGCAACAGGGGTGTGCAGACTGCAGCCAATGCAAAATGGCTCCAGATCACTCGCTGGGAATTGATGCAGTTGCCAAATGATGCCGACGAAAGAGGTTTGACCACCCTGCGCTTGACCACCCTGCAAAACAGATACATTTTTGCCATGATAATGGGCATAGAGGGTGGAGTTTGTGCGAAAATAGGGATAAGTTGTTGCACTATGAAATTAGTGCAACAACTATGAAATTACCAATCAATGTCGACAGCGGCAACCTGACTGATGCCATTACCGAGCTGCATACCCTCAATGTGGCCATGGAGAAAGTGACTAGCAGGGTGGTCAATGATGATAGGTACAACATATCTTTTTCCTGGATGCCCAGGTGGTTGATCAGTAGTTTAAAATTTGGATTCCCATCCTCATAGTGCTGATTATTGCATTTTCTGCATGTCAGATAGCGATGGGGTGGTGTAGCAGGGTTGGTGCCACGAGAAAGAATGTGATGACTTTAACAATGACAAGTACTGATAGTGTTGAGACTCCTGTCTCGGGATATGTTCACAATCCAATATGGCAGAAAAATGCACAGGTTGAACATCGCATGCTTAGGTTGGAGCATCCGATTGGTCCCACACGCACCATTTTATGTCCACCTCCAGACCCCACTAGGTACATTGAGACATGGGTAGATTGTGTTTCAGATGGAGATTGTAACTTTTTTTCATGCACCCCGGAGGAATATGAAGCAAGTGGGGAAAGGTTACATGGA